>NC_135539.1:86896014-87246847 GCF_045843805.1 Urocitellus parryii | reverse complement strand
AGAAATTCAAGTATCCTATGGAATTCTACATATACAACTGAATTCTAAATCTTATTCTGCAATTTCCTTACTTTGCCCTCTAAAGCTGAAGTACTTAGTATTTGGCACATGGTCAGAATTCATTAGTATTCACTAAACAGTCATGAAGTAAATTAATGCCACGTGGGATCTTTGGTTATCTGACTGCTCCTATGAAATTCCCTTGTGTCACTATGCCATGACTAAATCTGAGGGGAAGACATATGTCTCATTCTGTAAGTGATTCATTGCATCCCAAGATAAAAAGGCCAGCTGGATATTTAATTAGTCTATTTCTAAAAATGCAAAGAAGGGAAAGATACTGAAAATACAAAGTAATTAACAAATGTATGACAGCAATTTCTCAGTAGAAAAATTGATAATGGGCAAAACAAAGTTGCATAAAAATTACATGTTTTCTGCAAATGGCTGAGTTAAGTACACCAGCAGCTGATGTGCATGGCTGAGCCAAGACTAACCTAAACAATAGTAAGCTGTTCATATAAAAATTCCTAAACATTTTCTAAATTGGTAGTAACCCATCTGACTAAATTATCAGCTCAAGAACCACCAGTAACGAGGGTCAGCAGTCAAATACTTGTGGAGACATAATTATCAACTCCAGCCTTAAAATCATTTTTTGTTTTATGAGATAAGAATTGAAAATATGGTCTAAGGCCCCAAGATGGAAATTCTAAGCCCCTCTCATGACTATTCGTAGGTGTCTAAAATAAATCACATCCCTCTTATCCTTAGCTACTATTAGTGAACACTAATGGATCCTGAATTTGCTGAAGCCATGGAAAGGAAGGGTAACACAACTTTCTGAAGGTGATTCTATAAAGTTAACTCAGAAATAGCAAACAAGAAGAAAAACACCACTTCTGAAAGAAATAGCTGGGACAGTTTATGTGTGACCTTTTCAAAAAGTCTAGTGATTCAGGAACACATCACTTTTAAGGGTAGTAATGGAAACCATAGAGTATCCCATTGTGGGGCCTGTAGTATGCAGTTAAAAGCCTGGAAAGCCTCAACAGATGAATGGATTTAAAAACTGTGGTACATATACACAATGAAAAATTACTCAGCCTTAAAGAAGAATGAAATATGGCATTTGCCGGTAAATGGATAGAGCTGGAGAATATCATGCTAACCGAAGTAAGCTAATCCCTAAAACCAAAGACCAAATATTCTCTAGGTATGTGGATGCTAACTTACAATGAGGGTGGGGGGAAGTTAGGGAAGAATAAAGGTACTTTGGATTAGGCAAAGGGGATTGAAAGGAGGGGAGGGGGTACGGGGATAGGAAGGACAGTAGAATGAATTAGACATTATTACCCTTTGTACACACATGATTACACCACCAGTGTGAATCTATATCATGTTCAACCAGAAAAAGGAGAAGTTATACTCCATTTATGTATGATGTGTCAAAGTGCATTCTACTATCATGTATAATTAATGAGAACAAAAAAAGAAAAAGAAAAAAAAAACAAACAACCAAAAAAAAAAACACCTGGCAAGATTTACTGAAGCTAAAATTTTTCATCCTAAAGAAAATGGATAGTACTAGAGAGGATGACAAAAATCCATTTTCAGGTAACCATCTGAAAGCAAACCACCCTTCTACCAATGGTACATAGTAATTCACTTCTACCTCCTGCAGACAGGAAAAGCTTGAGATTTATTACTTTCACAGATGCAACATTACACAATTAAATCAAAAGCTAATATAAGGGGAAAAAAAGCCAAATGAATATCATGGCAATTTTAACTTCATCCCACATTGATATTTTGGCCTTTAAGTGCCTCTGTTCAATCATGCAAGGATGACATCTGGGCACTGTTTCTAACTTGTGTCTAAGAGGAAAGGGTTATTCCTGATTTGTTGTAGTACCTCAAGATTTCTCCTTCTCCATTTCCCATTTTAGAACTAAAAGTCAAAGGCTAGTTAATTAGAGGCAAGAAAAAATATTCTGAGTTTGTATAACTGGCTTGCTACCAATATGAATGGAAAAATAATGTTTGTGCCTGGCATGGTTGCATACACGTATAATCCCAGGAGCTTGGGATGCTGAGGCAGGAGGATCACAAGTTTAAAGCCAGATTCTGCGACTTAGTGAGGCCCTAAGCAATTTAACAAGACTCTTCTCAAAAATAAAAAAAAAAAAAAATGAAAAGGACTGGAAAAGTACCCCTGGGTTCAATCCCTAGGAGAGAGAGAGAGAGAGAGAGAGATTGTAAAGAGCAGAATAAGCCCCAATAACCCCCAGATTCTCCAGAAGGATGACATAACAGGAAACACATTAAGTTGTCCTTATCTGATTCAATATGCTTTTCTAATTATAATTAAATTGTGGGGAGGTCAATACACACATCTTTTAATTTTAATTTTGGGGGACTCCAGAAAAGATTTTTTTCACACATCCTCTAAAGCACAAGTCATGATTATTGTCTAACATCATAATCATGGCAAGTATGAATATGTCCCTTTGTGGCAGGAAAGAAACCACATGAAACTGAGATTGGATTTCAGTTTAAAGAAATGCAAACTGGAATTTCCATATACATTGCTCAGGTGCACTCACTCTTGCAAAGCCAGTTTCCCTTTTCTCTACAGTGAGTTTTCCCATTTTGGGAAGATCTCTATACCCCCTGATAATCTTTTCCAAGAGAAGTTCTGCCTAATGTGTAACTGGCACTTCCTTGTCTTTTCTCATCATTTCTCTTCTTTTCAAGTTCATCAGGAAGAAAGTCAGGTGGATGAATGTCATCTAAGAAGGTCATTAATGCAAAAATATTCAATAATTTTTTTGAATATTTTTTCTGCCTTTTTCCCTCCTGCTTTGTCCCAATAGAAAATCCAGCTGATTTTTTTTTCCAGGTTAAAGAAAGTCTCAACAGAATATCTGAAAAGGAATGAATTAATTGTCACTACTATCCATGAATTAAAAGTCCTTATTAATAAAATGGGTCCAGGAAGAAACAATGAACTCATGACCTGAAGTAATTCTATCCCTACACACATCCCTTTCTCCATCTGAAAGGCTGACTCATATATGTCTTAAACTTAAGTAACTATGAATTGTAAAGACTGCTGTTGCCATGAACATTGCCAACTGTTATGATCACAGGTGTGAAATGGTCCACTGGGCTTGTGTATATTAGGAGGAGATCAATGTGCCATGTTTGAGAAGATATACTTCTGATTCTTTTGATGAACAAATAATGTTACTCCCTCCAATAACTACCATGGTGTTAATTTTAAAAAAAATCAATAACACAATCTTAGCAAAAGACTTGATTTAACAAGTTTTGAGAAGAAAATTGTAAATTAAAATAGACCCATATAAAGTAGTTTCCTAATAAATTAAGGGTCTATTAAACCTAATGAGTCAATTTTAAAAAGCATGAGAAATAAACTGAAAATTTACAATAGCTTACATTTAAAAAACATAATATTGATGTGAGTAAACACATGAAAATGAATTTATGAGAAAAACAGCCAGATCTCAGTAAGATGAATAAGAAAGAAAATGACAACAAGGACAGATTCAGCATAATCCTGGGTGGCCCAGTAGGGAAAAAAAAAAAAAAAAAATATATATATATATATATATATATATATATATATATATATATATAGCAGACTATTATGAGGGAAGAATGGTATGGTTATTAAAATAGGACAGTGAAATCTGTGAAACCATATTGGTAACCTCAAAAATGGCAAACATGACTCATTAAGTTGGATTAAGAAAAAAACAGGGCAAACTACAAACAAACAACAAATTACTATTTGGCATGAGTCATCTGTTATATATTCTTTCAAGAATTTCACATGCAATATTGGTCGCCTTAATTGAAATGCTAATTGCATCTCTACATGGAATATAAAAAGAAAGAATACAAATTCTTGAACAATCTGAAATTTTAAGTGTAGTTAAGAAAGCTGTGCTCATTCTTCATAGAAATATTGGAGGCTAAAATAGCCTGGATTTTAAAAAATTAAAGTATATAAAAAATAATATCTTTAAGTAAGTTTTTAATTCCATGTGTTGCATGATTTCAAATTAGGAAGAAGTAGTAGTAAATGGAAGAGATTCAGTTACATTCATGTTAAGATACTTGGTTTAATACAGAGTAGAGATAACACTACTTCCTGCCACAGTAAAGGAAGCATATGGAACATGTTATCAGGAAGGAAATCAGGCAATGAGGATAAATGAGTTCAAGAAGCATTTTGGAGAATGGGAACTTTTTAAAGGGACAAACTCTAAATGATGATAAAGACCTGATAATGTGACAAGAGGATATATTCCTAACCACTATTTCTGGCCTATGAAGACATTTATTGAAACATATAACACCACAGAGGATCACCTTACATAAGTGGTTTACTCTGTTTATGTAGAAAATCTCTCAATAAAGTAAATCTTAAATCTGAAAATGTCAACTGCTGAATAAGTTCAAAACGTAATTATCATTTCTGGTCATTACTGTAAGCATTCCAAGTTCCTCATATATCATTCTGGATTAAACTGTTCAAAGTCTTGAACTTCTATGCCTGCAAATCTCTACTTAGAAGCTGTTTTTTCCTCCTAAATAAAAAATTCTTATTTGGCCAATATAATAATTTCTTTTAAACACTAATACCTACTTTGTGTCACCAAAATATTCCCAATAAACTCAAACCATCTTGCCATTTGACTATTTCCTTCATCTGCATTTTATAATGATCAATGAAATATAATAAAGCTTTTTGAACTTGGTAGAAAACTACGGAAGTATTTATTTTATTTATTTAAAATTGGTTTGTTTTTTTTTTTTTAGTTTTAGATGGACACAATACCCTTGTTTTATTTTTCTATTTTTATGTGGTGCTGAGGATTAAACACAGTGCCTCAGATGTGCTAGGCAAGCACTCTACCACTGAGCCACAACCCCAGCCCCCTAATCATTTTAAAAGGGAAAAAAACTGTTTGGGTCTTTTATTATCTATTGGAAGATCTGACAATGACAGATTTTGTTTGTTTGTTTGGTTCCTTGTTTTGGAATGTCTCCCTATCTACCTGCTTCATGTGTGGCAATATGCAAAAGAAATACCTAGCATTATTGAAATAGGAAAGCTTTACTTAATAAAAAAAAAAAAAAAAACAAAGTCAATTTGCCATCACCAGGGAACTATTACAACCTAACTGTTAAAACAAAACAAGTTAATTTGTCTTTCCTTGCCAGTCCAAAGGAGACTTGCTCAAAGCCAATTTTTATGGAGTCTGGTGCCAATCTAGGCCATAAAAGAAAGACTGATAATTTAAAAAGCACTCAGCTTCAAGCACATCTCAACTCAAATTTTGGATTCTAGTGGTGCTTGAAGAACATGCTAGTTTGTTTTTGGCACTAGAAAAAAAAGCAGGAAAAATTCCATCCTAATTATGAAAAGCTTTACTTATAATGGTAATTGATTTAAGTACATAAACCCTTAGTAAAAAGGACAAGTAAAAAAATCAACATTCTATGGAAAATTATTAAAAGAAAAAATAGTGTTTTTAAATTATAGTATGGTTAAGAAACCATGAAGAGTTTACCTCTATGTTTAATAAATAATTTTTATGACATTAGAATCCATATGGAGAAATATACAAAAGTATAAACTTAAAGATTGCCATATAAATCAATAAAAGGAAAATGTTGACTATATTTCTGCTAATGTACATCTCAAGACATACTGATTTTTATGGCTATCTGGAAAAAAAAATAAATTATGCCTGAATACTTTGCAAAGCTTCCAGGACCTCAACTCTTTCAGCTCTTATTTCAGCCCCATTTATACTGCTCTCACTTTCTTTCCCATAAATGTTTTAGTAGCCAGGTTTATGTCATAGTTACTTAAATGCATTTCCTACACTTGATATTTTTAAAGACATTTTTTACTCTATTTAAAATCTATTAATTATATAAGGATAGCATTGGCACTTCCTTCATTTCTAAACCTGACATAACACCACATGAAATGACTCAATAGAACCACCAAACTTAGTCATTTTGTTTTGTTTTGAGGCTAAACATATATAAACAGTACACTGGTACTATAAAGCATCTAATTGAGTCCTGACTCTTCTGTGGAGGCATTGTTAAACTGTGCCACCAAGAAATGAATGTGTTTGGGGCTTCATGTTATACACATGTATAAAGGGCAAATTGATTCCTGAAAGAACATCAATCACTGAGCATACATCACTGCATGGAGTGGGGGATGGGATATGAGAGGGGGAGGAAGGAAGAAGAGAAAGAGGTTGGAGGAAAGGAGGGGAGAAGGAAGGAGAGGCAGAGAAGGGCATTGAGAAAGAGTAGCAGAGAGAGAGGAAGGGAAGAAGGGGTCTAGAGTCAGGAGGGAAAGAGGAGGTTATCAGCAGGGGAAGAGTCAGTACATGTAAGTGAGCTTAAAAGTGACAGTATGGGCAATTTTAACCTATTCACTTAAAGTTAGGTTCAATAGTGCGAATCTCCCATACCATATCTGTTCAATATGTAAGTTAAAACACAGAGGCATTTAGATTTGGCTTTCAATCCTCTTTCCTAAGTGAGGGTTTGATAGAAGAAAGATCCTTCAAACTTTCATCAAAACAAGCAATAAAACCAGTTTATAGTCAAATGCAAAACCAACAGTGGAGCTAACCTTCATAAACACAGCAAATCTACCCTCTGGGGGATTCTGGTGACTGTATCCAGGAGCATTTGCTGGAAGGCCAACAAGGGCTTCCTAAAGGGGTTTTAATCATATTCCCAGAGCCTATATTTCTAAAGAGAAAAGTCACAGTTCATATATCTTTAGTCTCTTCATCGAAAGCAAAGAGAAAAGATACATTTCTCTTCTGGAGGTTAAGGGACCCTTGCCTATAAAACTATATTGTTAAAATATAGTTAAAAGCTGCTTACACTCTCAACCATTTATTTTTTAGAGGAAAAGTTTATCTTAAAATCTCTTGAGCTTGAAAATATATTACTTATCCAGAAATTAATATCTGACATCACGGTTTTCTATGGGTAACTAGAGCTACCAGGAAAATATTAACTTTCTCTTATGAAAAATGGATGTTTACTGGCAAATACATGCATAAGTAGGATAAGACTTGTAATTCTTTATTGAAATCCAAATGGCTGCACATTTTTACATTCCCACCAGCAGTGGGTTCTAATTTCCCACATCCTTAAGCATATTAGTTACTGTCTTTTTGGTTGTAGCCATTCTACTACATATTAAATGGTGCTACACTATTAGTTTTGATTTTCATTATCCCAGGGCTAATAATGCTTAATATTCTTTGGTGTGCTCTATTGGTCAGTGATACATCCTCTTTGGAAAAATGTTAATTCGAATCCTTTGCTTTTATTTTAAACATGTTGTTCTGTTTTGGTGGTGGTGGATGTCAGGGTATAGGGAGTTCATTATATAGTCAGAATATTAACTACTAATCAGATTTGTGATTTGCAGATATTTTCTTCCATTTTGTAAGTTGGTTATCTTTTTAGTTTATTTATAGCACAAAATCGTTAATTTTTATGCAGTCCAATTTATTATTTCTTTTGTCATATATGTAAAATTGAAGTCACATCTAAGACACCATTACCTAACCCAATATAAAATTTAAACTTAACTTTTCTTCTGAGTTCTACAGTTTTAACTCTTACACTTAAGGATATGTGTCTTTTTGAATTAGCTTTGTTAATGGTATAAGCTGGAGGTTCAATTTTATCCTTCTGCATGTGGATATCCAGTTGTCCCAACACCATTTGTGGAATAAATTTACTTTTTCTTACTTACTTTTATTGTTCTCTTCATTCTTTCCTACATATTTGAGTTACCATCTGGTGTCATTTTCTAATTCCAATACAGTGCTGTTTCTACACTTTGCTTTTATATTGATATTCTCAAACATGACACTCCTGTATGTGATAGGCGCAACAATACATTGTTTTATACAGTTTTTAAAATAAGCCAAGAGGAAAAAAATTTTTTTTAACTATGTATTATATTTTATATAGATAAAATTATGTTCAAATAAATCTGAAATTATTTGTTTTTGTGTGTGTGTGTGTGCATGTCTCATATCTGTTGATGATGAATACTGTATATTTAAGATACATAGTATAGCAATCCCAAATGCTCATGTCCTCTTCTCTACCCTACAGCTTTTCTCTTGTAGTATGCTAATTTGTTTAATCCAGACTGCTTCACTGAACTCCATTTCTACCACAGTGTGTAGTCAGCCTTTCCTGCACAGTTTCCATACCACAGATGTCGGTGACATTATTTTAAGCCTGGCTTCCTAGGAGCTGCTCCTGAATCTAAGTAGTCTATTCTTCAGTCAGTGTTTGGACAGAGGTTCAAGACTTGTGCCAAATGAAGCTTCCACTTGGTTTCGATGAGTCTGTGTGAAGATAGAGAATGCTTTCATGTGTGTACCAAGTCTCGTTCTGATTTGTGCTAGAGTGAGTACAGCCCAACACAGAGCACAGGCTTCCTGACTCCCAGAGGTGACTGTGACCCCTGGAAGACCCTTCTTGGCTTTCTCTTTCCCTGGTTCTCCATACTTGCCTACAGGAGGGCTTCTGCAACAGGGGACTGAGGAAGCTAAAATGCCAGCATGGCAAGGCCACAAAGTTGGAGGAGAGGGAGCCGCTGTCTTCTTGGCTGCACATGCCTGAAATAGAGCAGATCTGGAGGTGGCTGGTAATGGACTGGGTCACCGAAATGTCACAGACGCTCACCCTTCTAAATTTTAGTAGATTCTCTTGACTTATTGTTTCTCCATTTCCTATACAACTTAAGGACAATTTCCAAAGACTTTCAATAAAATTTTTATATAATTTTCACCAGTTAAATTATTGTTTTGCAGATGAGAGCGGTCAATAAGTTTATCATTCTACTTATAAAATACCTCTAAATGGCTCATTAAAGTAATATTTCAGATAGTTTCAAGTTACAAATTAAGTAATTTTGACAATTCTTATGTTGACATTTGACAAAAAATAAGCAGAAACATTAGAAATCAACCATTGCAAACATGATTTTGAAGAAGAAACAAATATGTTTCAACTAAATAGAGGCTTAAATTTCAAAAAAATTAAGGACATAAATAAGAACATCAATTTTTCTTCTAAGTCTTAAACATGTATCTTCAAATGATCAGAAACATTTTCAGTTTAGGTCACCCTGAGTTATGGTGTACATAATCAGATCAATGTCACCGACCTTCCCTCCACCAAAAAAAAAAGTAGGAACTATCGTTATTGTAACTATGTGAGTCAAACAAGAAATAAAATCCTCCTCTTTCTGGGATTATCCAAAATCCTGTTGCTGTCCATGGTAAAGAAACATACACTGTTATTAGTAACATGGAACTAAAATAAACTTCAGGTCTACTTTATCTAGATTTGATTCTTACACTTATTAAAAAAAAAATGACAACCCTGAGACACAGTAGGAGGAAGAGAAGGAAGCAAGTTCAGGGAAGGGAAAGGAATATCAACGATCCATGTTCGCATTCCTGACAATCTCAAACAGGAGATTGAGATACACAATCTCAAACAGGAGATTGAGATACACGGGAGCCTGCTGCAACGTTGACTGATTTACTGAGGTTTAAGACAAGCCTTAAGGAAATCTTTACTCACTACTTTATTCTTGAAAATCACCCCTTAATCCTCTCTCCACATCTAATCCAAATAAATTCTTGAAGGCCCACTTCAACTTGCATCCCCTCCATACAGCCTTTATCTCAAGTCAGCCTACACACTCTCTCCAACTCCTAACCACCCACAGTACTTACCACCTTACGTCTATAGTATAGAACTAAAGATCAATTCAATGATAGGCACTTGAATTACTAAATAATTGTCTTTTTTTTTTTTTTTTTGGTTCTAGTAAGTTAGTCCTCCAGAGAACCTCTGTGCCCTCTCTGCTATATTTAGCTTATTTTCTCTGCTATACTCGCTGCTGAAATGGATAAACCCTGCTGCCTCAGATCAAAAAAAAAAAAAAAAAAAAAAAAAAGATGCAACAGTGAAAGTTGTGCTTTCATCCTTTGGCTTCACCAGTGAAACAAAAGAGAGCTCCCTGTCTTTACTTTGCTGCTTGGGCTCTCTGCAACAGTCCTTCCACTCTACATTGGTGGTATTCGGAAAACAATCGCCCATCATCTGCTCCCAGATCATACCATTATACCTTGCTCTACACTCTTTCTTCAGTAGCTGTGGACCTGGATAAATAGTACATCCCAGCCATTAAAATTCAATACCCCATTCTTACATATCTAGTCTAACAGAATCTTAATACCACTGTATATATAAAGTCCAAAAGAATTACCTTCAGCATTATGATTAAATTGTATACAATTCTAAGGCTCAATTAACCAAATATAATTTCCTTAATACAAAATCTCACAGGGTCAAGGACCATTAGCTTAATTACATTTCTTTTTTATTATGTTGTTGGAAATTTTTTTAAGCTATTTACTAAGAAGTATAAAAGCAATTTGGGCTGAAATAAAATAAAAAATATAAGTTGTTATTATTGCATTCTTTGAATTGATTGTGTATGCTCTACAAATAGTTATAGGAATAGCATCTTCAAAAAATAATAAATCTTTCAACATCTAAAACAAATCCAGATTCCACAAAACCTATGTTTGTCTAATTATAGCTTTGTATTTTGATGTGGTTTTCTATGTAAATAGATTTTTAAGAATTGCAATTGGAATGTATTCTATTAAAAGCAGATGTTAAAAGTTACAAAGTACCAAATGTTTATTATGCATCCCCCAAAACAAATCTAAATTGCCTTATTATAAGATATTTAGTGTTCAGACACACTTTTAGGTCTGCAGCATTAAAGACAAAGTAACTGTCTAAATCAAACTAACAAAAGTTTTGCCAGCTACAACTCAAAGAATTAATGCCAATACAAACACTCTGCTTCACCTACTCAGATTATCATTTACACCCTGAACATGGAAATTTCTATTGACTATGATAAAACATAACTTAAAAATACTTGCAATCAGCAAATAAAATAGAAACAGGAATTCACAATTCAACACTTCTCTTTTCCTTTGCATGGCAGTCAGTATTACAGCAACAAGCAATATTTGAAGTGCAGTACACACATTCCCCCAACATCAACATAACAAGAAGTCTTTTAATAACATTTCATGTCAAAATGAAGCACAATGTATAACTATGGTGCATTTAAAAAGTCTTTAAAAAAGAATATTGGAGGTGGGCTGAGGTTGTGGCTCAGTTGGCAAAGTGCTTGCCTTACACATATGAGGCACTGGGTTCGATCCTCAGCACCACATAAAAGATAAATAAAAAATAAAGATATTGTGTCCACGTATAACTTATATATATATATAAAAGAATCTTGGAGGTATTCCACATGCATTCCCAAATAAGACCAGTTAAATGATGAATGCTTCTTTTCCCATCATTATTGTAAATTTTTACAACATAAAAAAAATGCTTTTTATGGAGTATTTGGTAAAGTCATCAAGTACAACAAAGAGACTGAACAGGATACAAATTTCTAATTCCTTAACATTTACATCTGTATTAGATATGAATCCCTTCACTACCTCTCCTTAATAAGCAGCAGATTTAACTATTTTTATAATCATACTTCCAGAGGTTAAAGCCCAACAAATTTAACTATTGTAAAAAATTTTTCTCCACAAATCTTTGGGAACAACACTTAATCTAAGAAATAGAAGAAATACATGATGAGATTCATTTGTTTTGCATTAAATGGTTACACAAATGTCAGTTACATATTTTAAAAATAACACAGATTCCTCTTATTTGCTCTTGCTAACTTCTGTGGGCAAATTTACATTGTGGGTAGCATGTTCCTTTACAGATCTTATAAGCATGATTAGACATTATTTACTTTAGGGATGTTTTACAGAGATGGTTCTTTTTGTGTCGTGGGGTGAAAAAAAGTTATCATCAGTTGATGTTTGGGGAAATTTAACCAAAGTGGCTGTCTACCTCTAACCACTATTTATATGCCACTCAGGCAAATGGCCCTCATTTTTTTATTGCTTATAGAAGCCTATGTGTCTAAAGCTCACATCATTCAGATAAACTTTTATTTAACTGGGCAAATGTCATGGTTGGTGGTATCATAGTTTATGTACTTGTCAAAATCTGTTAGAATATGGAAAAAATTTTCAAAGTGTATCCACATAAATTCTAAAATAAAATTTAGTTACTTAAATACTGAACATATATGAAAACAAATACAAATTCAAATCTTTTTAAAGTACATATTCTGGTCTCCACATAAATAAAAAAACTACATTTATATAAAAATACTTCACATCCACATTTAAGACTTAATTAGGAAAATATAGGCTCTGAAACCAGGATAGCTGGAATTAGAACCCAAGTTTTTGGCCCCTTACTAACCCTGGAACATAATAGAATTCTGCTAATATTTCAGTTTTCTGTAGTATAAACAGAGAACAACAGTGTCTGTCTCACAGGAGTATCAGTTAACAGAAGTAAAGTGCTAAGAACAATAACTGGGAAGTGGTAAATAATGGGTAGAATATGACTTAAGGTTGCTATGATTATTGTTGTGGTTGTCCCATTACTATTAGTCCTACTACCATGTTTATCAAAATATATTTTGCCATGATCTCATTGGACACGAGATTAACCATAAAATTACATTTTTTTTTAGGCAGTTCTTATTACCAAAATCATTCCAAAGTAAATCCTCTCACTTTCCTGCTCATAAGATTAGGTTAAATTTAATTTAATCTGTATGATCATGAAAGATCCTAAGGTGACATAGGGTTATTATCCAATTATCCACACTAATAATCACTGATTTATCTGACAATAGAAAGTGAACTCATTTATAAGCTCTGGAACATTTCTTAAAAATGGGCAAGTATGTAAGCCAAGTGTCAAGGTTTAAACACAAGGCATCGTATAAGGTCCCTTTTTAAAATTTTTCTTTTTATTCCTTAACAGATAGGTTGTTGATATTTTGAGTTATCAGGTTAATATAGTCTAATTGACTACCATATAGCTTCTTAGCTAATCTCCTTATGAGTATTATTACAAAGTAAAATAAGTATGAATGAAGAAATTATCACAGAACAGACTTGGATTCATGTTTCATGAGAAAAATATAAAATGCTTTGTCTTCAGTTCTTTGGAGGAAAGGATTTAGAAATCCAAGATATTCATCATTACTATGAATCTGGGTATCCAGAAAACAAACTTGTTTCTCCTTATACCAAAGGGCAATGTACAATGTGCCCAGCTGAGGAATCGTCTATTATCACACAGAAAATGTCTGCTGCGACAGTAAAAACAGCACAGGCACCTCGTTAAATACCAGTGTATTTGAACAGTCTTACTTTCAAGAAGACAGATCACAGAAAAATTATTTGGCTATTTTTAAATATTTAAAGAAAAACAGAACTTCTAGCTTCCATTGTATATAAGAAGAATTGCTTGAAATACTGCCATAAACATTTGCCACAGCATTAAAGGCTATTAATTTTACTGGAAATGAATCATGAGGTACCAAAATGTCTACGCAGACAATCAGTGTATATTTCCCATTAAAAGGGAAACTATTTGCATGCATCCTCAAAATACACTTTCCTTAAACAAAATTCTAAGTGTCTCAAGGAAATGGAATGTATAGATTTTTCTTCCAAATACAATGAAGTTAAATAAAATTATGTTTCTTCAGTAATGTATTGCTTTTATATTATCTAATATACAGGGGGAAAAAGTTTTTATCCCTCCAAAAACAGATCTGAAATGCAGAGATCAGTACTAAGACCCAGGCAGGCCAAGGAGTTGCTGAACAAGCTTATCGAGAGTCATGACAGAGACTGTTTCATAATCCTTGTTTGAAGCTGAAGGTCAACAGTAGCATCCATAAGCACAAATTAAGACACTGGCAAAGTCTCTTACCCACAATTTATGAAATGTCTGGATAGAGTCAGATGATTATGCTGGGATGATGCTCAATACAGATGCATTGTTAATATGCAAAGAGGTCATTTGATGTCAACTACATCAAAAAATACATAATATTTCAGGAAGTTAAAAATTGACTGCTATGTTAAGTAAAGCATGAAATCATATCATTTTGGGTAAAATATGAAATTTTTTCCTTGTCTGAATTCCCTTGGCAAAAAGAGGGGTATTGAGAGGGAGGAAGAACATCCTTTATTTTTCTGAGTATTTATTCCCTTGACAAGAGACTGCCCATGCCACATATGTCCACTTGTCAAGTGACAGTTGTGGCTGCCTGGGTCTCCTTGACGTCTGTACTCTCTACCCATACTCCTTGCCCAGACAACTTTCCCACCTCTGATACAGTCCATGAGAAGAGATATGAAGATGACTCAGCCTCAGAGCACTGTATGAAAATATGCCATGGAAAATATTTGCAAAATAAATCTCTCTACCAGAGAAAATATGATTTTCCATTGACCTCTATTCCCCTTAACATTGTCACCTTGGACTTATTATTATGACATGGATGATTTTCTGGTTTTTAATCATTACGGAACATAGTCTATGGACTTGATTTACATATTAAAGCTATTTGACAGAAATGGAAATTTAAATAGTGAAATCAAAGAATAAACTCTCAATATGGAAAATAACTGGGCTGTAAACATCTCTGCTTATCTGCCCTCTCTCATTTTATATATGAGCATTATTTCAGTTGGATTCAAGCATGAGTAGCAGTCAAGTCCTGCAATTAGGAAACAGAGCACATAAGCAAAGCAGAATCAATCTCTATACTCTTGAGAAACGTGTCAATAACTACATTTGTAAAGTCTTCCTCCCTCAGTTGGCTAGTATGTTAATTTAACAAATATTTATTGAGTACCTACAATGTAATGCTTCTGAAAATAGTTCTGAGGATTGTTTTGAGAATTTCAACCATATCATGTTTGGGTTTGTATCCTTCTGAGATTAATGAAATGTCTGGGATGAGCCTGCCCACCCAGTCAGCTATGGGCCCTTGGGATCTGGCTGTCCCATTCAAATCCATCCTTTCCTGGTTGAAATCCACCATATACAACTGGTAGAAGGTGTCGGTTCTGAAATAAATATTAACAAAAAGAACTTTGGGTCATATGCCTAGCTTCAATTTCCAGGCCAGAGGCAAAAATTCAAGAATCACTCCATTATCTGGCACTCATCTGGGGACACTGGCCACTTTCTCCCACATTTCCCTCCCAAGACCCGGCTGATTGCCATTTCCTTATATTCATTGTACTCTTTCCCACCTCCTGCAGTAGTTAACAAATGCAGATGCTCCCCAATTCGGGGTGATGGTTGGACAATTCCTAATATCTGGAGCTCATTACTGTGGCATTTTACTATACCTTCCTAAATGCCACCCTGGAGAAATATGAAATACCATTTTATGATCAAGTTCAAAGAATGTAGTCCTTGAAAAAGTTGTTTGGAAATGCTTTTCTCCAAATGCATCATTCTTTTTTTTCTGACTCATGTCATGCAATGAAGATGTTAAAAGTGGATATAAAACTTTCTTCCATGCTTCAAGTACAGTGTGACTGTTCAGCTGGGTTTTAATTGCATCCATTTCAGTTATAAGGCAGGAAAAAGACATCATCGGTTACTATAGACTAAACTTCTTACTTGCTTGTTTTTCTCTGTCCACTCTTGCCTTTCTTTCCATCCATACTAGCACTCAGGTTAATTTAAATCAAATAAAAACTGATTTCCAGACAACTAATTCTGGAAAGAAGCAAAGGCTGTGATTTTGGAAATATGAAAGAGTCAGAACATTATTAACTTAATGGAGTTGATCATTTTTTGTTCCATCTGGGCTAGTCTTAAACTTAGCCACATGTTCTAAAATTCTAATATTTGCTATCTACCTAAGGTCTGTGAAGGTTTTACACAGTCCATAAATAATTTCAAAGTTTTTCCAATGAAAGTTTGTACTTCTGTCAGAAACCTGTCCAATATCAGAAAGCACAAGAATACTTACTTGTTTAGCCTTGGTCTTTGAGATAGTGTCAGAAATAGGTTTCTTTCGCTCCTTTACAGCAGTCTTAGAAAACAATTCCTCAAATTCATGACAATCTATGGATGGCTCTTCAATTTTTTCCCAAATAAGTGAAGGACTGGAGTCTCTATAGTTAAGCAAAAGAACAATGAAAGGGCCATCAAGCAGAACTACATCACGTGGAGCATAAACAGAAAAGAAGGGAAGGCAGGGAGGGAAGAGGCAAACAGAAAAAAAAGGGAGGGGAAGGAAAGAAAGATAAGGAGAAAGTAATATTTTATCAACTTGATAAGAAAGTTAAAATTCTATCCATTTAGGACCAAACCTTTGCCATGAAATAATTTCCAGGAATTCTGAGTTATGATATCACCATATAAAAACATAAAAAGAAACTCCTTCTCAGAATGGGCTATGAAGGCAAGAAATGCTTGATATCTCACAATCCCAACTTGCCTCATTAGCCTGGCAGATTACTCATGGGCTAAAAATGTATATTTCCAAGAAAGCATCCTCCCTATCCCCGTTGCCTCCCATTGACCATTATTATTTGGCTTCTCAATGAGTACAGATTCATGTAGTATCCTAAAAAGTGTTAAATGATTTTTTACAAAAGCAAAACAACAATAAAACAAAAGAACTTTAAATCATGTATCTGGAGAGAATTAGTTTGGGGCACAGTATTAAAATGATCCATCAGCATATATAAGTGATAGGGCACCTTCACAGAGAATAAACAACAAAGTTAAAAAGTAGTCAAGATATATAGATTCTTGCCTCCTGATAGGGTTTAGTGAAGAGAAAATTAGCAAAAGAAACCAAAAAAGAACCTGCTAAATATACTGTTTCTAAATGCAAGTCACATAACACAAAGAAAATACAAGGAAACGTGATAAGTTAGAAGAAGGAAGGCCAAGGGCATTTTGAGTATCTGGTTTTTCTTTCCCCTCCTCCATATTCCACAGAGAAGTCTCCCAGCACTGTCTCAATGACTAGGGAACCAGGTCATGGACAATGCATGGGAGAAATCTGGTAACAGATTGTTGAAAAGTATTATTTTATGATGATTATTCCCAACTATGATTTGTAACTTCACACTGTATAGACAATCACTTGTAGAAGTGCCATGAAATTCTTTAAAACTAAATTATTTCACACATGGAATGTGGATATATTTTTGCAACTGTTTCTTAGGAAAGACAGCTACAAACAAAACAGAATAGTAAAGCAAGGCTATGTCTTTTAAAGGATGCAAACACCATACTTAGCAGTCAGTTTGCCTATGGATTCAATTTGTATTTTTAATTTATAAGAAATGGAAATTTAAATAATAAAATCAATGATTTTTCCCTATAAAAATCTTATAGGGAAAATAGCTGATCTACAAATATCTGCTTATCTGCACTCCTTCATTTTGTGTATAACCAATGTTTCACTTGGATTCAGGCATAAGTAGCAGTCAAGTCCTGCAACTAGGAAACAGCACATATACAAGGAAATATGTCCATAAAAGACACATAAATAACTATATAGAGGGACATATATACATCTCACACATCAAAACATATGTCATTTGTTTTACCCCTTTGATATTGCTGGAGAAAAGCCTGCAATTTTAAATAACCAACTGCTTCACCAAATAATGATATAAAAATCTACAGGTAAGTTTTAGAGTTGTACTAAAAAAACACATTAAGTTGTATTTTTCCCAACAGTTTTAAGGCACAATGCTCCCCTTGCATTGACAAAACTGTATGAAGATGAGCTTGCTTTCATGTTACCTTTTACTATGGAGTTGAATTCTTGTCCAGTAAAGAGGCTTCATTGGCCGACAAGGCTCTATTGGTTGCTTCCTACTCCCTCTGTCCTGATTCATCCCTAATCCAAACAAGCCAGTTGGCAATGGAGGAGGAAGAAACCCACACACTTGTGGTGTTGGTAAAGTGCTACTCCCAACTTGTGGGGAGAGTGAAGGCCCAGACCCAGTGAGCAGAGGGGGTGGGGGAGGTGGGGGGATCCCTGTCCCAGGGGGTGGAGGAGGAGGGGCTGGAGCTGGTGGAATTCCCATACCCAGCAAAGGAGGAGGTTGGGGAATACCAACTCCAGGAAGAGGGGGAGGAGGAAGTATTCCCACTCCAGGAAGAGGAGGGGGAGGAGGTATTCCCATTCCAGGAAGGGGTGGGGGAGGAGGTATACCAGGAAGAGGAGGGGGAGGGGGTATTCCCATTCCAGGAAGGGGTGGGGGAGGAGGTATACCAGGAAGAGGAGGGGGAGGGGGTATTCCCACTCCAGGGAGGGGAGGAGGTGGAGGTATTCCAGAAAGAGAAGGGGGCAGAGGTATTCCCATTCCAGGAAGAGAAGGAGGGGGAGGTATTCCTACTCCAGGAAGAGGAGGAGGGGGTGGTATTCCCACTCCAGGGAGAGGAGGAGGAGGGGGTATTCCCACTCCGGGGAGAGGAGGAGGAGGGGGAATTCCCACTCCAGGAAGAGGGGGAGGAGGAGGTATTCCAGGAAGAGGAGGGGGAGGGGGTATTCCCACTCCAGGGAGAGGGGGAGGAGGAGGTATTCCCATATCAGGTAGAGGAGGGGGGGGAGGTATTCCCACTCCAGGAAGAGAAGGAGCAGGAGTGGGTGGCAGCATTTCAGTACCAGGCAGAGGGGGAGGTAGGGGAACTGCTACACTGGGCAGAGGAGGCACTGTCACATCAGGGAGAGGGGAAGGTGATGGAGTTGCCATGCCCAGGCTAGGCATGGAGGTAGAGGATTCTGTGCAAGGCAGAGGTGGTGGGGGTGGAATATTACAGCTGTTTTCAAAGGAGGAGAAAACAGAGTGTTCATGGCTGGTTTCAAACTCAGTATGTAAAGAAGGATGGGACAACTGTGACCCAGGCTGCCCCTGACTATCAGAACATGGAAGGGATGAAGGTGGTAGAGGCTGTGATACACTCGGCGTGGACTGATGGGCCTCAAGCTGTACTGATATTCGCCTTGGAGACACAATCAAAGAAATCTCAGAACAAAATTTTGTCTGAGGTCCAGAAGGTGACGTTGGAACAGCTGACTCTCCACTTTCAGCCCCAGGTGGGCACGGAGGACCTTCTGACAGTGCCTTCACAGATGGTAGTGTTAGTATCCCACCCTCCTCTGTTGGGGAAGTCTGTATAGATTTTGCCTCTAAAATCCTTTGAGGTTG
This sequence comes from Urocitellus parryii, assembly GCF_045843805.1. Taxonomy (NCBI): domain Eukaryota; kingdom Metazoa; phylum Chordata; class Mammalia; order Rodentia; family Sciuridae; genus Urocitellus; species Urocitellus parryii. Next base: position 87,227,555 of record NC_135539.1, on the reverse strand, counting down.
CATATCCTTTCCTACTAATCTTAAAGTTTCCAGGCAGACATCTTCTGAGGATGTCACTCCATTCTCAGCCCCTTGATGGCTGCTGGCCACCTCGGTGTCCAAGACAGGGTACTGCTTTTCTAGTTCAGCTATTTTGGTCCTCAGATCTTCGATGGTTTGTTCCAGTTGCTGAATTACATTTGCCTGTCCTTCAGACTTCATATCCAAAATTTCCTGAGGGACAACAAGTACAGATTACAGTTAGATAGAAAATTAGGAAAAAATCCAAACATCAAAAGAAGAAATGTAAAATTAATACAAAATTGTATTTGTTGGTTGTAATACTTCCAAAGAGATACCTCCACAGAAACACAAGATTTTATAGTAGTTTATACACATTACTATATGATCCTAAGGTCCTTATATGTCTCATCTTCTAATGTCACTAAGAACAATAGATGACGAGGAGTAGGAACGAAAATGCTGAGTGACAGTTATTTCTAAGTTAGGTCTATCTCTTTCTTGCCTAAGAACATTTGCTGTTAGGATAGTCCCTGAAGACATTTCTGAAGTAATCCTGAGTTTTAAAGGCAATCACAATCTTTTAAAAGTAGTTACGAATAAGTCTCTAATGAGGGAATGTGAAGTACTTTTGATATCTGTGGGAGCATGGGCACAAACTTTATGAGCATGTGTCATACCACTTATATCATGTTTACTGCAATTTTAAAGCTTTACCCAAGGCATTTCAAAAAGTGATAACTGATGGTTCTTCACAATTTATAAGGATGGACACTTTATTTTTTTTTCTTTGCTTTTTCAGTATAAAAGATTGAATGCAGTGATTTTTTTTTTTTTTCCACTGAGCTACATCCCCAGCTCTTTCTATTTTGAAACAGTGTCCTCCTACTTCAGCCTCCTGAGTCTCTGGAATTACAGGTATGTGCCACCATGCCTAGCATGATGGACACTTAGGCAAAAATTTGAGTGTTACATTATATTTACATGTAAGCATAGGTGTATACACACACACACACACACACACACACACACACACACACACCTCAAGTCATTATTTTTCACCAATGTGCAGACAAAAGAGTATTATAATGCAGAGTTTGATAAATTGTGCTGTAAATTTTCCGTTGTAAAGGAAATTACTATAATAAACAATGTTTTATACCCTGTTTGCTCACTATACATAATTCCATTCACCAATTATGATGCTGGTACATATGAGAAGTAATTAAAAGACAAAATGCTAGCATTAAAATTCATCCTAATAAAAGTATGACTAGTCCTTTGTTACAATGGGTTAATTAAAGATATATATTATCTTCATTTTTCAAGCACACCTTAAAAGTGACCTTCAATTACAAATCAACAATTCTTGAATTATCCTGGTATATAATTATGGTTATCTTTTTCCCACAAATTATTATTATATAAAAAAGGTTAATTGATGAATGGCATACAAGAAGTAGATTCTGAAACAATTTCCCAAAACTCTATTTTTATTTATTTTATTTTAAAAAAATTTTATTGGTGCATATTAATTATACATAATGGCATATTTATACAAGTGCATAACACGATTTAATCAATTTCATTGCCCAGTACCTCCCCTTGTCCTCTCCTTTTCCCCATGCCCGGATGCCTTCCACTACCCTAAGGGTCTCCCTTCTATTTTCAACAGATCTCTTTCATTGTTGTTCCTTTTTCTTTTTTTTCCTCTAACTTCTCCAAATTAAAAATATATATATATGACACTTGTTTTTTCCAAAACTGTATTTTTAAGTGATATTATATAGGCCAGTTCTTTTCCATCACAGATCTGAATATCATAAAAAGCATTGTAAAAATTTGGGACAGTTAGCAAAACAAAACAAAACAAATTCACAAAGAAGAAAGTGATCTTTAAGTCATAGTGGCCTAGCATAGTAGAAATTATTACACACTTTTTTTCTATATGGATTTATACTTCCACAGTCACAGGCAGCTACTCCAACACAGCATCCATAGCTAGTTACAACAAATGTCATAGTATCAGTGACTGGGAAGATATCTTAAATTTTTAATTATAATTTACATAGTCAGTTGGCAAATGATTAAGGAGAATCCTGTTATACATGAAAACTGGAACCAGAAAAATACCTGAATAGGGATTCATCATGACATGACTACAACCATCTTGAGTCATAAACACCATGATCACTCCTGAGTAACATTGGTCTGTTTTCCCCCATGTAGCCTCCCAGCATACTATAAATACACAAAACCATTAGAGTGGTATGTAGAGTTTTATGACCAGACCCTTGTGCCAGGAATGTCCCTGACTCTTTGGTATTAGAGTGAGATAAACCAGGTACATGTAGGCTTAGATGAAGCCATTTGGGTCCCGACCAATATACACATCCTTACTGCTGACCCAAATCAAGGGGATTCACTGATTGTGCTGCCTCACAGGACCATGTTTCTATTAGTAAGTTCCCAATAAACTATACTCTGTGTAATTCTGGATCTGTCCATATCCTTCAGTCTCACAGTACCTGGGGCTATTTCTTATACACTGGGATTGGGTTGTTCAGAACAACCTGTTAAGTGTAATACACTCTAGACAATTTGGTTGTTAGGTTAGACGGGTTCTCCCAATCCTCACCACCTCTCCTTCTATTTATTAAATTGTAAAGAAAAACTATTTTCATAGACTCTCTTATAGCCGGGTTCAATCAATTAAGTGTAGTCACACAGGGTTTTAGAAAGTGGAATGAGGTGAGAATCATGTCCTTTGTGCTTTAGTTGTTCTGTTGACAGTAAAGATCTGAAAATTTGAAGCTTCTCTGGAACAACATTCCAATGTTCACTCTCCAATTTGCAATAATAACCTCAAAGGTCTTAGCTTTCCTGGTAGACCATGTTTCAAAATCTATAAAAGTTTTATCTTAGAAGCAGAACCTTTAAATTTTCCAACCTTTCCATAAAACACTTTATTTATGTAGTAAACATTTCTGTTTAATACACCTAACATATTTTCTGGTTCCTGCAACAAAGCATGATCAGGTCCCAATATTTCAGAACAAATTGTGAAAAAAAAAAAGAATTTTTTTCCTAAGCAAGTGTATCAGATTTAAAAAATATATTTTATAATAATTGCACGCATTTATAAATCCTTAGAGTTAAAATAATTTTCCACATAAATTTTTGGACAAAACTACATGGTGCTATTGTGAAAAGATGGTCATTTTTTGGTAATATCTGAGAACTTCATCAATCTTCTTAAAGACGTTTGGCAATCATGATGTGTAAACTTACCTTTAAAAAAACATAACTGTTATATAATAATTCTTGCTATATTTGCCAACTATACTAGGTGATCATGAATCCATTATATAACATGTGATGCAAATCCTCCATCATCACCTTTCCTGATTTTAAGAAATCCTACAAATTCTGCAAGACTAGCAATGTTTCCTTACATCTGTATTTACATCATGTGTCTTCAAACACCTTATCATTAACAAGTTCACTCTAATAAAACTAAAGCATGGTGGATAGTAATAGATGGCCTATGTTAAATGGGTTGGACCTAATTTTATAAGTGGTCAATTTATTATTTTGTGTGCATTGTCTATTTTCCTTATTTTTTTAAACAAGGAGATAATTAAGGGCACTTAGCTAATAAAAAGTTGAGAAAATAAGAATTTGATATACTGTATCAGTTTCAAAATTTTTCAATATGGGCTGGGGTTGTGGCTCGGTGGCAGAGCACTTGCCTAGCATGTATGAGGCACTGAGTTCAATTCTCAGCACCGGATATAAATAAATAAAGGTCTAGTAACATCTTAAAAAAAAAAAAAAAAAAAAACTTAAAAGTTTTCAAGTATAAGATACAATAAGAACCAGAACTAAGAAATGGCAGAGGAAATAGTGATAAGAAAATAAAATTCCAGAACTGAGTCTATAATAAATAAGGCCATGATAGCCAGGTGGTTCCAGTAAGGTAGTAGAGTCAAATAATTTTTGAAGATAATAATATGTTAATATGTAATAATAACAGACAGCAAAGACAAAAGTAAAAATTGTTATATAGATAACACTTTTATACAGTTTTTTAATAGAGAATATGGAAGAAAATTTGGGATAAGAGATTATTTGCTTCTTACATTATTCCCATTGTACAAAGAAAAAACAAAACAAAAAAAATTGCTAGCCTCTCATTCCCCTCTATGACTATAAAACCATAGTCTTGATTCAATGTTACAATTGTCTTCTTCCATTCCAGGAAGCAGACCAATTAATTAATGTTCATCTCAAACCTTAACTGACTAGCCTATAAAATAAAGCCAGCCAGCCATGATTACAGAATAGCCAAATATATGTAGGATTTTTTATTCCTGAATTTAGCTAAGAGTCATGAAAGACTCTTATCTGACCTTCCTTACCCAGGGTATATCAAGGGCTAGCTGGCTCTCGTAGAGTACCAATTCACAGTGTCAGAGGGGACTTTCTATAGTGCTCTCTGGAGAAGGCTTGCCTTGTTTGTCAGCAGTTAATGGGTGATTTCTCTCTGTGTTTTTGGTTTTGTTGTTGTTCATTTTTAGGGATTTATAAAGAAATTTACATGGTAAATATTGGTCATTATTAAGAAAAAAAGATTTTCTATTCTTTGGTTAGTTAGGCAAACATCTTCCTCTTGGGATCCACAGGAAGTGAAGTGAAGATCTATCTTCAGGGCCACCCACTGACAAAGCTCTAATTTAATCTCTAAGAGATTGCCAGGCAGTCTGTGGTCCACAGAAAGCCCTCAATTTAGTAGCCTGCTCTCCTGTGTCCAGTGTCTGGAACTTAATCTTCTCTTTTTTATTTTCATTTATTTATTCATTTGATCTTCTATCTCTTCAGGATACAAATAGAGGGAGGCCTATCAGATTCTCACAGGACTTGACATTGGAGAAACACACTTATTATCTCTAGACTTCTATTACCAGAAACTGTGTAACACTATCTCATGTTAATTGTTCTTATTACCAAAAATTAAGTATTTTTTTTAAAAAGGAAAGGAAAACCAATACTGGCAATTTTTGCATAGAACATATATAATGGAGGAAAGATAAACCTATTTTTAGTCAACACACTAACTAATGTATTTTATGTAACGCCAATTTTAAGATTATTTGTATTTAAAACTATTGTTTCAAAACCCTAAATCATTAAAAGTGGTAGAGTATTCCATCTACTTTGGCTCAACAATTATATACAATAAGTCAGCCAAAATTCTTCCATTCCTGTATAATCTTACATGTGGGTGGTGATGGTGAGTTCTTATAAATTGTTTGAACACTTGCATATCACAAAATACAAATTGCCATTGAAAAATAAAATGTTCACCAAAAACATTTTTCCAAATGCAAGATTATCTGATTCCCAGAAAAAAGAAAACATTACTGTAACATTAAGGTTACAACTGTCAAAAAGAAAGCCAAGATATACTCAAGTAAAGTTTTTGCTGAAAAGTTAATTTGCTCATCTTTGAAACTTTATTATGTTTATTATGTAAGCAGGATACTTTCAGAACCTAAAATATAAAAACTGCTTATTGGTAAGTTACCACTGTAATAATCTCTTTATTAAGTTTTGATAGGAGATATGTAATTCATTTTCTACCATTCTTAGATTTTTAAGTTCTGCTAAATTCTAATAATATATTACCAGAAAGCTAGGCGACTGTATAAAATAGATTAGGGCACATCTATAAAATAGGCAACCTAATCTTCATAGAAGCATATAAACTCTATTTGTTACGTTCTACATTCTGAACCATTCTAAGGTTCTGGAACAAACCAATAAACCAATACATGATAGACATGATTCTATAGGAAAAAAAATCCAGATTTTTAAATATGATTATGCACATATGTAAAGTACAATTTCAAATCTGAAGTGAAATTTCAAGAAAGGTTTAAGTATTAGAACATATGGTAAATTATAAATAACTTATCTAAGGTTTCTTAAAATAGAACATATTATAAAAAAGAAAAGCTTCACACAGAGAGGGCTCAAATGGCATCTATGAATCTTGATAAGGAAACCAAAAATGAATTATTGAAAATTAAAATTTTTTGAGCTGAAATGAATATGAATAACTCCTCCAGATCCTTTACTACATAAAAGAGAAATGTGATGTGGAAAGGAGAAAGATAAATTAGAAATCATAATTAGTCACATTACTTTTAGCATAATTATTTATAAACAGATTGATATAAAGGTTAAAGGAATCATCATTAGTCAATAACCTCAGTGGGAGTAATAAACAATGTGTCTGGGAAAGAGGATCAGGAAAAGATGAAATAGGGCTGGGGCTGTAGCTCAGTGGCAGAGCACTTGCCTAGCATGTGTGAGGCACTGGGTTTGATCCTTAGCACCACATAAAAGTAACAAATAAAATAAAGGCATTCTGTCCATCTGCAACTACTAAATAAATAAATAAATAAGAAAAGGTGAAATAAATAGTAAAGGAAAGGAACTTAGTGTTTTTGTACCCTCTTCCATCTTCTGAATTTTCTCTCCAGTTATTTGATGTGGCATTGTGGCACAGTTATGGATCATACTCTAAAACAATATATGTCTTAATTTTCCCAAATAGTGCAAAGAAGAAAACAATATTTTATTACAGTTTCACTTTCCTCTAGTGGTCTATGGGTGTAAAGTGCAGCTCCATTTTTCACCTCCTAATCACCTTTCCTGTGTTAATACCCAACTATTCTCAAAGGTCATTTAAAAAAAAAAAAAGCCTTCCTAAGAACAAAGCTTAGAGAAAATCAAATGGAATGAATTAGGAACATTAGCCAGAGTGGTGGAGCTGCTGCCTTATAATTTTAACCCTGGCTATTATAAAGAATCAAAGACTACTAACACTTCTGCCTTCTTAAAACCCTCTCTTCTCTTGGCTTCTACAATTTTACACTCCTCTCTTCCCATTCTTCTCTGTTCCCTTCCCTGGATTTTGGGGGGAAGAGGTGAAGACTGTCCTTGGTCTGCTGTCTTCTCTAAACACACTGAAAGGCCTCATCAGATTCTGCATCTGTAATCTCTCATCATTGCAAATTTTTCTTTTTTTAATCAATGAATGCTTCACTTCCATATTGTAACTTTTTAGATATCACTGCTATTTGATCATCCTATCCTTTCCCTTAAATGTAAAATGCATCTTATTCAACAAAATGTCATCTCCCTGCCTTGTTTACTTAGGCTTGGTAACATCCTTAAACCATTTCTTTAAATCTTTGTCTCTTAAACCAGTTTCCAGTAGATGTCAATGTTTCTGGTGCAGAGACTGCTTTTAGAAGGACAGGCTAATTTATACTCTTCAGAGTTACTGACCCCATTGGCAGTCTTTCTTTCTTTTTTTTTTTTTTCTTTTTGGTGCTGGGGATTAAATCCAGGGCCTTTCGCATGTGCACTCTACCAACTGAACTATATCCCCAACCACCCCCAGTGGCAGTCTTTGCTTGCTATTTTTCCTATATCACATCAACACATTAGTTGAGATTCTCATCACCACACAGATAGGGTTGGAAGTTTAATAGTTGGTCCCCTTAAATGGCTCTACTGTCCCTCTTCCTATCAATATTACATTTCCTGGCCAAGTAACTGTTCCTTAAATATTAACCCATCATTATACTTACTTGTTCAAAAACCCATGGCTCCTACCTTCTGAGCACAAGATATGTTAAATTCTCTACTTGATTTATAAGGTTATAGCCTATAACATTTGGATACCCCATACTCAGTGAGCCCACTGCAGACAGATGCCATGAAGATTAAATAAGATACAGTCAATCATGGTATTCACATTAGTTATGAATAAAGTAACTGCAAACACTGAAGTAATCAATACGGAACTCCTGCTCCTACAGGAAAAACAGGATTAGATTCCTACAAACATTTGGTTAAATTTTTGTCACCTAATCAGAATATAACCCTGAATTCATGTGTGTTCCTGTTGAAAAACATCTTATTTAATACCTACTGCTGATCCATTAATATTGAATTGATGGCTAGCCTCAGAGTAACTTATGCTGGAACAGAGCTCATCTGACCTGCATTTTCTCCATAAGCCTTCCTGCTCTTAGGAACACCAGATGGCTCTTTAGCACTAAGATTGGGAACCATTTTAAACAGTGAAATCACCAGGCAAAAATATAAAAAGGTAAAAAACATGGCATTAAAATAGACAACAAAAAGATACTTGTTTACAGAATAAAGCTAAAATAAGAAAGCAGAGCTTCCCCTTGCTCCATATAGGTAGTTGAGAGACTAAAAGTTTTAATACTCTGTGTATGTTTGCAAGTGACCATGAAAGCACTATATGAATATTGTTTTGAGGAATACAATAAATTTTAGCAAGTAAGTGAGTTTGCAATACACAACTGACAAATAATGATTGACTATATTATGAAAGCAATTTTTAAATACACAGAATATTGCTCAGATAACAATATTAAAATATGCTAATATGTTGAGTGTTTACTAAGTGCCCGAATCTCTACAAAGCACTTTACATAAATGAATGCATTTAAAACCCATCAAAACCCTAAGAGATAGGAATTGTTATTGTGCCCATTTTATACATGAGGAAACTAAGGCACAGAGTAAAATAATTTCCCTGAAAAGCATAATAAATCTCATACCAACTTTAATAACTAACATTTCATTAGCAGTTCTACTAAATTTCTTCTATGGTTTGAATATGCCTCCCCCCCAAAAAAAATCATGTGTTGAAAACCTGATTCACAGTTAAAATAATTAAATACTTCCAAAAATGGTAATTGGGAGGGAATTAGGATAGGATGAGATCGTGAGGGCAGAGGCCACCATGATGCTAGTAGTGTCTTTATCAAAGGAAGACTGAGCTAGCGCACTTGCTCTGTCCCTTGAAATGTTGCACTCTGCCATGTTGTGAAGTAATCAATACTGAATTCCTGCTCCTACAGGAAACACAGGGTTAAATTCCTGCAAACCTTTTGTTAAATTTTTGTCAACTAACCAGAGAATAACCCTGACTTCATGTTGTGATATGGTAAGAAGGTCCTCAACAAAAGCTGGTGCCACACTCTTGGATTTCCCGGCTACCAGAACTGTAAGCTCTATTCTTCAGTCTATAATATTCCATTTTCTGTAGCAACAGAAAATAGACGAAGAAAAATTCTGACAAAGATTCTCTCCTTCATAACTCCAGCCAGATCTCTGACACCTCTTCTTGACTAAGCCTCAATGTGGCCTACAAAGACTTGAACAAACACTATCATACTGTCCAACAGCTCAAGACCACACACCCCCTTAGAGGGCCAACATAAGAAAACTCAAGACTGCCAAAAATATTTGTTGTTTATTTTACCAACACCTGGAGTTAGGAACTCTATTTCCTGGTCTCTGGGGGAAAGAAAGGATCCTAACTTCAATAACTGCCAGTTAGCAGACATTGCTGGTCTAATCCTTTTACACTAATGAGCCCCTTGTAATTTTCACTTCCTTGACTCTCCTGAGTCTCCTCACACTCTTCTCCCTGTTTCTCCATTTTCCCTTTAAAATGTTGTCACCTCTACAAACTGAAGTTGAGTTCAGCTCACAACAAACTGGTTTCCCTGTTGCAATAGCTACTACAGAGTAATATCTGACCTTACCATCTTTACTAGTATCTGGTTTTGTTTATCTTTGACAGTTCCTCAGTTATAAGTGGAATAACTGGAATTTATACCCAGGCAAACTGGTCCAAAGCTCACATTCTCAACCACTATGGTATGAATATAAGCAAATTTTCTACCGCTCCCCAAGATGCACACTCTGCTCTCTCTCACCAGGTTTCTCACATGTTTACTCTTTCATCAAACATTTTCTGTGATCCCCATAATGTCAGATCCTGTGTTAGACATGGGAAGGACAAAGAAAGCACTAATCGTCTTATCCTTAAAGAATTTAATTGTATATTTAATGATTATTAATCAATAAAAAAAAGGGAGAGAAATTATAGGGTGTCATAGAATGCGGACCTGAAAAGAGCCTATGGACTAAGGCTTCTCAGGTAGTATGTCAAAGAGGAAGTCAAATTTGATGAGTTTAGGTTAAGTAATAAAAATTATGTAAATTAAAATAGGGGAAGTATGAGTGTGGAAGAAACACATACCTACAGATGAATACAAAGGACTCTTAAGTTTCAAAAGGCTAGGGTATTTTTAAAGGCTGGAATAAGTCCAACAAGAAGAAATACTGAATGATCAGGCAAAGACAGGATGGCAAGAGAAAACCCTATCTATCAAGCTCAGGAGTCTGTATTTTTTCTCAAAAAATATGAGTGGTCCATGAATGAAATCTAAAAAGATATCAGACATCAGTGAATTTGAATTTTTAGGAAGATAACTCTGGAGGCATTGTGGAAGAGAGATTAGACAGGATTAAGACTCAAAGTAAGAAGACCTGTCAAGAGACTGCTGTAGCAATCAATGGGCTCTGGGCTCTCCAAGGGCTGTGAGGATGCATAGAGAAGGCCAAGAGGCTGAAAGCAAGCTGCCTCTCACATCACCTGGATAACTGCCCCTCCCACCCCAACACCACTGCCTTACCTTTACTCTCTTCTCCCTCCTGAAATACTCTTATTCCTCCACCTGCTCAAAATAAGGAGTTGATCAAAGAAACTGTCCTTATAGTTTCTCAACAACTTTCCCATTTATTTTAAGTTCTGTAATACAAATACACTACATATCTTGGCAGAATTACCTTACATCTTGCATATCATTTCAAGTACAAAGAAGAGATATATCCCTTTAACTCAACTGCCTGCTTAATAACTGGGACATTGTCTTGTAATACCCTTATATTTCCCTCAATATCTACCACAAATATTTTGCATATAGTACATCAGCAAACGTTTGATAAGGGATAAACATTCTATATAGTCAGCTTTCTACTGCTATGACAGAATACCTGAGAAAAACAACATATAGGAGGAAAGATTTACTTTGAATAGTTCCAGAAGTGTCAGTCCATAGTACCTTGGCCTCATTGCTGTGGGTCTGTAGTAAGGCAGAACATTATGGAGGGGAGGGTGTGTTAGAGCAAATCTGTGGCTCATGGGGACCAGAAAGTAGAGAGAAAGAAAAGAAGGGCCAGAGATAAGATACAGTCCCCTTCAAAACTGTCCCACCTCCTACAGTTTCCACCACCCTCACAATAGTACATTCAGCTACAAATCCCATCAAAGCTTAATCCATGGGTGAGGTTAGAACACTTATAAAGTACTTATTAAACATCTTAGAAAGAATGATTCGACATTGAGGTGGACTGTAAGAATGGCTAACCCATGGTTTCTGATGTCTCGCCCCCTAAGCTCTATTTTTCTTACTCTGGTTTATATTTTTGTTATTTACTTATCTTGTGAATTATTTCATTGATTTATAATCCTTGTAAATTCATATAGGTCAAATAGCCGTCATCCAAAATGCTTGGGATCAGAAGTGTTTGGGATTTCCTTTTTTTTTTTTTTTTTTGGCATTTTGAAGTATTTGCATACATTTAATAAGATATCTTAGGAATGTGACCCAAGTCTAAATGTGAAATTCATTTATTTCATATATAACTTGTACACATAGCATGATGGAACTTTTTACAATATTTTTAATAATTTTGACATCACACAAAGTTTCATGGTAATGGAATTTTTTTCTACTTGTGGCATCATGCTGGAGCACAAGCAGTTTCAGATTCTGAAGCATTTTGGGTTAGAGATGGTAGGTTAACCTATATAACTTTTCCTCTAGAGATGGGAAGGACCTTGCATTAAACAATATTTTTTATTCCTATCTCTTCCATATGTCTATTGCATTCTATCCTAATTCAAATGACGCCTTGTTTTTGTAAGTATCCATCACCATTTCTTCAGAATTACTTTCACCCCACATCTTTCTTTTGATCTGATATCTTTTACTTTTCAAATTTTTTCTATACCAAGACACTTTCTATGCCAAGACACATGATGCTTTCAGGTACCATCAATTAAGTTTTCCACATCATTTTCCTCTCTTTCCTTTATTTGTTCCTAAATTAAGATACTTCTGAAAAACTAATAAATTGTACAGAGAGGTCATTGTATAAAGAGCATTATACCAATACTTTAAGGAAATCCAATGGAAAATAATTTTTAATTCAAGTAAATTTGTAATTGAATTGGGTAATAAGAGGCCTCTCTAGGGCTGATGGGAAAGGAATATTGTTCTGACACTTGAGAACTTATTAGCATATAAACTGTTCAACATATAAGATAGTCCTTATACTGTCTCTTTTTATTGCTTAGCACTTTGTCATAAATGTGGCTATTCATTACTAATAAATATTGTAATTTAACTTTTAATTATCTGATATTATCAATCATTACCTACAGCTCCAGTGTTTAAAAATCAAATTTTTATTCTGTTTGCCTTTCAAGTGATCTATTAACATTAGAAAGATATCAAGAGTTTTAGGAAAATGCTTCAAAATAAAAATTTTGTATATAATTTCAAGAACAAAAAATAAGTTAAACCTTATGGCAACCAGTTAAAGCATGCCACGTACACCAATATTTAACTTGAAGCAAACATTTTTAGACAAAATAATTGACACTTAACTATTTATAATCCTTTAGAGTACAAAAGGATTTAATATTTCAAATTCCAAAGGATAAGAGAAGAATATTGAAAGTACTATTTCAGTTTATAGCATAACTCTTTGAACAATACAGATTTTCATTGTTTTTTAATGCAGATATTGAGGCCTCAGAATTATTAACTACAAGGAGAGAGTAAAAGTCAAAATTCATTTAATAAATTCCAATGAGCTTCAGTTGAGAGAACACATGCCTTGAACACACATCTGAAGAAAAACCTAAAAGATGCTTTCCAACTCTGCTGCAGAGCTGACCAACCAGTCCTGGGGATCTCATTCTGACCACAGAACACTGCAGGCAGTACCAGATGGACCAGCAAACCTGCAATATTTATTATTCATATAGAGCAAACAGGCTTAAATCCTCTTACTTCCTTTTGCAGTGATAATTTACAAAGATACAGAGCTGCCATCTAGTGACTAAAAAGAAAAAAGCAAGGTGCTTAACATGAAAAATCATAAAGCCTTTTTTTAAAAAAAAAAAAAAGCAATAAAACACTAAATTTAGTAAAACTATCACAATTTAGCACATCGAACTTCCAAATGTATAGGTAAACTAATATACCTGTATGTATCTAAAATGTATCTTGACATCTAATTCTTATAAATAATATAGCTTAAAATTAATAGGACAACAAAATTAATTTCTCATCTCCTCCATCTAATGGTTATGGAATAAAATAATACTAAACAGTCATAGGATACTTTGCACGTAAAAGTATGAATTTTTATCATTGTAGAGGTATAGAATCAAATGCATATGTTCTAATCTTAGTTTTTCCCTTTATCAATTTTGTGGCTTTAGGCAAATTACTGTTATCTCCTACAAGCATCACTTTTCTCTATCAGTTAAATGTGAATTAAAATAATTATTTTAAAGAAGTATCGTAAGGAATACACAATATAATATAGTAAAACAGTAAGTATACAGTAGGTTGATAATTCTAGTTCCTTGTATCACCCTTATGGTCAATTACTTAGGCTTTTATGAAAATACATCATCAAAAATGAGCCAGTCCATTTAAAAAATAAATTAAAAAACTTATAACAAGGAGTCAATGTTGGAAAAAGCCAGTCATGCCATTGTTATGTTCTTAACCTCTACTTCTTCCAAATATTATTAACTATTAATTAATTTATAATATTTCCTGACTTCTGGACACTTCATTGTTCAAATAAAGAATATTTATTCAATCTATTTCACCCTTAAGTCTCTGTTTTTAAATCCTCTAGTCCACCAGGTTTTCTGCTTACTGCAATATATATTACCATAGTCCATAGCTCAAGGAAAAGAGAAAATCACTAAATAATCTTTCATATAAGCCAAGTGCATTAGCACACACCTGTAATCTAGCAACTCAGGAGGCTAACACAGAGGATCCCAGGTTCAAGGCCAGTCTCAGCAACTTAGCAAAGCCTTAAGCAACTTAGCAAGACCATGACTCAAAATAAATAAAAAGTAAAAAGGGATCAGAGGAGGCAAGGTAGCACAGGCCTGCAATCCCAGCAGCTTGGGAGGCTGAGGCAGTAGTTTTGCAAGTCAAAGCCAGCCTCAGAAACTTGGTGAGGCCCTAAGCAACTTAGCAAGACCCTGTGTCTAAATAAAATATAAAAAAGGGCTAGGGATGTGGCTCAGAGATTAAATGCCATTAAGTTCATCCCCAGTAACAATCAATCAATCAATCAATCAATAGGAATGGGGATTTAGCTCATGGATAAAGTGCCCCAGGGTTCAATTCCCAGTACCAAAAATAAATAAATAATAATAATACACATGAATGTGTATCTTCAGATATTATAACTATAATATTAATATAGAAGACAGTGTTGTACATGTTTTATCATGTAGTTATTACAGAATACTTCTTGTCTAGGTTCTCTTTGGCAGTATCATATACAACAAAGGATTCAGTCAAGTATCACTTGAACATAAAATTTAGAAAAATTTAACATTTTCTTTCAGGTAACAATTTAACCATGACTACCTTAACAACAACAACAACAAGCTCAAAAAATAATGAGATTATATGTTAAAGGCATTCTTTTTCTTAATTTTACTATTTCTCTTTTCCTTCTTTTTAGCTTTATCTAATTCACTTTTAGTTAGATTGTAGTTAATTAAATAACCCATCAGCTGAGTCCACCATGCCTCTCCAAGTGCCCCCAGGTTGATGTATGTCCCTTCACTGACAACAACAAATAAGCTGAAAAAAACTTGATTTTATTACACTGCCCTTACGAGCAGATTTGCTTTTAATTATAATAGCACGTATGATGCTGTATTTTTGTGCAACATCATGGACTATTCTCTATGCTAATGTTATGCCTCATTTCTCCTCCAGGGGGAGCACAATTTTCATGTATGATGCAAGGCTTCTTCAAATGGAAAGTTAGTTTTTAAAAATTTTTTTCCTTCAATTTTAATTGGTTCAAGTTAGTTACACATAACACGAGGATTCCTTCTGACAAAATTATATGTGAAATATCATATTCATAATTATGAATACATGAATATCAGTCCCCAGTACTTTCCCTTAGCCTTACCCTTCTCCTTCTTCCTATTTTCTTTCCCCCATCTACTGATCTTTCTATTATGTGTTTACATTTATTTTATTTTAAAATTAGGGTCTCATGGATATACATAATGTTGATATTCACAGGAGCAGATTCATATATGTAGATAGGAAAGTTAGATCGGATTATTCTACTGTTTTTCCCTTATCCCATCCTTCCTCCCTTCCCCTCAATCCCTTTCTTCTACTCCCCTAATCTTTCTTTTATTTTGATGGAATCCCCCCAAACAAATCCTTGTTTCTTCTTTCTCTTTCATTTTAGACTACATTCCATATATCAGAAAAAACATTCAACCTTTGACTTTCTGGGATTAGCTTATTTCACTTAGCAAATAGACTCTAAATTTAGGTTTTTAAGAGTTTTCAAGGATGACCAATTCTTTAATTTACAGAGAATGGCATTGTCTCAGATCCTCTACATATGTCATCACATAGTAACCAGAAATAGATCTGGGTGTAGAACACAGGTATGAGTCGTCTTTTTTCCTGCTAGACCGCACTCAACATAACAGAACAAACATCCCCTTTACTGTTGATTTCTAACAGCACTAAGTTATTTTCAGAAGCATAGTTGGACAAAAGTATAAATAAATTAAACCAAAAATTTATATATAAAATATCAACTACTATCTATAATTATTGTTCCACAAAACATTATCTTCCTTGCCAATTTTTTTTATAATAAGTCCATTTAAGCACAAGGAAAAAAAAAAAGACAAACTTTTAGCTTCTTCTGTAACAGAAAAAAGCACTATGGATTTAAACAAATACTAAATAATATTTTTTCCACCAAAGCAATTCAAAAACTTAAGAGGCTGGGAATGTAGCTTGTGGTAGATTGCTTGCCTAGCCTATACAAGGGCTTAAATCCCACTCCCACCACCAAGGGGGGAAAAAGTCTTATTTGATTTTAGAAAAGCTCTGAAAGATTATTTTAAAGAAAGTATCCATCAGACTATTCAGCCCAGGCCCATCTCAGAAGAGAAGTCTCCTAAAGTAGCCAGATTTTCCTGCTGGAGACAGCTGTTGTTGGGCCCAGTTCTTTGGCTGGATACAGAATGATGTAGCTTCTGAAAAACTTGTACTCAGTTCCACTTCAAGGCCGATTTTCCATGAAAAACACAAATAAAAGAAAATATCCCCTTCTGCCTGACCAGTTCCCCTAAAGGCTGAGGGGAACAAGGACAACCCAGCCAGCAGAGCAGATTGGAAGATAAATCACAGAGCCTGTCACGATTTTAAGATAAATGAGATAAATATTTGACATTCTAATAAGATTTCCTTACCTGCTGGGCAGCATCTGAACTTTTTTCTGGAGTTTCCAAAATAGCAGATTGAGATTCTGGATTAGAAAGGAAGCAAGCGGTCAATATCTTTAAAAAAATATTCTTAGTCAAAAAATTAAAATTTTCAGTAAAATATATCTTTAACCATAAGTACTAAAAATATTCAGTCTCTCTTCCAAATATATTAATGGATTATGAGAATACGACTATATGCAGCATATAACACATATAATGACAAACACTCATGTCATTCATTATTTTAAAAAATTGGAATGGTCCTTCTCTGCACATCAATCACAGTTATTTTTCTCAGTGCTAATATCTATATTGTTGTCTAGGAGTACTGGCTAAGATGTTTACTTATATTAGTCACTTAGTTAAAATTCATACATAATGGAAGCCACCTCAATCTTGAAGGATGGGATCTCAAAAACCTTATCCATCTGTTGACATATTACCTTCTGACTTCAATGAGAGATAATACTGTTATTGAAGCACTGAGTAATAAGGGATACTGAAGGAATATTATCATTTGAAATTCTATGAGACTGCAAATTCATCACACTGGAAAACAAAAGAGATAACCACACTGGGAATTTTGTTTAAGCTAAGGGGAACTTTCTTCTAAGTGAAGCCTGAATGCAATTTAAAAACTTAAAAATAAAGCTGGGCATGGTGGCGCATTCCTGTAATCCCAGTGACTTTTGAAGCTGAAGCAAGAGGATTCCAAGTTTGAGGTCAGCCTCAGCAACTTAGGCCCTGTCTCAAAATTAAAAAAATAAAAAGGACTAAGGATGTAGTTCAGTGGTAAAGTGCCCCAGGGTACAATCCCTAGTACCAAAAATAAATACATAAATAAGTTAAAAAATTAAAAGGGGCTTTAGGAGTTCCCAGTGCCTGAAAACCACTAATCTCATCCACTCTCTGTATTTGAAGATGAGAATCCCCAGCAGTTAACACAAGCAGTTGGTGGTAGGATGAAGACTAAAGGTTATGTCTCTCTTGCCTATCACATTGCTCCCCTTGACTGACAGACCAGATACAGGACACAAAGCAGAGCAGGCACTTTTCATAATCATGTTGACATTCCCAATTCAATAGCATTGTAACTGATGCATGTGACAATGCAACAGAAAAATTAAAAAGTACTTAGTATTTAAACAGATAACATACCATTAAGCTCACTGAAAATTTTCATCGTGCTCAGATGAATATCACCATATTAAGACAGGTCCATAGGCCTTGTTTGATCTGCCCATGATACCTAACAGGTTTAACCATCTTTGCCTTTCCCCCTTGCTCACTATGCTCCAGCCACCTGGGCAAGCTCGCCATTCTCTAATATACCAATGATTCCCTACTCCACCAGGTCTCCAAAGCCACAGCAGCTATTCTCCAAAGCTCAGAGTGCTCATTCTTCTTCAAAATATCTGCATGCCCTGCTTCCTTGACCCGTCCCTCATGACTTTGCTCCAGCCTCCTGGAGTAATCTATTTAAAGTGGCAATCCCCAACCCCCCAACATTCCCTATTCCCAGTCTTTACTTTCTCCAAAACATGGACCGTCACATCCTACATTCCACAATTTACTTGATGTGCCTACTTATTATCTCTCATATCCCACTGGAACATAAGCTCCATGAAAGTAGCGACTTGTGTCAAAATTGTTCCTCTATCATATTCCAAAGCATCTAGAATAGTACCTGGCACATAGCAGTTGCTTAAAATATTTACTAAGTAATTATAGGAATGAATAAGAGAATAAGTGAAAGATCAAAAGAATGATCAAGATATGAAACTGGGTGCCACCATGAAAAGTTGGGTGAGCTGGGTAGGGAAAGAGAGAATAAGGATTTTACAAGAGGTAGCAAAGATACTTGCCTTGCCTTTGGCTACTTCTTGAACTTTAGCTGAGTCGTTTTTCAAAACAAAATCATTGAGAAAAGCTTGAAGTAGTCACCAATAGATGTTATGGTGACAGAAGAACATAAACAAGTAGACTTAAAATACAACCATAATTCCAGACAACACTGTTTCAATGAGCCAATAAAAAACACTTAGAATTCAACACCAGAGTTCACCAAATTTGAATAAAGATCTTTAATATCAAAGCTAGTCAACAGTTAAATCCCAAATCTGGAAGACTCTTATGTTTTATTACTTCCAAATCCTCCCAAATAATAGATTGAAGATAAATCCTGCCTTGGTACACATGGGGGAAACTTTCTTTTCTTGTTGTTTCTATTTTGATAGCCCTAGAACAGTCAAGTGATCTCCTGCTAGTTCTTTACATTAGAAATGCATACCATGGGTCAGGCACAGTGGCACACACCCGTAATCCCAGCTGCTCGGGAGGCTGTGGCAGGTGGATTGTAAGTTCAATGTCAGCCTCAGCAAAAAGTGAGGCGCTAAGCAACTCAGTGAGACCCTGTCTTTAAATAAAATACAAAATAGGGTTGGGGCTGGGGCTTAGTAGTAAAGTGGCCCTGAGTTCAATTCCTGGTGAAAGGAAGAAAGGAAGAAAGGAAGAAAGGAAAGGAAAGAAGGAAGGAAGAAAGGAAGGAAGGAAGGAAGGAAGGAAGGAAGGAAGGAAGGAAGGAAGGAAGGAAGGAAAAGAAAAAGAAATGCATACAGTGCTTTATAGCTTTTTTTTTCTATAGTTTATGACCTGGTAATCTGCCCCCCAAAACAAACTTCTGACTCTGGTGGTCAATAAGAACAGTGCAGTTTATCAGAACAATGTATTAGAAAACAATGCTTACTATAAATGTTATCAAGCATTCTGAATACCTACGCCCAAATTCCCAGTTTTCCTCCAGTCCAATAGCTACTTGAATGGAATTTATTCTCCTATTCTAACCTTTATCCCTTTCACTGTTCTCTTCATTTCCTTGAAGCCATTAAGAAAAATTTATATCTCAAAATTCTCTCTTCAAAATCAGAAGCTGGAATGTAGGAAATTTAGAGCATCAGGATTTTGAGAAGAAAAAAGATGCATGGAATAACTCTACTGCAAAATAAAGGGTAAGTGAATGAACACAGCTAAGAAATAAAAATATGAAAGGGAAGGAAAATGATAGAGAATAAAAGAGAAAAATATGGTAAAGAAGGTATAGGAAAAAAAAAAAATAAAGAAAGCCCAAGAAATGGTAAAAGTAGCCTAGAAAAGTTGGCATGGTAGGAACAAATAAATGAACTGGCTCCTGAGGAAGGTCTCAACACTAGAATCTCCATGCAAGTAGAGTTGAGAACTCAGCTTTATCTTAACACTCATAGAGGTCTCTGGATGAAAGTGATCAACCCTCACATAAACCAATGTACTTGTTACCAACAGTCTACTCCTCACAGGAGTCAGGGCACTTTCCAGAACTGCCTTAAAAATAAGAAGTCTTAAGCAGGTTTACACACAAGCATTCTCTGCTGCAAATTGTCCCTCTATTCTATATTTTATCTTTTGATTAAGTGAGACGCTCAGAGGGGTAGAACACTATCAATTTACCCTTGGTCCTTAACAGAATTCCCACAAATATGTGTTAAAGCATCTAACCAGCTCTGAGACTGATAGGTCATCTTTACTAAATATTCATCGAGTAGAGTTGTTCTTTTCAGAGAATAACTCAGTGAGAGGGCTATACAAAAACTACCACCGCCTTTACTCACCCTTTTGAAAATTTAAGAAACTAAATGTTTTGTTTTGTTTTGTTTTTAAATCACTATGAAGCAAAAAGGGAGACAGAAATTCCTGACAGAACTTTAAATACTCTATTTTTTAAAAAAGTTACTTCATACAACTCTGAGCATAATCTAAAATTCTGGGATACATACAATTCCAATATTTTCAGAAGGAATTTCTTTATCATAAAATAAGCCCACCACTCATAAAACAAAACATATGAGTTTCATATTTGTAGAGATATCAATAAGATAATGAATAAGATATACATCTTTGATAAAAAAGGAAAATAAAAATTTCCCTTTCAACTATATCAACTATGCCATCTAAAAATAAGAAGTCTTAAGCAGGTTTATACTTTTACTTAAATTTACTTTATATAATTTACTTAACATAAAATTTACTTAAATGTAAATTTCTAAATATATATAAAATTATTAAATTCAGCTTCTCTAATGGTATACATCAATTTGATTCAAATCTAGTAAATTTTATTGAAAGAAAATTCACTAAACTTCATTTAAACAGCATGCCTTATGATTGGTTCACTTAATAAATGGTATATGTTTTTAATCTGATATACTATGTCCTCGAGAAATGAAAATGGAGTTAAACATTTAAATTTTCCTAAATGGAATAAAACTTATGTTCTGCTTACTTATTTATTTAATAGCATGAATCTGCTCCTCACTGTCAACAAAAGATATCCACACCCAGAATTCAGCTAGCTAAAAAGAAATTTATTCAGTTTTACTGGCCCCTAAATATACACACATATTCATGCATGTGCAAACACACAAGCATTCTCTGCTGGAAACAGTCCCTCTAGTCTGTATTTTATCTTTTGATTAAGTGAGACACTCAGAGGGATAGAACACTATCAATTTACCCTTGGTCCTTTACAGAATTCCCACAAATATGTGTTAAAGCATTTAGACAAAACATGTAAATGAATTATATTACTACAATTGTATTACATCACACAAAATCTCTTAGGGACCATCAGAAGCATGTGGGGGTGGGGGGATATTAGAGGCCATCAAAGTTGTGTGTCTCTGAGAAACTGTTGTTTTCAATCTCATGGACATTGAGGATCATACAGAATTGTTCATATTTCCCTTTCTTCTCTGATAAATTTCCAAGCACCTTTGAAATAAACTGTAGGAATGTCTAAGATACATTTCAGTGTTCTAGTTTAACTCCACTTCATTCTATTGTTCTATCCTAAATTCCTTTTAGTTGATACATTTCTTTATGATCTTCTTAGACATAGATATTTATAAGCTGCTCAAATCCTTTGTAGAGCAAAGGTGAGTGCCAGCACAGAAACAGACTTTCTTTTTTTTTAAGGATATCTTCAGAAATTTTTCTGTCTTATTTCTACCAGATCATCTTCCATACAATTTCTTTCTTTCTCTTTTTGCAGAGCTGGGTATCCAACTCAGGGCCTTGTACACGTTAGGCAAGTGTTCTATCACTGAGCTACACTAAAGTCATGTATACATACATATATGTTTTTCATTCTATAATTTTCTGTATAGGAATTACCTTTCCAAAATAAGTCTTTATTTGCTCTCTGGGCATTGATTTCAAAGAAAGGTAAGGGATTTGGTTTTCCATTGATGAAATAAGATTGATCACATTCCTATTCATATCTACACAGTTTGATTTTTATCCTACATGAATTTAAAAATTCAAGTTAATTATCTCTTTAATTTTTTTATATATCCATCAAATGACCTTTAACACTTGGTATTTGAGCCTCTAAAATGGACCAGGAACTGTTTCAGTATACACACAAGACTTTCCCTCTAATCTTGCACCACTTGTGTGCTTAGCAGGTATTTTATTTATTTAGATCTTTTCCAACATAAAGATCTTCATTTATTCATTCAATAGTTAAGTATACACTATGTGCCAAAAGGTCTTGAAATGATGGGATTCTATAGGAAGGTGTGTATGAAAAAGGAAGTAAATTGTAATCCATAGATACTGCAAATGATGGAAATATAAATAAAATCTCACAGCACTCCAGAAAAGAAAACAACCGGGGATTGGGTAGAGTGGTTGCTTCCTATACATAAGGAGACAAGAAGAGAGAAAAAGTAAAGAGAAAAACAAGATAAATGGAAAGATTTTCTCCTTATAAATGCTTCCAACACCAATAGTAATAGAGCACATCACTACCTAACTTTCTTTCCAGCCGGCCCATACTTCCACGAGGCCTTCTATAGAATTCAAAAGGACAGTTGACATACCATAAGCCCATGGGTGGAGACGTGTGGACTGCACAGAGTGCCAGAAGGGAAGCAAGGATTCACAGGAATCTGTGGCACCAAGATATCACCTCAGTCTCAGCACTTCAAACTGACATGAAGAAGGGTTATTCTTTCATTAATATATGAAGGTAAAGAAAAAACTATTTTACAGATGGTATCATGCAAAAATTAAAGTGAAATATGTGAAAAAACAGAAGAGGCATTTAATCTGAACTAACTAAATATGTGAATTAATGACCAATTTTTTAAAAGAGCTAGAAAAAAAATGAGGAACAAAAAAAGTTCTCGATTTTCTAAGATGGACCTGCAAGTCTTCCTTCTTCAAAAGGAAGTAAAGTTACTGGGCATAGTGGTATACATCTGTAACCCAATCTACCATGAAGGCTAAAACAGGAGAATGGCAAATTTGAGGCTAGCCTCAGCAACTTAGTGAGATCCAGTCTCAAAGTAAAATTAAAAAGAAATGGGATGTAGCTCAGTGACAAAAAACTTGCCTAGCATGTGTGAGGCCCTGGGTTCCATCCCAGTAGTATAAAAGAAAAAGAAAAAAGTCATTGAACTATTTTACTTTAAATTCAAATTGAACCCAATCAACAAATGGGCCAAGGACCTGAACAGATACTTCTCAGAAGAGAATATACAATCAATCAACAAATATATGAAAAAATGTTCATCATCTCTAGCAATTAGAGAAATGCAAATCAAAACTACTCTAAGATATCATCTCTAGTCAGAAATGGCAGCTATTATGAAGACAAACAATAAGTGTTGGAGAGAATGTGGGGGAAAAGGTACACTCATACATTGCAAATTGGTACAGCCAATATGGAAAGCAGTATGGAGATTCCTTGGAAATCTGGAATGGAACCACCATTGGGCCCAGCTATCCCTCTCCTCAGTCTATACCCAAAGGACACAGTGCATACTACAGGGACACAGCCACATCAATGTTTATAGAAGTACAATTCACAATAGCTAAACTGGAGCCAACCTAGATGCCTTTCAGTGGATTAATGGATAAAAAAAGTGGCATATATACACAATGGAATTTTACTCAGCAAAAAAAGAGAATAAAATCATGGCATTTGCAGGTAAATGGACGGCGTTGGAGAAGATAATGCTAAATGAAGTTAACTAATCCCCAAAAAACAAATGCCAAATGTTTTCTCTGATATAAGGAGGCTGACTCATAGTGGGGTATGGGGAGGTATGGGAAGAATATCTATTCCTAGATATTCTAGATAGGGCAGAGGGGTGGGAAGGAAAGGGAGGGGGCAGGGGATTAGCAAGGATGGTGGAATGTAATAGACATCATTATCCAAAGTACATGTATGAAGACAGGAATTGGTGTCAACATACTTTGTATACAACCAGAGATATGAAAAATTGTGCTGTATATGTGTAATAAGAATTGTAATACATTCCACTGTCATTTTTTTTAAATCAATAAAAAATAAATGAATAAATAGATAAATTCAAATTGAAAGGGGACACATGTTTTGTTTTAGTTTTTTTAGTTGTAGATGGATACAACACGTTTATTTTGTTTAATTTACTTTTATGGGGTGCTGAGGATTGAACCTAGTGTGTCACACTTGCTAGGCAAGTGCTCTACTGCTAGGCTACAACCCCAGCCCTAGAAAGGGGACACAGCAGGAAAAACCCAGAAAACACCACTAGATCACTTTGGAGAAATGAATGTTTTTTTGGCTATTTGGATGGATAACAGATCAATTGGAAAAAAAAAGTCACTGTTAAATTACTTTCTATTTACCTCCACCGTCCCCTTCAAGAATGCATATTTTTAAGGGAGACAAGTTATTGTATTAAAAATTATTTGCTCTCGTATTTCTCAAGCTACATCAAATAATAAAAAAAGAATCTTGATTATAAACTCCCTGGTATCAATTCCAACTATCATCTTTACCAAACTAAAATTCAGATGATCACTTTCAATCAACTTTTAATCAAGTGCTCCTTCAGTTACTTAGAAGTAACTGAAAACGTTTCATGACTTTTTTTTTAAAGTGCATCAAAATGTGGAAGATAATACAGATGTTTCAGTTAGAAAGATTGAGAAAAACACAGTAGGGAAGAAGAACACATCAAAATATCACCCCAATCAATGATACAAACACAGGTTATGAGCAAATGTTTAAAGGGCTCTCCAAGAAATTGGTTGATTCTACTACATCAATAGCTCTAAATTTTTTAACAATAAACTTCTGACATAAATACAGTAGTGTGTATTGGGACTGATACATTTAGTTGTGTGCTTTTCTTTTTAAAAATAAAAGTGCTTGTATTTAGTTGCTTTTTTTTTTTCAGGTGTTATCATGTTAGAATCCTCTCATCTCTGAAGCTCTTTTAAGAAAATCTGTCTCAGCCCTGATCAATTGCTCTCTATGAGTGTTTTGATAAACACAGTCCCACATGAACAGACTTTTTACATTCTATTTCCCATTTGTTGTTAATTCTAGGAAGTATAGCCCATCTAGTGAATACTAAGCAGTGTGTTAAAGCAATGAACATTTAAAAAGGGATGCACAGTGTTAAGAGTAGGCTCCTATTGCGGGCACTGGTGGAAAGAAATAACGAATAAACACATGCCCCGGAGACTTAGAAAAAAAGAGGTAGTTGGGTTCCCATTGCAAAACTTTGGGCAGGGGCCTAGAATACCTTTGGCACTGTGAGTCACTGTTAATTTCAAAGGGAACTCACTAAGAAAAATAATTACATGACATAACTATAATAAAAAATTTATTATTTTAGCAAATACACTGAATCAGGCAGTGCATTCTGCATTCTAATGCTTTACATGAACTTGTACAATCCTCAAAATAGCCCTTCGCAGTAGACACTATTCTCATTACCATTTTATAGATAAAGAAACAGAGTGCAGTAATTAGAAAATTTGCCTAAGATTACAAAGCTGTTAAGTGGCAGAGCATAAGCTCCATGCCCGTGTTTTAACTGTTTCACCACAAGTCCAAATTGAATTTCTAATGACTATTTCTCTCTCAATGGAGCAAATGGGGAGTGTTAAAATTCTTAATTCTTAATATCCATACTACCATTTTTAAAAAGTTGGTATGAAGAGTTCTACAAATAGCACCGATACTCTTCTATTTACTTTTCACTCATACATTAGAAGTCAATATTTATTTCTGGTCAGTCTACCAAGAGGAAGTTGGGCATGCATTATGACAAAATGAAGCAAAAACAAGGGATAAAGTAAACAAATTGTATAAAGCACTGCTGCACAAATATGATTCTCAATTCTGTATAACAATACGAAATGCCTTCCCAGATTCTGGCTTAAAGGTAATTATTTTACTGAATTTCTCCAAATAACACTGATGCCAATCTCACACTATCTTTCCAGCCAGTAACAGAAAATAGTTTAAGACAGTAACAGGAACAGAGAAAGAAAAAAACAGGGATAAAAATTTTAAAGGAAAAAAAAAGAGTATATATGAATGCTGTATAATTTAAGAATTATTTAAAATTGAGAGTTAATAAAATTATATCTCTATTTTCTCTCTCCCAGTTATTTCTACAGGGAAAAAAAAAGAACTAAGTAAAAAGAAAGCAGTAAATGAAGAGATTCAGAAGGAAAAGGTAAGGTCCAGCTATCTTTTGAAGGCAGTGGATAGAAATGTCCCTTCAGGGCCATCTTAGTCCAAACAAGATGTGGAGCTTCAACCTCCAGTGGTGGTTCCAACTGAGATGCATGGAGGCAGTGGTTCCCAAACTCCAATATACACAGCAATTAATGAAGAATTCCAGTATCCTATTCCCTGAAATTCTAACTCAACACTCTTGAGCATGAGGTATAAGAATCTTCAACTGCACAACCTTCCCAGTGATTTTAAATTGGGCTATCTACAGGTTAGATTCTTAAAAATACATAGAAGCACAGACTCATCACCCAATAAGCACCGCAATGACTCATTACGATACACATTCTCAGAACACTCACTGTCCCGTATCCTACCTGTTTCAGCATCCTTGGGCCTGTGTTCTTCATCAGGAGGTCTTGATGGTGGCCACATAGATGGGACTCGCCTGGGAAACTGCCCTTCTGTGTAATCCAGTGAGTGTGTGGGTTGACTGACTGCAGCCCAGGTATAAAGTTGATCTTGCTATATTTAAAAATAAAATAATTATAAATACTATCAATCCAATCATGAAAAATAGGAGTCTTAAGTCTTGCCAAAGCATTTCTATGTAAAGCACATAAATAAGGTGTATGCTAATTAATTAGAGAATTCCCTAAACTGGCATTGTAACTCATTTGAATGTCCCTTTATCTGTGGCTTTTGTTTGTTTGTTTTTATGGGTTTTATTCTTTTTTCTTTTATTTTTATTTATTTTTTTGCTTATTTCTTTATTGACCTTTTGATATAAGTTTTTATTATGTTGCCCAGGCTGGTGCCAAACTCTTGGGCTCAAGTGATCCTCTTACCCTGGCCTCCCAACTAGTTGGAACTACAGGCGTGAGCCACAACACTGAACTGATATCCCTTTAAAAACTGTTTTTACACTGTGGGAAACTCAGAGTATAAGTTGTACTTTGGTGCCACAAAAACAATAATAGCCTCTTTGCCTTCAACAACACAAGACTCAGAAAATTGCCTTATTTTGGACCCAGATTGGAAGCTATTTGGGAGAGAAACCATAAAAAAGTAAATGAACCTGCCAAGAGTAAAAGAATTAGACAGAGATCTTCTGGCTAAAAAGGCGTTGCCAGCTGCCAACCAACTGATTCTGGACAGAATGTGAAGACTTGTAACTATACTTAGCACCAGAAGAAAAACTGGACAACTCACAAAGGAAGCCACTTGAATCCCATAAACACCTTGCAAAACTTGACACTAGGTTTTCAGAATAACTTGTTTGACCATTTTAAAATGTATCTGCTTAATATGTGTGCCCTATATTCTTTTTGTGAAATTTGTCTTATTCAGGTAGATTTCCCTAACACTTTTGATTGACACCATATAAAGTAATGAGAAAAACAATATAGCAGGGATGAAATGCAAAATATGAACAAAAACCATACTGTAATCACTAGGCTAGGACATCAGAGAATATGCCCATATTTGAAAAGGGTAAGTCTCAGGCAAAGACAGTGCTGCGTCCAGCCAGTAGCTTAGGAGGATGTCTTTAGCTTAGGAGGATATCTCCTTGCCTGCTGTCAACAATTAGGCACAGAATCTCATCTCCTTTGTGTTTGTTTCACCCAGACTTTTCATGAAAGGTGTGGCCAAGCACCTACCCAAGTAGCAAGTTAGATATGCTCTGACCTCTCCAGAGGACTTCTGTGCACATTAATGTTGTTTAATAAATGTCTCTACGTCTGACAGAATTTGATTTGAGATTTGCTTTCATTAGGACCCATGTTTAATGGGCCTAGACATTTCAGAAAGAATAATCCCCCACAAAAAATCAAAAGTTTTCATTAGAAATAAAAGTGTAAAACATTGCTTGCAAGTACATAGTTCATGGATTTTTTTTAAAACACTATAAATAATCTCCCCTTAGTTGCATAGATAAAATCTATCTCATGCCAGCAGAGGGCTCTCCACCTTGTTACACTGATCTCAAAAAGAAATGCTTCTACCAAACCTTGCTTGGGTGTGACCTGTAAGATAAGGTGCCCACTCACTGCCAATGACTAAAAATGCCCATCCTATTATGTATTGTTATCTTTAGGAGGGCTCTGAAGATACAGTCATTTCATGTTAGAATTTTACACCTTTACCTGAAGAATTAAATAGATGGATGGTATTTTGAGTTTGTTTTTTTAGTCATACACACAATGTGAATTAGGTTGATCAGATGTGCTTTTCATTTTGGCTATTAGAAATAAGTATGTGGCCTGTCTGCCACAATTTTAGGGATCCCGGAATGTTTTATTTTGTGGTGCTGGGACCAAACTCAGGATCTTACACATGTTAGGCAAGCACTCTACCACTGAGTTATACCCCCAGCCCTTCAGAATGTTTTTGATTAGTCTTATTCCTTTGTGGTCCACCTCAGTTTTTTGTTTGTTTGTTTACTTCTGTTTTTTCTTCTTTAAAGTTTTTAATAGCAGCACATTTTTCATTATCTTTTCATATCCCTTCTTACTAAATTTTTATACTAAATTCATACCTTCTCAAACACCTTTTGGACTAAGTGGCAATAAAGTATTATTACTATTAGAGAAATGGCGGAGTGTCTACTTTATCCATTTTTAACTCATCTAAATCACTTATAAGATGACTGATTGGATAAAAAGTGGATCTACTGACAGTAGACTGAATTGAACTCATAAGTTTTTTCCTATTTATCCTGTAATTATTAAAAAATTATAGTATAACCCTTAAAATTGTGTTGCAGTGGGGGAGATCAGAAAAACAGTAAGTAATCGGTACCATAATATAATACAATCCATTTTTAATCACTACGTAATTTGCTGTAATTATTTTCACATCCTTTTATAAATAACATAATTAGATTTTTTAAATAACTGTATTGTCTTCACACTTATAATTTATATTTCTGTCTTGATCTTCAAATACTTAACACTATAATATTATCTTTACATGGTTTTATATAAAAACATATACTCATAGGCCAGTGACTTTAGTGAGCATCTCGAACTACCCTGGCCTCCCAGGTTAGTGCTTGCAGGAGATGGACTAGGCCTTTTTAGATTTTTCCATTTCATGCTGAACAACACACCAAAGATGGATTTGGGACAAACAAGTGCTTGGAATTCCCCGAAGTGCTGAAACTGCAACACACCAATGACTGACTTGTGAGAAACCTGGACTTAGGGTGACATCTGGTGCTGAAACAATGGAAGTGATAACAAGTTCAAAGAAAATAAGAAACGTAGAATTTCTGGAAAGATAGGCACAAACAAAGCAAAATTATAAAATCTGGAATCAATACCTAACCCTTCAATGCACAGACCATGGCAGACACAGACAAGCATCAAGAATTTCCAGGGAAGTAGAAACTACTAGTGAAGGGGAAAGGGAAAGGAGCTGGAGAGGGGATAAGTGGAGAGAGAGGGTAGGGAAGGGTAGAAAGGATGGAAAAATAAATAAATCACTTTAAAACAAAACAAATTTCTGGGAACCATGAGCTAAAGTATCATTCAAAATAAAGAGCAAGAAAATGAGGGCTGGGGATGTGACTCAAGCGGTGGCGCGCTCGCCTGGCATGCATGCGGCCCGGGTTCGATCCTCAGCACCACATACAAACAGAGATGTTGTGTCTGCCGAGAACTGAAAAATAAATATTAAAAAAAAATTCTCTCTCCTCTCCTCTCCTCCCTCCCCCCCCCTCTCTCTCTTTAGGAAAGGAAGAGGAAAAAAAAAAGAAAATGAACAAAAGGTAACTAATTGGCGAATTCTCACATGAAAAATTTTAAAACTGTTATTTGAGGAAATTCAACAAGATTCAAGAAAACAGAGAAATGTTTCAATACTCGTAACAGAGAATCTTTGCAAAGAGATGGAAGCAATTAAAAAATATCCTTAAACTGAAAAATATACTAAGCAAAATTGAAAACATTATAGAAGGCATCAATAGTAGAATAAATCAAACAGAAGAAAGAATCAGCTCAAAAAAGACTATTGGAAAAAACACAGAAGGAAAAAAAAGGATGAAGAGGAATGAAGAAAACTTATAGGAACTTAGAGATGTCATTAAAAACAAATATTCAAGTTACTGGAGTTCAAAAAGGACTTGAACATGACAAAACAGTATAAAGTTTATTCAAAGAGAAAGTAATAGAAAACACCCCAATCCTAGAAAACAATACAAATATCCAGAAGCATACAGGAAGGTCAAAGGTCACTAGTAAAATTTATATCAACCGAGTCTACCCTAAGACATATTATGATCTCAAAGGTAAAATATTACGAGAAAATTCTCAAGTTAGCAAGAAAAATAAAATCAAAGCTAGAAAACATTTCTGAAATTAATTATAATGAAAATATTATATGCCATAAGTTTGGGGTGCAGTCAGCTATGTTGAAAGAGAAATGTTTTGGTTTAAATATACATATTAAAGGAATAAAAAGGTTTAAAATATATGCATCTCAATAATTAAGTTAAAACAAAACCCTTGTAATGTAGTTGAAAGAAGGAAATAGATAAAAGTACTAAGGAAATAGATAAAAAGTACTAATAAAGTAGCCTTCAAAGAAGTCCTCTAAAAATATAAATAAATAAAACTGAAAGCCTCTGACAGGTATAATCAGGTAGAGATTTAAATAACCAATGTATGAAATGAAAATGGAGAGTGGTGGTGGTGATGGCCCATGCCTGTAATCCATCCACTCAAGAGACTCAGGGTGACTCAGCAATTTAAGCCCTAAACAACTTAGTGAGACCCTATGTCAAAATAAAAAGGGCCGAAGATATAACTCAGTGGTAAAGTCCCTTGGGATGGGATGGGATGGGATGGGATGGGAAGGGAAGGGAAGGGAAGGGAAGGGAAGGGAAGGGGAGGGGAGGGGAGGGGAGGGGAGGGGAGGGGAGGGGAGGGGAGGGGAGGGAGAGAAAAGAAAAGAATATGAAGAGCTGGGAATATAACTCAGTGGTATAGAGCTTGCCTAACATGCAAAAGGCTCTAGGTTTGATCCTGAGCACTACAAAAAAACAGAAATGAGAAAGGAATCATACAGACCCAAGTGATTAAGAAGATAGTGGTCATGTATAACTAAAAAGAACAAATAAAACATTTTTGATAAATGGAAAAAAAAGAATGTAGTGGAATAACTATAACAAATTTTTTAATTAGAGAAAATGGAAAAATTCTTAGAAAAAAATGTAACTTACCAAAACTATCATGCAAAATAGAAACTGTAAAGGGTCCCACAACTGGCCTTTGCTTTCATGATGTCTTTTGGGGGGGCGGGGTGTGTGGGGGGGGAGCATATATAAATGTCATAACTCCCATAACAACTGAAGATAGGGAACTTGAAATAGTGTAATCCCTGCTTCTGATAATCTTCACAGAGGATATAATTGGTCAAACTATGAGTACTGTTGACCTAACTACTTGAGAATCAGGAGGGTAAAAAAGATCATGTGAGTTCTTTTATCAGACACCATCACACAGTGTTTGGTTGGGAAATGAAGGTACTCATGACAAGAGTTAAGATAGGAAAGAAGGAATAACAGACATATTATTAGGCATACAAACACGATTTTAATTAGTTCAATTCTTAAGAGATGTTATGTATGAACTTAAATACTTAGATTAACAGTATTCAGCCTGTCATTTTATCACTTAGAGACTTTACAAGAATGTGGACAAAATAGGGATATGTTAGGGATCCAGAAGAAAGTTAATTATTAATCAATCAGGCACAGAATACAGGAAGAGCATACTAGATCAATAATGCACTCACAAGAGGGTGAGGTCTTGAAAGAACTTCTTAGTAAGTAGATCAAATTTGGGCATGGGGAAAAGTATTTGAACTACATTTAAAAGTTCATTTCTTTCAACTTGATATTTGAATTGTTAGTTGACCTTTAGACCAAAAAAAAAAAAAAAATCACTCTAAATGTTTCTTTCCTAATCAGACATTAGGGAGGAAACATGTCTAACCAACCTTCTGGCATTGATAATAAATTATATAACATCAATATTGCTCTGAACATCCTCCAGGGAAGTCAGCTGACTTACCCAAGGTTATATCAAGTCCAGAAAAACAAAGCAAGATTTTCCTCTACCCAACCAAGCATTTAGGCCTGTCTATAATACACAGAGCTTATTATACTTTAAAGTCTTGAAAAATAATTTTTCTTTAAAAGTCCAAGCTGAATTTAACTTAGTCCTGGCCAGATTAAATATTTAACATATCTCTAGCATTACTTAGCAGAATGAAATTTAAAAAAGAAAATAGCAGAATCTTGCAGCAATTAGGAAGATATCCTGCAGTTTAAAAAAAAAAAAAAATAGGGCCAGGATTGTGGCTCAGTGGTAAAGTGCTTGCCTAACATGCATAAGGCACTGGGTTCAATCCCAGGTACCACATTTTTTTTTTTTTTTTTTTTTTTTTTTTTTTTTTTTTTTTTTTAGAGAGAGAGAGAGAGAGAGAGAATTTTTAGTATTTATTTTTTAGTTCTCGGCGGACACAACATCTTTGTTGGTATGTGGTGCTGAGGATCGAACCCCGGGCCGCACGCACGCCAGGCGAGCGCGCTACCGCTGAGCCACATCTCCAGCCCCCAGGTACCACATTTAAAAAAAAAAAAAAAAAAATCCAAGCCTGTTCCTAATCTTAATCTTGCAAGTTAATTAATCTCTCTGAACCTCATTTTTCCTCTAAAAAATGGGGATTTTCTAAGAAATTTTGCAAATCATGGTGCCTCAATATATAGTATGCATTCAATAAATACTATCAACTGTAGTTATTAATAATAGTTATTAGAATCATGTACTAATTTCATCTTCAGATAACCCAGACATAAAATTTGGGATTTTTCTATTATATTTCTGAAAGAACTGAAAACAGAAACACATATTTGTAAGAAAATCTGTTTGTCTCAATGACTGACATTTCAAGGAAAGTGTTAAAGTAACATAACAATGTCTAAGAAAGTGCCATTTTAATGAAGCCACATACTCCCAAAGATATCTAACTCCACACAAACTTTGGTTCTTCAGAGGAAATTAATTGTGAGCAACTTCTCTATTCCCTATTAGCTGTTATAAACATTTCTGTAGCTTCAGAAAATAGTCATGAATTATTAGTTATTAACATAGCACTGTAAAAGAACAATTTATCGTATTAAATAATGTAAACCATTGGGTAGAACTATTATTTTATAAGAACAATAATTGATTTTTATCACACAAAGTTCTTCTTAACTTTCATTTTCTTGATTTTACCTAGTATAATTAAAAGTAAGTACACTTTAAAACTAAATAACTACTCTTCTGACACTCTTTCTAAAGATTTCAAAAGCCTGCTCAAATTAGCAAAGTGAATCTTTTTTGTTTCTAGATCTTACTTTTCTTTTTATCTTGCTTATGTATTATTATTCAGGCAATTAGTAATTGCATCTGTTAATTTAATACATTCTCACTGCATCAGTGATTCCTACTAACCTGCAAATGTTCAAATTCCATCTTCTTGGTCAAAACATTTTGTTTTTTCTTATCTGAAGATAAGTCCTGACAGACCTTTTCTATTTTGCATGAGGCCCTCCCACCACAAATGGAGACTGTCTCTCCTACCATCCCAAGGCCAAATAGGATCTCCACTCTGCCGCCTTTAGCCTATCTAAAAAAGCTGCCCCCAAATTATTTACAAAAAAAAAAAAATAATAATAAATTAAAATCTGTCCTATGAAGCCAGTTCACAGTCTCTAATTCAGAGACTGAAACCTTCCATCTCTGCCTCCCACACCATTACTGGAACCAGTTTCCTGAGTCAGCATTATTTCCCACACTTCCTTTGGAAATGCAGCGTGAGCAACATAGATGAATTAGAAGAGAAACTCCGAGGCAGGCACTTAAGTTTTTTGAGCATGCAATCAATAAATTTTAAGTATACTAAAATAAATATTTTGTAAGTCAAGAATGATTTAGAATTTAAACTAATGGTGGTTTATCTGCCTTAACATTTCCTTCTGCAATAAACACTTATAAAAATCTCAAGTTTCAGTCACTATTTTTAAAAGATTAAGGCATATAGTTAGGCCTGATATGCCAGTATCCAGACAGTAGCTCTATTATATAACTAGGGACTTGTTTTATGGGCTAACAAATTATAAATGGTTCGTCAAAAATTTTAAGCATATAATTTAAAAATTGGTATTGAATAAAGTATTACCCTATCCAATCGCCCAAATTAAAAACTTTGATCTTTGAAAATCTTATACCTCCTAAATCCAGAAAGTCACCAAAACCAATCTTTTCCATGTCAATTATAGCTGTAGAATTCACTTCTCATTCATCCCAACAGCATTAGACTCTTAGACTAAAGATTTGATATTCACCACATCTCTGAAGTTCCCTTTCCACCATGTAGTAAGGAACTGTCATCAAAAACAAAGATGAGTATGTTCATTTCTTGCTACTGAAAATCTTTGAGATTTCTAATGATTCCAAGATAGAACTGGACTGTTGGTGTGTATGTGAAGACAGTATTAATAATGGCCATCTGCCCTTCTTTGTTTCTTCCCATTGAAGCAGACTCACAATAAAATTAAGAATGACTTTTACTGAGACTGAAAGGCTGCTTCTCTGTTCTGAGAGACACCAAAGAAGCTAAGAATAGAATTTACCCCCTGGTCTGGCCTGATACCTCAACAGGTCCTCTGTCTCACAGGCTAACTAAATCTTTGTATGTGCATTTCTTGCCTTTTGTCCTACTTTACTGGGCCTTCTCTTTATAAAAGTTTCCTGGTCCTTCAGTTTTTCAAAGAGGGAACTACCATCCTTCAAAGCTGACTTGATCTAAAATCTATTTTCCTGCCAAATTTGACTCCATATATCTCTGGAGCCCAACAAGCAGAAAGCTTAGCTTCCAGCCCTCATGCTGTAACAGTTCTGCACAGTGACTCCATCCGTCACAACTACTCTTTGTTTCTGCCATGAGGGTGACTTACCATTTTCTTAATGTACCAGGATCTTTCAGAACCCCATGTTGGAGGCAGAAATTCATTTTCTTCTTCAAAATAACTCACTTTTTCTACCTTCTTTAAAATAACTCAATTTTTTCAAACTCATACTTAACTTTCAAGAGCACATTCAAAATGCCATCCTTCCACTTTCCCAAGCAAAAGTAACTGCTATATCTCCTGTGTTCCATAGCACATTGTAATACTTGTGCCTGTATCTGCTGTTTCTGATTCTCTCTCCCACATTGTCCTGTCTCCTCCCTACCATGACTAAAATACATGATATCCTAAGATCTGGACTATATTATTCTTAAATGGGGAGACCCTGTGAATATGTACACTTATTGAATCCCTACTATACGATGACTTTATCATTATCTATCAAAAAATGCATGAAATTCAAACCAGGCAACTTGTGGATCTGTCTTCTGAAACCTGGCTTCCTTACCTATAAAACAGTAATGAGTATAAAGAGCTCAAGGAGTATATTTTGAGAACTGAGTATGATTAAATGAAATGATAGGTGAACTTTTGCCTGGAAAAGTCCTGACATGAATATGAAAATAAAAACACTGATAAAATGGCTCTGAACACTAGCCATTTTTTAACTAACCTAGAAAACATCATTAACTCCCTATCTTACCAACTAGGAACCAAGGCCTAAGGATAAGACAATGTTACATGATAAATGTTACATGATAAATACACAGCAAAGCCAAGACTCAAATCCAGTTGGGAAATTTTACCAAACACTCTGTAACATTGTCTTACATGGGTTCCTAATATTTTATCTTATCCTCATCTGTTACAGAGCTGGGGCCTCCTGAGAAATGGAAGCAGCAATGAAGATTCTCCCTCAAACTTCAATTCTTATAATCAAGTCAGAAAGATTCTAGACATGTGGCTCAGAATAACAGGAATGAGTTTATTTAAGGAATAAGAAAGGGAAAGGGGACACCCTCACGTGAGAGAGTGAGTCCTTTCACAGAGGACTCTGTTTTGACTTTTGATGACATCAGACTTTTAAGCCCCAATACCATGTCAACTCTAGGTCACCTTGGCCCATGTTGACCAGTTTCTAATTTTTTTTTAGTTATACATGGACACAATATCTTTATTTTGTTTATTTACTTTTATGCGATTCTGAGGATTGAACCTGTGTGAGGCAAGCACTCTGCCACTGAGCTGCGACCACAGCTCTCTAATTGGATTCTTAGCCACATATTCTTACAGATTTTTATAGCTAGGAGGAATTATCCTTATCTCCACAAGTTTCAAGATCTGGTCCTAAGTCTCCCCTTCAGGTTCCCATTATCAACATTATTTTGGGTCTGCATTTCTCCTGCAGAAAACAGGTATTTTGCTGAGGAATGTAACATATCTTGTCCACTTAGGCTGGACAGGGTTGGCTACAGGTAAATTGCTTTTTGAAAAAGAAAGCATGTTTGGGTCAGCATAGTGAGCCCATTTTGTGGAATTATTCTCTTAACCCTGTGTTCCTACCATCCTCATTTCTCTGTCCCCTAACAATCAGAAACCATTCTGTGTTTCTCAATTTAAACATGTGGGAGAGAGGGGGGTAGGGGTGGGGGCAGGGACAGGGGAACTAACTTGCCCCAAACCATATTAGCTACAAGGCAAGGAAGCTAAAATTCAAATCTTAGTATGTCTAAAATAAAAACCCAGCTAGCCCTTTGGTCAAAATTCCATGAACTATTATAAAGGTACAAACATACAGAGACATAAGACAGAAAAATCATATGTACCCTCAGGAAATGTACCCATACCATGGTGTCATGATAGATGAAAATAAAGTAAGATTTCCTCTGGTTAAAGTTATCATAAAAAATCTTCCAGGAAGAAGTATTTAAACTATTTGAAAAGTAAAATTTGAAATTAAAAATATTTGAAAAAGTATTACCTTAAAAGTTAAAAGCAATGAAGAAAGAACTTTTAGAAAAGGGTAAAATCAGCAAATCAGGGACAGAGAATTGTGGGGTATGTAGGGACAGTGAACCTCTCCAATCAGGAAGAAGGGAAAGTAAACAGGAAAAGCAGAAGCAAGGAGGGCCTTGATTATAGTCAGGGCATTTATGAAGTTAGGTAGGAGGTAGGCATTATGAAACATGTGCCTATGGTAGCAAGCTCCTCAGGAGGCTGAGTAGGAGTATCACTTGAGTTCAGGAGTTTGGGACCATCCTAGGCATCGCAGTTAGACATCATCTCTTAAAAAAAAAAAAATTTTTTTATTAACGATAGGGATGGAAAAACCATCAGAGAGGCTTGTGAAATAAATGAGACCTGACCATTGAGTAGGAAGATAAAGGGAAACTAATCTAGGCAAGAGGCAGAAAGCTGAGTCAGGTGGTAATTCCAAAGGCTGGAGAGTCAGTTCTACTAAACAATTGAGGACACAGTGAAAGGCCAAGGTGCTGTCTATCAGGGCAGATGGCAACCTTTTGAGCTTGGGAGAGAGCAAAATAGTCATGCTACTCCAAGAAAACATTTTACAAAGGAACGAACATCAAATGTGTTGAAATCTAGGAAGCCAGTGAAACACCTAAGTGTGGACTGTCAGTAGGCAGATAGAGATGCATAATCAGAACTTGCAGAAGAGCCTAGAGGTGAGAATCTGCATATAAGTTGGTATGCAAGCACATATACATGTGGAGATAAAAGGACAGCAGGGGGAAGAAGGATAAATCAGGAAGGACTTTACCTTGGGAAACCTCTACATTTAAGCAGCGGGGAAAAGAAGGGAGAAAGAAAAATACTGTTTTGTAGCAAGTCAAGTTAAGGGGAATTTTCTGGACACCTTGGTTAATTGCCTCAAATCTTACCAGAGGTAAAGAAAAGTGATACATATTTTATTTTAAATATATTAAATGTTATTTTAAACATACTAATGGGACTATCAGATTATAAGGAACCAAATAATGGTTGAAACCATAAGTAACCAGGAATCTTCCAAGAAGAGAAAGTTCACATAAGAGGAAGTAGAAAAAACTCACACAAAACTACAAAAGTCCCAGTAACATTAGAGAAATCACCCCAGCTCAGAGGGAGTGGGCTGAGTGGTTGCTGAGAGGAAGGCAATGAAAACAGGCAGCAATGGTGGGAATGAAAAGTCTATCAAACAAAAACGAGTGAGCAGACAGCTCAGACTGCACCTCTGGAAAGTTGAGTGGATTTCAATGCCACTATTTTGTGGCTTCTTCCAATAATAAATGTGACAGCTGTGAGTAAGGGAGCAGGAGGTGGTGAAAAGCAAAGTAGATACTCCAGAAGGTCAGAAGGCTGAGAAATAGCAGTCTTCTCTCTTCATGGATCTGCTTTAGTAGAGCTGTAAGGGTTCCAAAAATAGAATTTCCTAAATTGATATTCTAGCAAGACATTAGTTCCTAGGGATGCTGTCTGTGCTGACTCCTCCAGTTCAAACCAGAAGTAGGCACAGGCAATAGGGCACACTGTGCTGAGGCTCCCCAGCATGAAGCTGTCATAGGAACTGCCCCAACCACATACACACATACCACTCCCTGGCACTATTGAACAGACTCCCTTTGAAATTAAAAACAACTTCCTGATAACTGCTTTTCTACATCCCATATATCCTCATGCTAAGAGAACAGAGGCATGGTAAAGTAGAGCCTCGCTAAATTTACATAAGTCTAAGTCTCTTGCCTGGTGTTGGCTTCTG
Source organism: Urocitellus parryii (assembly GCF_045843805.1). Lineage (NCBI taxonomy): Eukaryota > Metazoa > Chordata > Mammalia > Rodentia > Sciuridae > Urocitellus > Urocitellus parryii. The sequence continues at coordinate 87,188,731 of NC_135539.1, read as the reverse complement.
TCAATTTTAGCTGCTTCTATGGAACAAGCTGAGAAGCAATCTAGCTGCTTCTCCCCAGTCTGATCACACTGCACAAAACACATTTTTTCCTTTTTCAACCATTTGCCTATTTCTTACGTGAGTAGGCGGAGAATCTGTCTAGCTGGGATCCAGGGAGGCTTCATGGCTGGGGTGCTGGTAACACTGTGATAGTGGAGATCCCAAAAAATAAAAAGTCCTACAGAGAGTGGCTTTCAAAAAAATATGGTATTACTAAAGAAAATCTGTAGGTCACTATGGTGCATACCTATAATTCTACTTACTTGGGAGGCTGAGGCAAGAGGATCCCAATTCATGGCCAGCCTAGGCAACTTAGCAAGACCTTGTCCTAAAATAAAAATTGTAAAAAGGCTGAGGATGTAGCTCAGTGGTAGGGCACCCCTGGGTATCTCCCCTGCCCCCCCAAAACACAAACAAACAAACAAACAATTTTGAGTAAAAGTTTTGAGGAGGGGTAATTCACTTTGTAAAAATGAGCTCATAGTAGCAAAAGGCTGCATAACGGTACACTGGGCCTAAAGAGGATCAAAGATCAAGACTGAATTTTATAGACAGTAGAGTTATGTGCAAACCATAAATGACAGATTCATGGTTGGCTCCCACTCATAAGAAGGAATAAGAAAAGTGCTGCTAGTAGGGGTCAGTTCAGAACAATGACACTCATTACAAAGTCCATGGGTCCCTCTGCTAGTGCTGCACAAACAGTTCTACCTATGCTCTTCAGTGATTCAATAATTCAGTCTAATAATTAAATGTCAACAAGTCTCAACCTGGGGCACAGAAGAGGATATCCAAATGCCTAAAATGAATATTTTCTTAAGCAAAAAGAAATACTGTAAGAAACTGCATTTACAATTTTTAAGATTCCCCTCTTAGAATCCAGACTTCACACACTAGAGCTAACATTTCTAAAAGGTGTTAGCTGAAGGTGAGCTCTAACAATTTGCTCCAGGAAAATACATATGAAGTAGAAGTAGCACATATATTTAAATTGCCTGTTTGGTCTCTTTTCACAGAGAAAGCAGCTAAAATAAAAAACCAGCCTAAAAATTTGTCACCACCTACATATAGCACAGGAAGCAGGGTGGAACTAAGATCAAGATCTGTCATAAACTCTTGCTACTATGGACCAAAGTGCTGGGTTGGTGCTTAGATCAGGAATTGACTGCCATTATGGTTATATCATTGTTTTAAAAAGATCTGCTTTCACATGCAATACCTTAATCTACAAAGTTCAACTATAGCTAAACAGAATAAATTAAAAACTTTGAACCATGATTTCTAAAGACCTAGTACTTAAACCAACATCACAATAAGGACTTAGGAACATGCAAAAGTATTTATATTATCCATGTAGAGCCCTATTGGGAAGATAGTTGATTAACACACTTCTGTCACATATTACTTATTTTCTAAAGCCATGGACAAAAGAAAGGCTGCTGTTAGAACTTGTACCTTTGGATATATACTTGTGAAGTACTAACACATTTGTATTCACAGCCTGTAATAATTATTATAAAAGAGATTCAAAGACTTCTAAATAATAAGCACAGTAATTAAGAGCTAGCATTTCGGAAATTAACAGACATTGATTTAAACCATTTCTCTGCCAATTATTATTACCAGTCTCTTTCTCTCTAAAATGAGTGTAACAAGTTGGGTGTGGCAGGGCACACCTGTAATCCCGGTGACTCCAGAGACAAGCCACAAATCTTATTTTCTTAAGCAATATATAAAGCTTCCATTTCTCTTCAATTTAAAGGCAGGAGGATCTCAAGTTTAAATCCAGCCTTGATAACTTAGCAAGACCTTCTCTCAAAAATTTAAAAAATTAAAAAAGGCTGGGGATGTAGTTCAATAATAGAGTGCCTAGAGTTCAACACCCAGTATCACAAATAACAATAATAATTAATTTTTATTATTTATTTAATAATACCTCCAAGGAGATGTTACAAAGATCAAATGACATAGGTAAAACTCATAGCAATGTAAGAGCTCAAAAATGGTGTCTACTGGGGTTGGGGTCGTGGCTCAGTGGTAGAGCGCTTGCCTCGCACATGAGAGACCCTGGGTTCGACCCTCAGCACTACATAAAAATAAATAAACAAAATAAAGATATTGTGTCCATGTATAACTAAGAAAATATTTTTTTAAAAAATAGTGTTTGGGGCTGGGATTGTGACTCGGCGGTAGAGCACTCGCCTAGCACGGGTGGGACCCGGGTTTGATCCTCAGCACCACATAAAAATAAAGTCATTGTGCTATGTCCATCTAAACCTAAAATAAATAAATAAATAAATATTTTTTTAAAAATGGTGTCTACTATTAGCCAGGCGTGGTGGCACACACCTATAATCCCAGTGACTCAGGAAGCTGAGATAGGAGAATCTCAAGTTCAAAGCCAACCTCAACAACAGCGAGGCACTAAGCAACTCAGTGAGACTCTGGTTCTAAATAAAATACAAAATAGGGCTAGAGATGTGGTGGTGTACCCCTGAGTTCACTCCCTGGTACCAAAAAAAAAAAAAAAGAAAAGGTATCTTTAATAAGAGAATCATTAGAGATCATTTAGTTTGACTTTTATCAGTAAGATTACATCATTAGTAACATTGTAACATTGTTTAGAACCAAAACTAATTATCATCATCCAGGTCAATACTCTTTCTCTGTATTTTAGCTTCAAATTATTACTAAATGTCAGTGTGATCATAATTAAAGACTCAATACAAAAAAGTTGTGAGCAAGATATGCCTTCCTTGTGTGTTTTCCTTGGTCTTACCTTCTAAAAGTTTTCCTCATGCCTACAGACATTATTTCTTATTAAAAGCTAAGAAGAACATGGCATAGGGTAAAATCCTGTTTCATTAATAATCATTTTACATCCAGTTACAAAAGATACTAATCAGTTTACATCAATGCTACTGGTTGACTACTTTATGGATTGCTGACCTTAAATTTTCATTCCTAATCCATGGTATCTGTACATATTTATTATCTTTACATCTTGATAAAAGCTCCTATATAGTTTTGTGAAAATTCTCAAAGGTGAAAAAATATTTCAGTAAGAGTTAATCCTTTAGAAAATTCAACTTAATTAAAAATCTTTTTGTTTAAAAAGGAAAGTGTATTATTTTAACCTATCAAGAGACTTTAATGGAGTGCCATGTCCATAAGTGACAAAAAAAATTTATCAATATTAGCATTTATACATGCCAGATTATTTTCTATAATATTATTACAATCTTAATTTCATCCATGGGGCTGGGGATGTGGCTCAAGCGGTAGCGCGCTCGCCTGGCATGCGTGCGGCCCGGGTTCGATCCTCAGCACCACATACCAACAAAGATGTTGTGTCCGCCGAGAACTAAAAAATAAATAAATATTAAAAATTCATTCTCTCTCTCTCTCTCTCTCTCTCTCTCTCTCTCTCTCTCTCCTCTCTCCTCTCTCCTCTCTCACTCTCTCTTTAAAAAAAAAAATTTCATCCATATTTGTTTTCTTCTGTACTTGGGAAAAGAAAAGCCACAAATGTTATTCTCTTGAGCAATATATAAAGCTTCCATTTCTCTTCAATTTAAAAAATTTACCTAAATTAAAGCATTTTTATTTTTAAAATAAATACTACAACTACTTTTCTAGTAAATACATTTGATAGTGTAGAAATTTTAAAATTTCTTCAATTTAAAATGAGTAATATTGAGAATGCTCCCTTGTAGAATGTGAAACAAACAGCAGAGGGCAGAGCTACTAATGATTTGATAACATGAATCCCTGTACATGAATGAGAAGACTCTTCCGAAATGAGGCTGAGTTCTATTTTTGACTGAAATTTAGCACCTCAATTACTATATTGGTGAGCTTAAAGACAGTCCAAGAATAAAGGAAAACCTAATATTTTCTTCAGCACAAATTGGGGAAACAAAAATGAACATTGCAATAAAATAACATGTAGTAGAAATGTTGATTTAACAGAATTTTAAAAATTAACATTAATAGTTCCTTTCTCATTTTATGCATATACATGAGGTACCACTTAAAAATTAAGTCAGAAATACTTGGCATCGGGATTAGAAAATTTAAAAGTCTTCAAAAATTAATTTAATTTTATCTGTACCTTATAAGCATACATAATAATACTTAACTGAATATGTATTCTATAGACAAGTTTTAAAATTTTTTCAGGGTTGTTTGATACTCTGATAGACATAAATGATTATTTTATTCTCAGTCTTAGTATTCCATAAAGTCAATGTTATACAACCTTTTCTATTTCAAAAGCACTTTTAAAAAGAAGATGCCAATAAATATATAAAGGAAGCAAAAGTAGGAAAAATCCTAGGTGTTTTAATATACTTTTTTTAAAGAATAGAATATTTTTTCATGTCTAAATGTGAATATTTGCATTTTATATCAAATAAGAAAAATGAAAGAGTTAAGCAAAGAAAGTTCTTGTAAGAAATTAAAAGTGGCATTAATTTCTTTTTTTTTTATTGGTAGTTCATAACATTACATAGTTCTTAATACATCATATTACACGGTTTGATTCAAGTGGATTATGAACTCCCGCTTTTACCCCGTATACAAATTGCTGTATCACATCAGTTACCCTTCCATTGATTGACATATTGCCTTTCTAGTGTCTGATGTATTCTGCTGTCTGTCCTATTGTCTACTATCCCCCCTCCCCTCCCCTCCCCTCCCCTCCCCTCCCCTTTTCTCTCTCTACCCCTTCTACTGTAAATCATGTCTTCCATTTGTATTCTCTTGACTTACCCCTCCTTACCTCTTATATGACATTTTGTATAACCCTGAGGATCGCCTTCCATTTCCATGCAATTTCCCTTCTCACTCCCTTTCCCTCCCACCTCTCCTCCCTGTTTACTGTAAATATTCTTCTCAAGCTCTTCGTCCATACCCTGTCCTTGTTTACACCCCTTATATCAAAGGAGTCATTTGGTATTTATTTTTTAAAGATTGACTAGCTTCACTTAGCATAATCTGCTCTAATGCCATCCATTTCCCTCCAAATTCTATAATTTTGTCATTTTTTAATGCAGAGTAATATTCCATAGTGTATAAAAAAAAGTGGCATTAATTTCATTGAGGATTCTATTTACCACCTGACAACCAACTCAGTCTCTCTCAGCTGAACAGTTTCTCAATGACACACAAGAAGTTAGCCAAAGTCTTAATGAACAATATGGGGGAAACATTCTATAATTAAGCTTAGTCCTAGCATAGCATCTCTCATCAACTGAATTACAACTCTTAAGAATTTGAAGGTAGGACCTTCTCTAAGTTAAAGGAAAAAAATTTCAAGAAAAGCTTCTACATCTAAGTAACGAATATGCACAGGACGTGTTTTCTAGAGCAAGGCTTTCCCTCGTCCAGATGATCCAAAATAACATTCCCAGAATTACCCTCCCTCAGATCTACACATATATAAATCAGTGTTATGGTTTATATATGAGGTGCCTGCCCCGCCCAAGCTCATTTGTGAGGCAATGCAAGAAAGTTTAGAGGTGAAATGTTTGGGTTATGAAAGCCTTAGCCTAATCAGTGCATTAATCCTCACATTAACTGTGTGATAACTGTAGATAGGTAGGACATGACTGGAACTGGATCATGTGGAAGACATGCCTTTGGGGTATATATATTTTGGTATTGATGAGTGGAACTCTCCCTCTCCCTCTCTCTCCTTCCTGCTGCAGTGTCCTGAATCACTTTTCTCCACCACACTCTTCAGCCATGATGTTCTGCCTCACCTAGAACCCCAAGGAATGGAGCCAGCCTTCTGTGAAATGAAACCTCTGAAACCATGAGCTCAAAAATAAACTTTTCCTTCTCTTAAACTGCTCATGTCAGGTTTTTTGGCCAGAGCAGCATAAATAAAGTCTGGTTAAAACAATCATATTTTGCAACATGGAACCCAAGAATCTGCATTTTAAACAGCTCTTGGAATAGCACATGATGTGGGAGAGTAGAATAAGACAAAGCAGCAGCCCAAGCCAGAAGGTAGCTAAGGGAGGGCCAAGCAAGCATAAATAAGTACTCTGGTATTAACCTAAGGGTACAGCATCTCCAGCAAGCGTAGCAAGATCTGATTTGGGTTTTTTTTAACTTATTCTTTTGAAGCTGGGGGTATAGCTCAGTGGCAGAGCACTTGCCTAATATATATGAAACTCTGGGTTCCATTCCTAGCATCACAAAGTGCAGTGTATTCTTTTGTGGAGAAGGAATCAGAGGGAGCAAGAGTAGAAAACTAACTAAAGACTATTGCCTAGGTCCAGGACTAAGATAAAGGTGGCTTTGACCAAAATGATGACTATGGAAGGGAAAAAGAAGCCAAGAGATTGGTTGTGGAGGGTGAAGAAAAGGCATGGGATGTGGAGTCAGCTATCTTGTGTTTGAATCTCACCTCTGCCACTCACAAAACTGTGATTCTGGGCAAGTTATTTACCCTGTCTGAGTTTTCACATCAGAAGGTGAGGTTGAATTTTAAAAATTATTTAAATTACAATCAAAGAGAATATGTCAAACATTAACATAATGCTTGACTCTTTAGTAAGCACTAACTATCATGGCATAAATAAAGAGAAATATAAGAAGTAAAAAGTTCCAATATTCTATTTCTCTCCCAGATTCCTTTTTTTTTTTTTTTTTTTTTTTTTTTTGTAACAGGGAATGAATGCTGGGATTCATTAGGGGGTTCAACTCAGGGGTGCTTAACCACTGAGCCACATCCCCCACACTTTTTATTTATTCTTTTTTTTTTTTTTTTTTTTTAATTTTGAGACAGGGTCTCACTAAATTGTTGAGGCTGGCTTTGAACTTCTGATCCTCCCGCTTTAGCCTCCCAAGGCACTGGGATTACAGGCATGAGTCACCACCCTGGGTCTGTCTCCCACATTCCTGCCACCTGGGATGGGAGAACCAAATGGACATGATTAAATTCACTAATCTGAATTTACCATGGGATTTAACTGCCCACCTTCCATCTACCCTGAGGAAACATCATCCACGTCCGGATCTTCATAACTTTTTTCCAAGATGAGTTCAAAATTCCCACTCTAGAAGGTCCCACTTCAAAGGACACACCCAATAGCATTTGTCAACTAAAATAGCATAATATCAGATTTGTGTCCACTAATTCAATGGGAAGTTCTTAAATGTGAAGTCAAAATAGCCTAATTTAAGAATAAAATTTTCTTTCTAAATAGCAAGTCAGGCACTTGACTCATCAGAACATACTTTAATATGCATATACACAAATACACTCAGGAGCAGTGGCACACGATTGTAATCCCAGCATCTCAGAGACTGAGGAAAGAGGACTGCAAGATTAAGTTCAACCTCAGCAATTTATACCCTGTCTCAAAATGAAAAACCAAAGGAGCTAGGGATGAAGCTCAGTGGTAGAGTACCCCCGAGTTCAATCCCCTAGTACTGCAGGAAAACATAATGAAACAAAAAACACACTTCTCTCTTTCAATTTCACAATTTGCACTTAGGAAGAATAACTGGGAGCACCAACAGATTGCACCATCCAAAAAATGCTATGTGAAGCCAGGCATGGTGGCGCATGCCTGTAATCCCAGCAGCTTGAGAGGCTCAGACAGGAGGATGGCGAATTCAAAACCAGCCTCAGCAACAGAGAGGCACCAAGCAACTCAGTGAGACCCTGTCTCTAAATTTAAAAAAATCACAAACAAAAACACAAAATAGGGCTGGGGATGTGGCTCAGTGGTAGAGTGCCCCTGAGTTCAATCCCCAGTATCACCCCACCCCCAAAAAACAACAAAAAAAATCTGTTACTTGGTGTGTGCGTGTGTGTGTGTGTGTGTGTGTGTGTGTGTGTAAAATACAACCTGTCTTCTGAGCTCCTCCTGTCAGCAGGATATTGTGTTACATGTTGAAAGGTACTAAAATCTGTAACTCAGGATGTCTGCCTCAGCCTTTGAATCTGAAGATAACCTCGCATTATAGTAAATAGTGGATGTATTTTATTTTTTCAAAATTTGTTCTAGTTATAGATGACAATAGAATACATTTGACACCGTCTACATAAATGGAGTATAACTTCTCATTCATCTATTTGTACAGGTCATGTCATCATATTATGCACATAGGGTAACAATGTCCAATTCGTTCTACTGTCATTCCTATATTGGGTATATTTTAAACACAATATTAAAAGAAATGGTTTCCTCCACCCCATCCTGGACTATAGTTCTTCTCCACTTGCTCAAAAGTCCTCTTCTCCAGTAATCTTCAGTAAATACTATCAAAATATAAGCAGTATTTACCAAAACACAAAGTAATTTTCAGATTCAAAATTGTTCAGTTCACTATGGTCTCTAATCTGTTATATTTTGGCTTTGCATTACAGACGTTTTTAATCAAGGGTATCTTATTTTCTTGCCCCTGACTCGGTCAGTAGGCCCTGAAACACAGTTGCATTGGTAGGTACCTTGAAAAGCTCAACCTTGTCTTAGCCACCATGCTCCTACCTGTAGGCTTGAATTCAGATTCTTTCCCAAATTCAAAGACATCAGGAAACACTTTTCTGATCTGTACGCAAAGTCTATCCATTCAGCCTCTGATCAAAACTGCCTTCTTAGGTAGCTGCTCCCAAATTAACGATAGAATCCAGGGTTTTCACACAAAACACCATAAAAAATGAAGTATAAATTAACTTCAAAATTGTGGCTTAATTTTGGTTTTAGTTTTCAGAACCTGATTTCCCAGGGTTAACAGTCCCAACTGTAACCAAATTCCCAGAACTTCTTTCAGAAACCCCATGTGTCACCCTGACATTCACTTCTTCTGTCCTAAAAGCAGATACTAAGTACAAAACTAACAGCAAATCTCAAAAAATATGCAGTCCCTTCATTTCCTGTTACAGAAAATTTTATAAAAAGAAAAATTATTTTTGCAGTTCTCATTTTACCATAGTATTTAAAGTACAGTCGCCTGTCATTGTTTTTCATGTTCGTTTCTCAGGCTTCTATAATACTAATCTCCACTCTCTTTTTTAGGTTGTCTACATCTTTGAATCCCTAGTATTTCCCTAAACGTTCCCCAGACATCCATTTCAAAGGTCTCCAAAAATATCCTGGATTTCTTATAACACATTCACCTAACCCAGAAGTCATGAAATTAGTTCATAAATTTTTTTTAATTAAAAAATTTTTTAAAAAGACATTTGTAAAAAAAAAAAGAAAAAAAGAAATCATTACTCAGCAATATTTAATAATGCACAGGGAACATGAGCCAACAACAATATCAGGACAGTTAAAACCTGTTTTAAATAGAAGAACTTTCCCTTTTCTAATGGAAGGCAGTACAGCATGAGGAAACAGCAAATTGATTGGAGAATAGCAAACTAAGATTCTGGCTCTATAAAAGCTGTTCCAGCCATAGACAAGTCCCTGCACCTTTCTGAATGTGAGTGTCCTCATTTGTCAATTTAAGAAAATTAGGCTAAAGACTGAGATGTAACACAGTGGCAAAACATCTAATTTGCATTCGCAAAGCCCTGGGTTCAACCCCGGTTCCAAAAAAAAAGAAAATTAGGCTAAATCAAGTGCTTATGAAATTCCATTCCAGTTTTGATATTATATTGCTCCATAAAAAATAGAAAATTAGCTGGGTGTGGTGGAACACACCTGTAATTCTAGCTACTTGGGAGACTGAGGCAAGAAGGATCACAAGTTCAAGGCCAGCCTCAGCAATTTATAAAGATCCTGTCTTAGAACAATACAAAAAGGGCTAGTGATGTATTTTAGTGGTAAAGCACCCATGGGTTCCCAATACTGAAAAAATAAATAAATAAAAAGAAAATTAATCATGTGCACACTGGTACAGACACATGAGTTGGTAAGATTCTTCCCATAGCCTGGGAGCATGTCTGATAGTGTTAATCAGAGAGTTTTCCCCAAAGCATTTAGTAGTACTTCAGGTGTTCTACATAAGATTCTGTTAACATCACAAAGTAAAAATGCATAGGGCTGGGGGTGTAGCTCAGTGGTAAAGTTCAATCCCCAGCACCCTCCTAAAAAAAGAAAAGTAAAAAGTACAAAATAACAGACCTCAGCAGTTGTTTTGTAGAATATGCACCTAAAAGAGGAACAGCTACATTTCAGCACTGCACAAATCTGTGTAATGGTATGTTAGGGTCAGAGATGGCCAAATTTACAAAAATGTTTTGTGCTAATAATAACTTCAAGCAAGAGAGAGCATAAATTTCCTATACTTCATTATCTTCTGTAAAGTAGGATAAACCCTAATTGTGCTTGCTACAAAGATTAAATGAGCTAATATTTATAAAGTGATTAAAACTGAGTATCGTTCATAAGTAAACTTAGTGTGTTTTCATATACTGAAGAGGTTTTTTTTGTTTGTTTGTTTGTTTGTTTTGTTTTTAAGCACCAAGAGCTGAGGGTATAGCTCAGGGAGATCCTATGCTTAGCATGAAAAACCAGCCTCTACCTCAGAGCAAAGCCTTTACAAGAAAGGAACGTGACCTTTGTCCTTGGGAAGACCCACAGAGCACTCCTAGGCACATTCCCACCCTGCTAAGTTGTTTATCTACAAATAACAGGAGAGATCTGCAGAGCCAGGTGTCCCTGACTCAGTCAGGCTAGGTGGGGACCCATAGCAACCCCCTAGCAGCCACCAATCAGCATGAGACAGAGAAATACCTGGGATGCCAGATGACCCTCCTAGTAGTTTATGGTGGTTGATAAAATGTTGAGAGGAACCTTGTAGTTCAGCATGTACACCCTTCCTGGCTTAAACCAATCAGTTCAAAGGAATCCCCCTCTTGTACTAGCCAATCACCCCTACCCAACTTATTTCCGCCAGTGAATGTGCTAATCATGTTTTAGAGTTGTTTTATGATTTTCCCGCGGTGTGTGATGATTTGCTAAGAGATGCTATGATGTATGTGAAGTCCTTGCCTTGCCCAAAGAGTGTGTAAAACTGCTGCAAACCCTGGGCTCCAGGCCTCTCAGAGTCACCAGTTGCTCCGTGCGCGCGGAGGACCTAGCTAGCTCTCAATAAACACCTTTTTGCTGCTTACATTGATCTTGGTCTCTGGTGGTCTTTTGGGGGTCCCGAATTCGAGCACACATGAGGCCCTGGTTTAATCCCTAGCAATAAATAAATAAATAAAGCAAAGCACTAACACAAGGAATTGAGAAAGCCTTCCAGTTTGGTTACAGAGTGAAATGGAAACCAGGAGTAGCAAATAGTTCACATCCAGAGGAAAAAAGAAAAGGTGAGAGTAAGTGTATAAAGCATGATAAGAACAGGATTGCAGGGCTGGGGATGTGGCTCCAGCGGTAGCGCGCTCGCCTGGCATGCGTGCTGCCCAGGTTCGATCCTCAGCACCACATACAAAGATGTTGTGTCCACAGAAAAATAAAAAATAAATATTAAAAAAAAAATTCTCTCTCTCTTTCTCTTTAAAAAAAAAAAAAAGAACAGGATTGTGTTTCTACTGTGTTTCTCAGGTACACTTGTCCAAGGATTTTACACTAGGTTCCTGCTAAGGAAGGACTACAATTAAAAAGAACCTGTTTTCTTTCCTTCTTTCTTTCCTTCCTTCCTTTCACTATTTTTTTCCCTTCCTCCTTTCCTCCCTTCCTCCCTTTCTCCCTTCCTTCCCTGAGGATTGAATACAGGGACACTTTGCCACTGAGCTGATGCCCAGCTCTTTTAATTTTTTTTTTTGGGGGGGGGGACAGAATCTCACAAAGTTCTGAGGCTGTGTCAAGCTCAGTGGCAAAACATCTGATTTGCATTCGCAAAGCCCAAGCAGCTAGAATTACAGGTGTGCACACAGTGCCCCTCACAGAACCACCTTATTCTAATTGTCCGTTATCACAAATCAATTTACTTTTTCTTTGTAAGTAAATATAGTTCATTCCACATATAAATCATCATTCTAAATCTCTAAATCAGTCCATTTGTTATCCAAGGAATTCTTCTAAAACTGATTCTGAAATAAAGTCTACCCTTCATCACAAAGAACACTTTATCTGAAAATATACCAGTAGACATCTTCTCTAAGCCTCCTCATCCTTCAGACCTAGAGAATCTTGGCTTTCCTACTTTGACTATTCACTCAGTCTGGTCTTATCTTTTGACTTTGTAGAACCACTCTTTTTTTTTTTTTTTTTTTAAGAGAGAGTGAGAGAGGGAGAGAGAGAGAGAGAGAGAGAGAGAGAGAGAGAGAGAGAGAGAGAGAGAGAGAGAATTTTTAATATTTATTTTTTAGTTTTCGTCGGACACAATATCTTTGTTTGTACGTGGTGCTGAGGATCGAACCCGGGCAGCACGCATGCCAGGCAAGCGTGCTACCGCTTGAGCCACATCCCCAGCCCCTGTAGAACCACTCTTATGACATTATTCTCACTAACCTTTCACTTACTTTCACTAATCTTCAATGCATCCATCTGGGTGAAAAGCCAACCTGAGGTCAGCTCAGTGTTTAGTTTCTGCCATACCCAACTCTGAGGCGAGCTAATTTTTATTCATTATCTGCCACCTCAGCTGGTTTTCCACAAACACCCCTTGTTATTATATTTAATACTCCAGATGAAACATGTTCCACATTATAACCTCTAAGCATTCACCCCCCAAAAAACCTCTCTTCTCCCTTTTGCAAATGAAGACACCCATTTCATGGATGAAACAAGACAGGCAATACTCAAAAGGCCAAGTGCTTTTCTATGTCCTTCCCCTCCTCCCACCTTTATTTCCACATCTAGTGTTCTCATCCCTGGCCTAAGCCACTCCTCTTCTACCTCATTCCCATCCCTTTTGGTCTCTCAGGACCAAGGGTTATCAATTATCCTTCCTCTCCTCAGTCTTGGATATTCCCTTTTCTACTCCCTTTGGTATCTAAACATGCTATAAATACTCATGGGCTTTGAAGGAAAAAAGCGTTTTCTTCCTTCACCCTTCCTCACTTCTAAACTACTCTAATTTCCTTTACCTTGACACAAAAGCTCCTGAGCTAATCACATACCTTTGCTGATTCCACTTTCTATCACCTCACCACATCTTGCTCTTTCTTTTCAGCCTCAAATCCAGATAGTGCTCTGGGTACCCAGATTCCTTTCTACAAAGATATTCAATACAGCTTTTGGTAAATTCATTGACCACTTTTCAGATTTAATCTTATTTAATCTCTTGGCAACATTTCTTATCCATTTTTTTTTCACAATTTTTTTATGTCCTTTTTGGTCTCCTTCAAGTTTGTTTTTTCTCCTTTCCATTGCATAGATGCTTATCCACAAGCCCTTCTCATTCTATGGGAATAACAACTCACACTGAAGAGGCCTCAGTGTCTCTCCCCCAGACTCACTCTCCAAAACCCTAGATAAAAATAACCAACATGTTTCATCTGGAGAGAGTGTTCAATATAATAACAAGGGGTGTTTGTGGATTTTGGTTTTGTTTTTTTAGTACCAGGGATTAAATCCAGGGGCACTTAACTACTAAGCCACATCCCTAGCCTTTTTTATCTTTTTTTATTTTGAGATAGGGTCTTGAAAAGTTGTTCAGGGCCTAAATTGCTGAGGCTGGTTTTGAATTTACAGTCCTCCTGCCTCAGCCGCCAGAGCTGCTGGGATTACAGGCATGCACCACCATGCTTGGCTATCAATGTGCTTGTTGCATGTTTAAGTTTCGATATGACCTAAGTCAAACTAATTGTCCCCACAATCTGCTGCTCCTCCTGTTTTGTTTTTGCAGTGCTGGGGATGGAAACCAGGGCCTCCTGCACTCTACCACTGAGCTGAAACTCCTATAAATAGCATCACACTGTACCTTAATGCTCAAGTCAGAAACTTGGGCACAAGAACCTCATCTTTACCTTTTTCCTTACCTTCATACAAACAATCGAATCCACAGGGCTTTTCTTTTCTACTTTCTGAAGTAGTCCTTCTCAAAGTGTGGTCCCTGCACCAGCAGAATCAGCATCACCTGGGAACTTGTTAGAACGTAAACACTCCAGCCCCATCTAAGACCTCCTAAATTAGCAATTTGTGTTTTAACAAGCCCTCCAGGGGATTCTGACTCAGATTTTGAGATCTGCATTAGTAACAATACTAATCTAAATATCCTTAGAATCTGCTCTTTTCTCACCCCAAATTTCTTTTCCAAATATAAAATTTTATAATTAATTATTGTGGTAATGAGATTGGACAGAAAAGAGATAAAAGATATGCAGAAAGTAGACAAAAGGAAGGAAAAAGACACTATACCTTTAAATCTAAAAGCCCCATGATCTGAGTACTCACACCTTTACTCCCCAGACCTGTCCTTCTTCTTGGCCTGTTACCCCAAATTCTTGAGAAACTATAAACTTAGTTACTATAAGTTCACCCATATATAAAAATTGCTTTGTTTTGATCCTTATGAGCACTATTGCTTACACAATGTATTTTTAGATTAGAGAGCACAAAAGGAGACATATTTTAAGAAACCTATAATATGGGCACATTCCAATCAGGAGACAATGTCAATCTAAAGATCCTAAAAAGAAGATCAGGTCACCATAAATGTATTGATTACCAGGTTGATGCCATTCCCACAAGCCTTCCCATGCCCATACTCCACAAAGAAGAGCCTATACCTGAAAAAGTTCATCTCATTCTCAAGACAACGGCATTCTACTCTGAAAATGCATACCCTTCACTTTCTTTAATAAACTTCTGTCTTTGCTACTGAAACCTGACTCATTCTTAACTCTCCCTCTCCCCTACTGGGGATTGAATCTATGGGTGCTTTACCACTGAGCTATATCCATGGTCCTTTTTATTTTGTTTATTCATTTATTTTTTGAGACGGGTTTTGCTAAGTTGCTGAGGCTGGCCATTAACTTAGGATGCTTCTGCATCAGCCTTCAGAGTCACTGGGATTATAGGCATACTCCATTGAGCCAGTCTCTTATATTCTTTTCCGCAACAAGTCAAGAACCTGGAAGTTCTCAGTAAAGGTCTTCTCTGCTGATGGAGAGACTTCCTCAAACTTTTTATGTGGTGACAGTAATGTGGTAACAGTAATATATAAAGAAAAATAAGATGTGTAATTTATTAAAGAAAAAAAATAAATTCCTTTTCGTAATCAACTCCCTGAATATTTTGAAGTCTTTTCAAAGAAGAATGGCCAGTTTAGGTAAAGGGGCCAAAATGTGGTTCAAGATTCTTCCCGGACTTGATGTTAAAGGTGTTGAAAAACCAGCCTCTACCTCAGAGCAAAGCCTGTCCAAGGAAGGGACATGACCTTTGTCCTTGGAAAGACCCACAGAGCACTCCTAGGCACATTCCCACCCTGCTAAGTTGTTTATCTACAAATAACAGGAGAGATCTGCTGTGCCAGGTGTCCCTGACTCAGTCAGGCTAGGTGGGGACCCATAGCAACCCCCTAGCAGCCACCAATCAGCATGAGACAGGGAAATACCTGGGATGCCAGATGACCCTCCCAGTAGTTTATGGTGGTTGATAATGTGTTGGGAAACCATGTAGTTCAGCATGTACACCGCTCTTGGCTTAAACCAATCAGTTCAAATGAATCCCCCTTTTGTAGTAACCAATCAAACCCTACCCAACTTGTTCCTGCCAGTGAATGTGCTAATCATGTTTTAGAGTTGTTATTTGATTTTCCCGTGTGTGTGATGATTTGCTAAGAGATGCTATGATGTATGTGGGGGTCCCTGCCTTCTCCAAAGAGTGTGTAAAACTGCTGGAAACCCTGGGCTGGGGGCCTCTCAGCGTCACCAGTTGCTGTGTGTGCTTGTGGAAGACCAAGCTAGCTCGCAATAAACACCTCTTTGCTGCTTACATCAATCTTGGTCTCTGGTGGTCTTTTGGGGGTCCCGAATTCGAGCATAACAGCGTGTGTTTGCTTATCCCCTAAGTGGCCATTTTGTACATCTACAAGTTCACTGTCAGGAATATAGAAAAACAGGTTGCCCACTTTCCCTACCAGCGGTGTTTGATGGAAACAGGCACATCTCTGGAGTTACTGTTATTATGTTTTGAAGGGTTTGGAGAACACTGATTAAGGAAGCAGTTTTCTGATTGATGGGGGGGAAAAAAACCTCAGTTATGGTCATCTATCCTTGCTAGAAGGTTATGCAATATGTTATGTAGCAGTGTGTTACTGTAATACCAGATTCGTGGGACCCCAATAGACCTCCAGGAGCCAAATCCGATGCAATCACACTAGAGTCTTTATTGCAAGCTTGAGCCTGGACTCACAACCATTTCCAACACAGCAGTCTGAGGAGTCAGTCGTGACCCTTAGTTCAGTGAGGATTTATAGGTTTTGGGGGGATACTCTACATGCCATAACATCACACAGCAAATCACTTCATACCATGGGAAAATCAAAAGACAACTCTTAACATTGATTAGCACATTCACTGGCAGGAACAAGTTGGGTAAGGATGATTGGTTAGTTCAAGTGGTGGATACATTTGAACTGATTGGTTTCGGCCTCGAGGGATTGCAAGAGTGTATATGCTAAACTTACAGGGTTGCCTGAAGACGTTTATCAATCACTGCTGGGAGTGCTGCTTGGTATATTAGATATCTTCCCTGTCTCGCTCTGATTGGTTGTTGCTAAGGTCTGAAATTAGGCCTCAGGCATTCTTTTGGTCTTTTCAGGAACTTACATTTGCTGAGTCAAGGGCATCTGGTAAGGACAAATGACTCAGCAGAGTAGCTATGTGCCTAGGAAAGGGTTTTCCAAGTACAAGGGCCACCCCCACCCCCACCCCTTGGACAGGCCCTGCTCTGAGGTACAGGCTGGTATCTCAAAAATGAAGTCAAATCAGTTTCTCATTACATAATGAATAATTAAAATGAAAAAGAGAGGGACTTGAGATGTGGCTCAGTGACAGAGCACATGCCTAGAATGTGCAAGGCCCTAGGTTCCATCCCCAATACCATAAATAAGAACTGAGGAGCAGCATGCAGTGGTGCATACCTATAATCCAAGCAACTTGGGAGGCTAAGGCAGGAGGATTGCAGATTTGAAACCAGTTTCAGCAATTTAGTGAGTCCTTAAACAACTTAGGGAGACCCTGAAAAGGGCTGGTGATGCGGTTCAGTGGTTACATGCCCCTGAATTCAATCCCTAATACCAAAAAAAAAAAAAAAAAGTACTGGGTAAATTGTTGGAAGCACATAAAACTTTTTAAAATAATAATAATAATTAAAAGCCAGCTAACAATGAAAAAAATAAAAATAATCTACTACCCACACCTCCTTCACAGTTGAAGTCAATATCTCTCTCTTGCACTAATTAAAACAATCTCCCTGCCAGTCTCCAAACCATAAGCAGAGCATACCTCTCAGTCACTACACCACAGAATGCCCCCTCTGATACATAAATATGATCATCCCATACTCCTCCATCTAACATCCTCCAATGGTTTCCTACCATTCTTGTAATTAAGGTTTAGTTCTTAAACCCTTCTTCCAGAAGCCTTTATAAAGGAATGACCCAGCATTGATTCCTAAGGTGGCTCCTCTGCACCTCCCCTGCTCCCTGTTAATGCTGTGGCTCTCTAGGCTATAGTCATACTGACCACTCAATAGTCCAAAGCTTTCTACCACCTCCCACTAAATGCCATGTACTGTGTCTGTTCATCTAGAAGTCTCTTTTGCAGTAAGCCACATAAGAATGGAAAGAGTATATGCATTTCTCATAGAAAATCTCAGTGAATTTTGTGTGACTAGCTGATGACAACACATGGTTGAAGACAGAAAAGTCAAATTCACCAAAAAAATTCATTTTCTAAATATTGCTTGTATATAGACCAGAGGTCAGTCAGCTACAGCCTATAAGACAAATATGATCAGCCCACTGTTTTGTAAATAAAAGTTTTATTAGGACACACAGCCATATTTATTCATTGTGCATTGTTTTTGTTTGTTTTGTTTT
Source organism: Urocitellus parryii (assembly GCF_045843805.1). Taxonomy (NCBI): domain Eukaryota; kingdom Metazoa; phylum Chordata; class Mammalia; order Rodentia; family Sciuridae; genus Urocitellus; species Urocitellus parryii. The sequence continues at coordinate 87,170,728 of NC_135539.1, read as the reverse complement.
GTGTTTTGGTACTGGGGATTGAACCCAGGGGTACTTAACAACTGAGCTACATCCCCAGCCCTATTTTATATTTTATTTAGAGACAGGGTCTCACTGAGTTGCTTAGCACTTCACTTTTGCGGAAGCTGGCTTTAAACTCTCCATCCTTGGGCTCCAGCCTCCCAAGCCACTGGGATTATAGCATGTATCAAGTGCCCAGCTCATTATGTATTGTTTGTAGCTGACTTCATAGTATGACAGCAGAGGTGAGTAGTTTGCATCTCTAAGACAGTTACTAAAGCTTAAAATGTTTTCTTTCCGTCCCCTTAAAAGAACACTTTGCCAGCTCCTGATCTAGACATAAGAAGAGAATAAATAAATAAATCTTATTTCAAGTTTCCAAAGTCCAGCAAATATTAGCGGGGAAAGGTGAAACTGAAAGCTACTAGCTGGTTGATGTTCTCTTAGGACAAGGTACCTTCACTGTCTTATCTTCCCAATGTTATACTTCTCCTGGCTCTTGAGATAGGGAAAGAAGGCCACAAGAAATGCAAGTCCCATCAACAGAACTGACTGATATCCAGTGCATATACAGCAAAAGGATAAGAGAAGTAAATCATGACAGAAAAGCTGGGCTGAGTCACCCATTTTAATAAAAGTCCATCATAGAAATTTAAAATGAATTCTGAGTCACCCAACACTGTTTGCCAAATGGGTGATAAAAAGAACCAGTTATAAAAGCAAAAATGGATATCTGAAACAGCACAGTCCTCTTATATGAGAAAAAAACAAAGTACGTCCCTCCTTAAAAAAGTGTGACTGCCACAAATGTGTCCTTTGAATATTCATTTTTCTAAAGTTCAATGAACTTCATGGTTGGGTAACATTTTAAAATCCTTGCCAATATTGAATGGCTTCATTTCCTGAGCTCAGAAAACGTTGTGGTAAGGGAAATAAGAATAATTACCATTACTACTTCTGCAACTATACTTTTTTGTTGTTGTTCCTAGATTGAACACAGGAACTCATGCATACCAAGCACATGTGCCACTTTACTATTCCTCTAGCCCTGTAGTAAGACTTTTGAACTGAACATAATGCAGGAGATCACCTATTTTCCCTTCTGAAATACAAAACACAAAAATCAGCATGTATTAGAAATTTATTAAATCATATATCAGATCAGAAAAATAAACTCAAAATATGCTTAAACATAGAAATCTGAAAGCATACTTAAACCAGGCATGGTGGCGCATGCCTGTAATCCCAGTAGCTTAGAAGGCTGAGGAGAATCACTAGTTTAAAGCCAGCCTCAGCAAAATGTGAGGCACTAATAAGCAACTCAGTGAGACCCTGACTCTAAATAAAATACAAAATAGAGCTGGCGATGTTGCTCAGTGGTCAAGTACCTCTGAGTTCAATCCTTGGTACCAAAAAAAGAAAAAACTCAAAGCATGCTTAAAACACATATGCTCAAACACATATGTAGAAAAACTTGGGGTTAGGGTTATAACTTAGTAGTAGAGCACTTGCCTAGCAAGTGTGAAGAACTGGGTTCAATTCTCAGCACTATATAAATATAAATAAATAAAATAAAGATATTGTGTCCATCTAACTAAAAAACATATGTAAAAAAGGAAAAACTTGGATACTAATTGCTACAAGATTTAGTTACACAAATATTCACTGAGTGGTAATAGGATAAATTGTAGAGATAAAAAGAAACATGACAGTAATTTTCAAAATCACAGAATCCAGACAAATAATAATTTTTAAAATATATAATAAAAACTTTCTACTTCACACAGAACTATCTTAACTACAAACACAGAGGACATAATTTGGTACCATACAATCAATCCTGTGTTTAAAAGCAATTACTAGCCAGGCACCATGACACACACCTATAATCTCAGCTACTCAGGAGGCTCAGGCAGGAGCACTGCAAGTTGAAGGCCAGCCTCAGTATAATTTTTGAAACCATGTCTCAAAAATAGAGAAAAAGGGTTGGGAATATAGCTCAGTGATAGAGTGTCCCCGAATTCAATCCCCAGTACTGTAAGAAAAAGAAAGGAAGGAAGGAAGGAAAGAAAGAGGGAGGGAGGGAGAGAAGAATGATTGATTAAAGAAATTATTTTGCTTGAATATCTTTATTTAAAAAATACTGGGCTGGGAATGTGGCACTAGCGGTAGCTCGCTCGCCTGGCATGCGTGCGGCCGGGTTCGATCCTCAGCACCACATACAAACAAAGATGTTGTGTTCGCCGAAAACTAAAAAATAAATATTAAAAAATTCTCTCTCTCTCTCTCTCTCTCTCTCTCTCTCTCTCTCTCTCTCTCTCTCTCTCAAAAATAAAAAAAAATATTAATACAAGAAAAATTTTCCAAAACCATATAAGTGGTAAGTGTACAATCCTCAAAGAATGAAATCAAGTTTAAAATGTCTTAATATATATATCTACTTATATTTTTATAAAATAAATCCATTTTATAACTAAGCATAAAACTAGATGAAAATGGATCTTAGTTAAAACTTAGCAAACTTCTTCCTAGTGATATTTTTTAATTGTTCCCATCATAATTTCACCCCATGAGAATTATCCAAGTAATAATATGAAACTTATTCCATGTAAGAGTTCTTTGAAAGAGAAGAGCAATGCTACATAGCAAATCAATCTCCAGTCCTTTCTGGTTCCTGTCTCTGTCTTAAGAATTCTGGGGGCTGGGGTTGTGGCTGAGTGGTAGCGCACTTGCCTAGTATGCCTGATGCACTGGGATTGATTCTCAGCACCACATACAAATAAATAAAATAAAGATCCATCAACAACTAAAAACTATTTAAAAAAAATAATTCTGATGAAACAAATGTCTTTATTCTTCGGTGAGGCGTTAGAGAAAGCTGTACTCTTTCATTCCTTCATGCCATGTTATCTATAAAGTATGTCCTACACACGTGTATACACAAAGCTAAATAAGCTAGTCCTATGTCAATATGTCCCAACTCCATAGACAAAACTAGGGAAATTAATCACTATGGAATGGTCATGGGAATGACATCAGGTAGGCAGGCATGACGTGTGCACCTTCACGATTTGCAGTTCCTTCCCCATAGCTTTTCTTATTCCTTCCATTTCCATTCTACTCTGTCCATAAAGATGTGGGGGAGCAAGGGTTGGGGCAAGAATATGCAAAGTAGAGCAGTAAAATCAAGAATAGTAAATAGAATAAGAAAGGAGGATGGCAATGAGCCCAGAAGCAGAGACCAACAGCGAGTCAGTTCCCAAGCCAATTAATTCCCAAGCAAATCCATATTCCATCACATCTTCTTTCCCTCCCTCCAAGTGTTTTCACGATTATTGAACAGAGGTAACTCTTGATCATTCAAAGACAATACACTCCATAGTTCTCCAGTTCTTCCTCTTTATGGTCACCCTGGATTCCTGACAGCCTTCTTCTTCACAAAACCCAAGACATTTTGTTGAATGGCTATTCCAGATTCTGTGATAGGAACTTACTTGAAAGACAATAATTAAAAGTAATAATTGTTGGGCTGGGGATGTGGCTCAATCGGTAGCGTGCTCGCCTGGCATGCGTGCGGCCCGGGTTCGATCCTCAGCACCACATACAAAGATGTTGTGTCCGCCAAAAAAAAAAAACTAAAAAATAAATATTAAAATTCTCTCTCTCTCTCTCTCTCTCTCTCTCTCTCTCTCTCTCTCTCGCTCTTTAAAAAAAAAAAGTTTAAAAAAAAAAAGTAATAATTGTTAATAATCATAAGTGCCATGCATTGTGTTAAAAGGCTTGATTAATTTCATTTAATCTTCAAGACACCTCCAGAAGTAGACATTATTACACACAAAAATTTTAATGTGACCTGCCTGTGATCCTAGCTACTAGGAAGGTAATTCAACAAGTCTCTATCTCATAAATAAATGTTTTTTTTTTTAAAAAAAGGACTGGGGCTGTATAGCTCAGTGGTAGAGCATCCTGGGTTCAATTCCCAGTACAAGAACAACAACAGAAAAGCAACAACAAACCCTGTGCAAGGTGGATGCTGCCTGCAGAAGAAAGGGACAAACTAAATATAAACTAAACTAAACACAGAATGCCTGGGACACTTGTGAGCAAGCAACTGTTTGTTAAAAACACAAAATCCCATTTGAATTTGACCTGAAAGACATCTCTTTTGAGTGTCATCTATGATATTGGGATAGTGAGATAAGGAGAAGGAAACAAAAATCAGAGCAGATTATCTGCCTCAACAAAGCAATATGTAAAGGGGTTCCATATATTTTCCAACTCTTAGAATAAATGCACTGATTAAAGCACTGACCTTAAAAGTAAACCCTAGGGCTGGGAATATAGCTTGGTGGTAAAGCTCATGCTTACCATGTGTGAGATCCTGGGATCCATCCCTAGTACTGCACCCGCCTCCCCTGTTCCCCCACAACCACTGCCAGAAAGAAAAAAAAAAAAAAAAAAGAGAGAATCTGGTAGAAACTGGGAGGCAGATGTGGCTCAGACTCAGGGGAGTAAAACATGAGGCATAATATTGACTAATTTCATAAGGTAAGTGGGGCAGCAAGAGAGATTATCCAAAGTTGATGGAACAAGAGCAAAAAAAACTACAGGCATATATTTAAAATTCAAAGAAAGATTACTAAAGAGAAACTAAAAAAAGGCAATATTAACTATATTATAAAGAACAGAGAGGGATAAGACATGGATATAACTGAGCTAAATCCTCATCTCTGACAGCCAGAAGGCAATGGCAATGTTAAGAACTTTATCAGCAAATGTAAATACCCCAAGGTCCACAAGAATAGGGAGTAAAACCAGGCTGGGGTAGGGAGCAGGGATTAAGACTAAAAGTGGGAGGGTAGGGCCAGCAGCAGGTCATGCAGAACACTTGCTTTTTAACCATGTGGATAAAGAAATTAGGAATTTTACTAAATTCTTAAAATTAAAACATAAAATAAACTGAGTCAAATTGAATGAAGAGATTTCAGTTTAAATCTACTTTTGTCTGGGCTGGGGATGTGGCTCAAGCGGTAATGTGCTTGCCTGGCATGCATGGGGCGCTGGGTTCGCTCCTCAGCACCACATAAAAAAATAAAGATGTTGTACCCACAGAAAAAAAACTGAAAAATAAATATTAAAAAATTCTCTCTCTCTCTCTCTCTCTCTCTCTCTCTCTCTCTCTCTTTATAAAAAATAAAATAAATAAATAAATCTACTTTTGTCACTTCACTAACATAGATCTTTGCAACCTGCCTAATGGAATAGGTTTAACATGTTGTTATGAAATGAATTCCAATAAATAAAATCTTACATTTTACCAGTGACTTCTATGCTGAGATTAGAAGTAACTGTCAAAAACTTTTTAATTTGAACCCATCCCATTTATTGATTCCTGATTTTAATTCTTGCACTACAGAAGTCTTATTAAGGAAGTTGGGGCCTAATCCCACATGACAGGATTCCTGATTTTAATTCTTGCACTACAGAAGTCTTATTAAGGAAGTTGGGGCCGAATCCCACATGACGGAGATTAAGACCTATTTTTTCTTCAATTAGACACAGGGTCTCTGGCTTTATTACTAGGTCCTTGATCCATTTTGAGTTGAGTTTTCTGCACAGTGAGAGATAGGGATTTAATTTCATTTTGTTGCATATGAATTTCCAGTTTTCCCAGCACCATTTGTTGAAGAGGCTATCTTTTCTCCAGTGCATGTTTTTGGTGCCTTTGTCTAACACAAGATAATTGTAATTTTGTGGGTTAGTGTCTGTGTCCTCTATTCGGTTCCATTGTCTACCAGTCTTCTTAGCAAAAGAAACAATCTGTGAGGTGAATAAAGAGTCTACATCTTGGGAATAAATTTTTACCCCTCACACATCAGATAGAGCACTAATCTCTAGGGTATATAAAGAAGTCAAAAAGCTAAACACAAAAAAAAAAAAAAAAAAAAACTCAAAAAATAAATGGGCCAAGGATCTCAAGAGGCACTTCTCAGAAGATGATGTACAATACATCAACAAATACATGAAAAAAATGTTCATCATCACTAACAATTAGAGAAATGCAAATCAAAACCACTCTTTAAGATTTTATCTCACTCCAGTCAGAATGGCAGCTATTATGCATACAAACTATAATAAGTGTTGGCAAGGATGTGGGGGGAAAGGTACACTCATACAATGCTGGTGGAACTGCAAATTGGTGCAGACAATATGGAAAGCAGTAGGGAGATTTCTTGGCAAATTGGGAATGGAACCACCATTTGACCCAGCTCACTCTCTCCTGGGTCTATACCCAAAGGACTTAAAAACAGATATCACAAGGACACAGCCACATCAATGTTTATAGCAGCACAATTCACAATAGTCAAACTGTGGAACCAACCTAGATGCCCTTCAACTGATGAATGGATGAAAAAAAAATGTGGCATATACACACAATGGACTATTATTCAGCAATAAAAGAGAATAAAATCATGGCATTTGCAGGTAAATAGATGGAGTTAGAGAAGATAATGCTAAGTGAAGTTAGCCAATCCCCAAAAAAAAAAAAAAAAAAACAAATGCCAAATGTTTTCTCTGATATAAGGAAGCTGATTCATAGTGGGGTAAGGAGGAGGAGTGTGGGAGGAATAGATGAACTGTAGATAGGGCAGAGGAGTGGGAGGGGAAGGGACGGGGCATGGGGTTAGAAATGGTGGTGGAATGAGTTAGACATCATTACCGTAAGTACATGTATGAAGACACAAATTGGTGTGAATATACTTTATATACAACCAGAGATATGAAAAATTGTGCTCTATATGTGTAATATGAATTTTAATACACTCCACTGTCATATATAAATAAAAATAATAATAATAAAAGATTATACACTAAAAAAAAAGAAGTAGTTATGTGGGGAGCCATTCTCACATGTGATTGGGCAACTCCCGGTTTGGGAGTGAGGTGCTCTGGCTAAACTGTGTAGGAGCTTTCCCGACACTCTCCTGGTGCGAGAGCCTGTCCGTGTGGGGATGTGACTGACCACTGACCTGGGGGCCAATCACTGACCCTGACCTTGGAGTGCTGCCCCTCTCAACCTTCATTGGATGGAATTCTCCCCTGAATTTCTTGTTCCCCAATAAAAGGCTACTCCCTGGCGTGCTCTCTCTCTCTCTCTCTCTCTCCTGCTAGCCCTGAGTAATCCCTGCTGCCCTACCAGGTGGTTCGAGGTGTGAGCCAGAGGGGGAGCCATCTAGGACCTGGTCATAGAAAAAGGTAACTGAGTCTGTGTGTTTATTTGATCTCACTAGCTAACTTTTATGCCAAGAACCTCTTTAATGAAACCAGTGCGTTGGTCGCATGGTGGAAGTAGTATCTATAAGGAAAACAAATGTCAGCTAAAAAAAATTCTGGTCTAAAAACTATCATTTAATACCATATTTAAAATAAAAACAACTTGCTGCAAATCAATATTATACACAAAAATGTTTCAAAAATATACAGCAAAATGTCTGTATATATACAATCAGCCCTCCATTTGTGGGTTCTGCATGGGTAGATTCAACAAACCTTGAATTAAAAATATTTTTTAAAAAAACTGTATCTGTACTGAACATGTACAAACTATTTTATCATTCTTCCCTTAACAATTTGGTATACTAACTATTGATATAGCATTTACATTCTATTAGACACTATAAGTAATCCAAAGATGATTTTAAGTATATAGGAAGATATGCATAGGTTAGATAAAAATACGTAAGACACTTTAGCATCTGCAGAATTTGGTTTTGTGAAAGGTCCTGGAACAAATTCCCAGCAGATACTGAAGAACAACTATATATATATATATATATATATATATATATATATATATATATATATATATATATATATATTTTCTCTCAAAGCTGAAAGATGTGTCATAGCTTTTATTGTTTCTCAGGAAAAAACTGTGTGTATAGGATTGAATAAATGACTTCTAAGTATTCTTCCTGCTCTGAAAAAAAAAATGGATTCAAGCAAAAATAATCACTTCTGTTTATTTACTTTTGTCTTAGCTATTGGTGACAATGAGTAGGGTGCATTTCATTAGTTTTCTTATCAGGTTTGTTCTTGATTTTGATCAATAACATCTTTTAGCAAGTTCAAGATCTTGTTTTACTTTTTCATGGCTTAAATTTTTATGTCTTCCATGTCTTAAAATCGAGCTTTATTCACCCATTCATCCAAACCTATGCACATTTACATACACACCAAGAAGCTCTTGCCCATTGGTAAACATGTGAATCACCTCATATTTACCAAAATCAGCAGATCTGGCTGGGTACAGTGGTGTGCAACTGTAATCTCAGCAATTTGGAAGGCTAGGGCAGGAGGATTACAAATTTCAGGCCAGCCTTGGCAATTTAACAAAGCCCTATCTCAAAATAGAACTAAAAAGGAGTTGGAGATACAGCTAAGTGGTAGAGTACCCTAGGGTTCAATCCCTAGCCCCTCCAAACCAAAAAGACCAGTCTCAGCAACTTAGCAAGAACATGTGTCAAAAAGGGGGTGGGGGGAAAGGGTGCTGGGGATATATAGTTCAGTGGTGGTTTTAATCATTAGCACTACAAAACAAAAACAAAAAATAACACATCAGCAGATCTTCCAAAATCAGGTCAGTCCAGCACCCAAAAACACAGAAACAAATATATTTCACTAGACAGGAATTTGAGATCACTGTATGAAGAATTAAGTAGCCATAAACTCCTGCAAAAATGGTTCAGGTCAAGTAACATGCCTAATTTTTGTGATATCAATAGATAGTATGATATTTAACATAGTTATGAGTAAAGAAATCCTAGAAAGCCATGTCAATAGATAATCAACAATTATTCAAGATAAGTGTGGTTGACCTGAAAACAGCTGACATAACATAGAAAAAAGGATCTCACTGTAAATACATAGAGGAAAAGCAATATTAAGGGGACCATATACTGGACTTGTTTGTACATTATGACTTCTATTCTCATATAAGAGGTAATGACCCTGGGCCCTTGCTCAGTGATAGGTTGAAGACAGGCATGCTTCTCCACGGGTGGCATGGCAATGGCCTGAAACTGCAAATGATAAGGAGTTTGTTTTCTCTAAATAACTTTGGAATTGCCCTAGCTTAGAATTCTATTGGAAATACAAAGCTGGGGGATTAAAAAAAAATGCAAAAGGCAAATGTGAGTATACTAGCAGAGAAAGATAAGATATAGTTTCTGGATCCCTGAACCACTTGGAAATAGAATGAAGTACTGGGACATTCATTATGCTCTTTTATTTTTTTACTTTTTGGTACTAGAGATTGAATTCAGGGACACTCAACCATTGAGCCACATCATCAGCCCTTTTTTGTATTTTATTTAGAGACAGAGTTTCACTGAGTTGCTAAGCAGCTCCCTAAATTGCTGAGGCTGGCTTTGAACTCATGATCTCCTACATCAGCTTCTGGAGCCACTGGGATTACAGGTATGTGTCACCTAGCCCCAGCTATTAGGCTCTTAAAGGATGACATTGTTTATTTGTACCCGACCCATCAGAGCCACCTCCAGAATCCATCCTGAAATAAAACTCTCTATCTCTCTGGCCACCATTCTACCCCAAGCTATTTCCACTACCTCCTGTTCAAGTACTACAACAGCCCAGCTGGTATTCCTGCTTCTACTTCAGTCCTTATACCCTAGTATCCAAAGACTAGGCAGAGTAATCTGCATGAAATATAAAGCAAATAATTTTATTTTCTTTCCCCATACAAATTCTCCCAAAAGCTCCCACTTTCAGATTAAAAAATTAAAAAAAAAACTACATAATTCTTCCATTGATTTTTTTTTTGGGGGGGGGGTACTGGGGATTTAACCCAGGGGTTCTTAACCATGAGCCACATTCCCATTCCTTTTTATTTTTCATTTTGAGAAAGTCATATGCTAAGGGTCTTGCTAAATTCCTGAGGCTGGCCTAGAACTTTCAAGAACTCAACCTCCTGAATCCCTGGAATTACAGGAGTGTACCACCAAGCTGGCTTTTCCATGGATTTCAAGACACTGTTATTCTAGCTCCTGAGACCTTTCTGTCTCTATCTCACTTAGCTTCTTCTCTCATGCTCTGCCCCATATAGGTCATGCTTGTGCTCCTTTGTGGCACTATGAATTTATCTGGAGCTGCCTAGAATGATCTTACTTCATATCTGGCCTCATGGGTCCCCAGAGAGACTCCCCTCTGCATTCACCCTATCCCACCCCATTCTGCAAGCAAGTTATTCAGGTTATTTCCTTCATAGCAACTTTTTATGATCTAATAAAAAAATTATCCTATGCTTTCATCTGTTACTTCATTCCCCCACATTGGATAGGATATACATTTCCAGAGAACAGGAATCTCACTTCTCTTGCTTGCTAATGTATCTAAGAATCCTAAAACACTGCCTGTGAGAACTTCAAGAAAAACTGAATCTCACCTGGGCACATGGGCCTATGGCTGTAATTCCAGCCCAGCTACTCAGAATCTGGGGCAGGAGGCTTTTAAGTTCCACAGCAGCCTTGGCAAGTTCAAGGACAATCTTGGTTAACTTGCAAGACCTTACCTCAAAATAAAAAATAAAAAGGGCTGGGAGATGTAGCTTCATGGTAAAGCACTCAGGTGTTCACCCCCAGTGCCCCTCCCCTCTGCCAAAAAAAAAAAAAAAAAAAAAAAAGGAGAAGTTGAATCTCCAACAAGGGTCCCAAGTGGTACACTGTGCGTAAAATTTTATGAACTCTGTGTTCTTGGAGGAACACTGATCTTTGTGGCCCTTACCTTGGTGGCATTTTACTGTTTGGATAAACAGGCTCCTATCTTCTGGCAAGTCAGATTTTGCTGCTGAGACCTACAGTCATAGCAAGTATCAATCAATTAGGACTGGTCAGGATGACTATCCTTCATTAACATAAAACTAATCAATCAGGATTAAGCTTCAAGCATACCTCATTTGCATAGGCAGTGGGAGCTGAGGCAGGAACTTTCTCTAATATACCCCCTCACCCAACCTAGTTCCTTCTAGATATACTTTCCTTTTTCAGTACCAATGGCTGCTTCTTCCCGGTTTGCAAACTTTTGGGGGGACTTTGGGAATGGGGGATAGTTGCTGCTGGGGATTGAACCCAAAGCCTCACACAAGTTTAGCAAAAGACCTTTGGCTGAGCCACACCCACCACATACCACCACCATTCATTCCCCGCCCCGTCTTTTTTTATACAGTCTTGTTAAATTGACCAGGCTGACCTCAAACTTATGTTCCTGCTGCTTCAGCTTCCTCATTACCTGGGAGACTGAGGGGTTGGCTACCACACCAGGCTATTTTCTTTCCTTGCTTCTTCCCCTTTCTTTTCTTTTTTTGTTTTTAATTTAAATAAAGCCTCCTATTTTTCTTGTATTATTTTATTGTGATTTTTGTTACACCTGTCACATAGAATACATTTAATAAATATCTGTAAATAAATTAATATGTTTACATAAACTATTTGTCTTTTAAAGTTCTTAAAAACTTAAAAAATGTAACATTTTTTCTATATTTCATATTTTCTATGTCATTTAATAATCCAAAATGATAGGGCCTAAAAATGTATATTATAACATGGGACTAAAATCAGAAGGGCTGGGCTGGGGCTGGGGCTCAGTGGTAGAGTGCTCATGCATGTGGTGCATGGGTTCGATCCTCAGCACCACATAAAAATAAAAAATAAAGATATTGTGTCCACCTAAAACTAAAAAATAAATATTAAAAAATAATTAAAAAATCAAAAGGCTTAATTGAAGTAGACCAATCCACAAACTGTACCTATAATATCCCCATATCAAAATTCTTCTTGGACTGGGGTTGTAGCTCAGTGGTAGAGTGCTTGCCTTGCATGCATGAGGCCCTGGGTTCAGTCCCCAGCACTACATAAAAATAAACAAATAAAAATAAAGATATTGTGTATCCATCTACAACTAAAAAGAATATTCTTCTTGCTAGCCATGAGTGATAGAGTATGCCTGTAGTGCTAGAGCATCCAAGCAATATGGGAGGTTGAGACAGGCACATGGCAAGTTTGAGGCCAATCTGGCAATTTAAGGAGACCTTGTCTCAGAATAAAAAATAAAAAGGGCTAGGGATATGGCTCAGTGATAAGTGCCTCTGGGCTTAATCCTCAGTACCAAAATAAAAAATCAAAACAAAAACTTTTACTTTGATTACAGAGGAGAGAGGGGCAGGTACTGTTAGAAAGGAAACAAAGGTAGGGGATAGGAAAGGTGCCAATGTGAGTTTATTCCTATGGGCACTCCGTCTTGAAGGGCACCTGACTACAAGAGAATTGTTGGTGAGGAATGCTCCCAAAAGCTACTTTGTATAATCAGCAGAGAGACTAATTATCACAAACTTTTCTCCCTAGAGATAAGCACATTCTTTCCACCTACCACTGATACCTAAGTCTTCATAACCCCCTGTATTGTTACTTCTCTAGGAGAATTTTTGACTGTGTCCCATAAATGTATGGTTCTGTTGCTGAACTGCTACTTAAATGTATTTTAAAAGGCTCTGAGAGTACCTTTAATTGATTAGTTTGTGTACAGTTTGGTGGAGAGAGGAGAGAATAAATGAATATGGTAAGGAGAAAATGAAATTACATCAAACTGGGGGCAGAAACTCCATTTTGAGGAGTTCATTGTCTAGAATATTAAGGGATTTATTTGTGTATTTCACTCATTATGCCACACCCAACTGTCCACCAGAATAACATAGTTAAAAAAAAATTACTAATCTCTAAAATAAGGAAGAAATAAAGTGAGATTGAAGAAGTAAGCAGGATAGGATAGTTGATTTTAAGAAAGACAAAGTCTAGGGGTAATAGCACAATGGTGGATCACTAGCCTAGCATGTGGGAGGCCCTGGATTCACCCCCAGCACCACAAAAACAAACACATAATTTAAAAAAAAAAAATCAAAGAGAGAAAAATAAGGTTATAGCCTAGGTACTATAATCCCACATTTATTAACTGATGAGAGACTATTTACTTCTGAGATTTAACAGCAGAAAATGTAGTTAACTTGGGAATAGTTTTAATCAAAAAGCAAGTGCTAGACATAGCTAGCATTTGCCTTTCTCTGTACTATATTTATTATAATTCCAACTTGCTAAATTGATATGTCTTCCAGAACACAGTCCCACAACACTTAACACACTCCTGTTCTGTCTCTACAATAACACAGATCTCTCAAAGAAGAGAAAGGAGGAAAAAAAATTAAATTATCCAATTTTTCCAATAGGAGGAAAAAAAATCTACCTAGCAGTGACTAGCCACCAGATTATTTTAAGAAAAGAAAAAAAAAACTGCACAGGAAATATTTTTAATTAATCTTAAGAATGAATCTTAGCAAGTCACAGCATAATCTGGAGATTTTTTTTTTCAGATGGGAAGAAGCAAGAAGATCTCAGAATATTTTATACAATTTATTTTGCTAATACTGAAGGGAAATCAAAGAAGACTGCAGGTTATAACTGGTAAAGAAGATGAAGAAGAGGCAAATGTAGATACTTTATTATTTACTATCACATTTGACCCCAGCCTCTGTTCGTTTTCACTATCCTTTAAAACTCCCTATTATTTCATTCCCTGAATCACAGCAAATATGTTGAAGAAAGCTCTTAAGAGAGGACAGTTGGCAACAATGGAACAAATGTAATTAACCCTTGTGGATGAGAACTCCTTGCTCTCAATTACTCAAATCCTGGGCTCTGCACAAGTGAATCAACCAGACTTTGCATTTTCTTACAAGAAATTCACATGTATCTTATGTTATCACAACCCATGTAACACATGCACCACATACCTGAGAAAGATCAGCAGTACTGTGGCTTGACAATGATAATCCAGCTGTGCTGATGTTTATTATGAATTATGGATATACCTTTCAAATTACTGTTCTGCAGTATTAATTCCTGGTGAAGGTGAGCTGGGGGAGAAAGCAGACAATGCTGCTTCGTGATAATATTTAGTAAAAAAAAAAATGAGAAGGGAATGCATTGAAACAGCATTCTAGAGACCATGGAAACCTGTGGCCCACTGGGAACAGTACTTTGTCCTATGGAGCTGCTTCTGAAGGAATGCCTATGACCAGCAAAGTCAGAAATACTGACTTACAGCCACTTTTAAATCTCTCTGATGGGCTGGGGGTGTAGCTCAGTGGTAGAACACTGGTAGGATCTGGGTTCAATCCAAAGCCTCAAAACAAAAAATTTTTTTTTTTTTTTTAAAGAGAGAGAGAGAGGGGCTGGGGATGTGGCTCAAGCGGTAGCGCGCTCGTCTGGCATGCGTGCGGCCCGGGTTCGATCCTCCAGCACCACATACAAACAAAGATGTTGTGTCCGCTAATAACAAATAAATAAATAAATATTTTAAAAAAAAAAAAAAAAAAGAGAGAGAGAGAGAGAATTCTAATATTTATTTTTTAGTTTTCGACGGACACAACATCTTTGTATGTGGTGCTGAGGATCGAACCCGGGCCGCACGCATGCCAGGCGAGCGCGCTCCGCTTGAGCCACATCCCAGCCCTCAAAAAAATTTTTAAAATGTAATCTTAAAATCATTGCTGACTAGAGCTGGCTAGAAAACTACTGAGTGGCCATCTGTTAAGAAAAGGTTTGGCAAATGTACTTAATACTCTATAGTCAAAAAGAAAAGCATGGAAACTGACAAACTGAGCTTTTGAGTGGCCCAGGAGAGGAAGGCTTGTGTCACATGTGTTCATAAATTATAAGGTGACTGGCAGACACATATCACAATTGCTCATTTCAACTGCAATCCACCTCACAAACAGAAGTGAATTCTCCTACTTACATCAAATGGAGCAGAACTTGACTGTGCATTCTGATTACATGGTTCCCTGAAGCAGTCACTAAAAGGAAGTAAAAGACCCATGGCAATGATCCGTGAGCAAAATTTCTCTGCTTCTTCTGGAGGCCCGTTCTCTTGCTGGCTGAAGAGCTTCTCCAGCAGAGTTCGCCCTGCGGATGAAACACGGTCATTAGGCGGGAAACACTGGTAGATCACCTGGCTAGTAGCTCTCCAGGGAAGAGAGGAAGCAAACACAGCAGCACCGTTTCCAAGACTACTGACATGCGCAGAAAGGAGCCTCTCAAACCCGGCAAAACTGCAATCTGAGGCCTGAGACACCACATAGGAAAGGGCAGCAGGGGGTTCCTCTCCCATCCCAATAAATAACTCCTGCTTTGAAAAGAAATGCCCCAAGTTACCAGCTGTACATCCTTCCTCTAAATGAACACCCTCCCCTTTTAGATTTAATTAACAATTCTACTTTCTTTTTTTTTTTTTTGTTTACTCTTAAGAGGGTTCTCTAAGCAAGCCCTTAGTAACCCAAGGAGCCACCATTTGGGCTTAGAAATGTCAGTGACTGACATTCATAGTCTCAGGCCTGGCAATGGGGAAGGATGAGGAATGAAGGCACTAAGGAGACAGACAAAGACAGCTACCCATGAAAAAGGAAAGAGAGTTTTCTAAGGCAAATGCTTTCAAGTGCTTCTCGGAAGTGTAATTCTACAATGAGTCTAGATTTCAGGGACTTTTATTATTATTTCCCTAAAAGAGACAGAAGAAGAGAGATACAGTGAGAGGACACTGGCCAAGGACCCTAGAGGACATGTGTCCCCCATTCCAAGGTTCTCAATCTTGGCTGTGTTACCAAAAGAGGATGAGGTTTTGATAAAAAGGAAAAAGAAGGTTTACTGCTTTGCTACCAAAGGAGAATCATAGGAGACTCCTGTCCCAGAGGCTGTGATTCTGCCCATCAGGGAGAACACAGAATTTTTAAAGACTCACTCCTGGTGTTCCCTGTGGGGGAATGTGATTCACTTGTTAATTGGGGAGATAGTGATTTCTTAAGGTGTTTCTGGCCCTATCCCAGAAGTCTGAATTACTTTGTTCCTGTGGTGGGTGTGTGCTGGAAAGCAGATGGATGGGAAAAAAAGGTAATCTTGTTCCCCTGCCCCCAGGTTGTGGAAGGAGAGAGGGAGAAGAGGAAAAGAAAACATGCTTATTTTACAATCAGCCTCACTGGGAGATCAGCAAGGGTTATATTTGAAGTATGAGGTGGGCCACCATTACATTAGATCACCTGGGGAGAACAGAATTGTTGAAAGCCTGGATATCCGTATTTTATTGGTCAACGGTTGATTTTGCCAGATGTGAGAACCATAGATGCAATTCCTAATCTATTCTTCAAAAATGTATGTACCTTGTGTCTGCATTCATAAACTACAGCAAAGAAAATGCAAAATCTCAGGGTCCCTTCCAGGGTTACAGCTGCTCCTCGGTTGGTTCTTGCACTAATGCTGTCCCTCCCTCTAATTTCTAATTAGTATATTATTTTTCAATTTTAGATAAAGATTACTGATCCAGAAAATCCTTCAATGACCTCCTTCCATACCCTTTTGTAACCCTTAATAAAAGCTCCTTTAGATAACCATTTTAATTAATGAAGTGATCGTAAAACCTTTTATTTTTTAAATGTCCATTTGTAACAATGGTCCACATTAGGCTTTGAATATAGCCCTTGCTGCTCTGCCACTGTTGACTTATTTTTAAAATGGACACATTTATTTCTCTTCCTCTCTCCTGGCTCCTCCCTATTCTTCCCACCCCACCCCAGCCCCAGCCCAATCTCAAGGGAAACAGGATTACCTTTCTTCCTATCCTAGCCAGAGTTATTTGTCCTTGAGCACACACCCATCACAGGAACAAATTAATTCAGATTTTTTGGGATAGCACCAAAAAATCACAGAAATGACTATCTCTGCCAGGCACAGGGGCACACACCTGTAACACCAGTGATTGGGGAGGTGATTTCAAAGTCAGCCTCAGCAACTCAGTGAGAGGCCCTAACCGACTTAGCGAGATCCTGTGTGTCTAAATAAAATATTAAAAAAATGGGCTGGGGTTGTGGTTCAGTGGTTAAGTGCCCCTGGGTTCAATTCTCAGTCGCCCCACCACTCCACGAAAGAAGAGAGAGAGAGAGAGAGAGAGAGAGAGAGAGAGAGAGAGAGAGAGAGAGAGAAAGAAAGAAAGAAAGAAAGAAAGAAAGAAAGAAAGAAAGAAAGAAAGAAAGAAAGAAAGAAAGAAAGAAAAGGAAAGAATAAATGACTATCTCCCAAATTAACAAGTGAATTATAACTCTGGACAGAACATATGGAATGTAGCCTTTGAATCATCTCTTTAAAAGCTCATCTTGAGGGGCTGGGGATGTGACTCAAGAGGTAGCACACTTGCCTGGCATGCACAGGGCACTGGGTTCAATCCTCAGCACCACATAAAAAATAAAATAAAAAAATAATGATGTTGTGTCCACCGAGAAAAACTAAAAAATAAATATTAAAAAATTCTCTCTCTCTCTCTCTTTAAAAAAAAAAAATCTCATCTTGATGGGCAGAATCACAGACTCTGGAACAGGAAGGAGTTCCATGTGCTTCTCCTTTGCTAGCAAACAATGAACCTTTTTCCTATTTCTCAAAACCATGTTCAATATTGTTTGATTGGCATCAGGGACAAGGACCAACTTTCAGTAACAGTGTCTTACTTAAATTGTAAACTGACAGTTGGTATATATATCCTGCAAATCTAGCCACTTGCATGTAAAAATCATTGATAAATATTTAGAGAAATTCTGGATGCATACAATGTTCTGACTCTGTGATGCAGATTCATTCATGTCATGGTCAGAATGTAGCAGAGGAATTGTCCTCCACTTCCCCCTTACCTTTTCTTCTTCTGCCCCCATCCCCTGATTCCTTTTGCCTTTTATTCTAAATTCTAAAGAGTGGCCTCACTTAAATAGTTCAGATAGTTCAGATATTAACTGCTAAGTAAGTTTTCGTTAAACCCAGAACTTCTGGTAACCACTGAAATACTCCCTTCTTTCTTTAATTCTATGGTAAATTACATTTATTTTGTCATTAAAGAATATAATATAAATTAACTTGGACAAGAGTAATAGTCTGTCTGAAAAGAAAATCCAGGAGCTGCCCTACCTGACAGCCTCACTATACCTCCCTTCCAATGAAAGGGTAAAGTTTCTAAGCTGGAAAGCTTGAATGTAAAAGATTAGGTATTATTAAGTTCCTCTGTTACACCCAGATTCCTGAGATAGTTAAAACAACGCCCTACTGGCCGTTTAGCCTAGGGCCCTGTGCAGTTCCTCACAGGGCCCAAACCAATCAGTTTGAATGTGTAACCTGCTTACAAATGACCAATCACCCTCGCCAGCCAATGATTGTGCCAATCACATCTCAGAGTTGTTGTTCAATTTCCCCAGCGCCTCATGATGATTTGTTCTGATGTATGCAAAGACTCCCGCCCTCCCCAAAAAGTGTACTTAAGCTCTGCTTGACCTTTGCTCTGGGCTCTGAGCTGCGCTCCCTTCTTGAGTGAGCACAGAGTCCCAGCGCGCTGGAATGGATCCCCAATAAATCCCCTTTTGCCAATTGCATGGAGTAAGTCTCTTGTGTGGTCTCTCCCTCCGACGCTCCGCCGGACCCCTCTTACACCATCCCCATAAAAGCCCTTTGAGCATCTGACCCCCTTCCCACCAGAACAGCTTTGTGACAAAGAAGTCCTTTTCTCCTCCTTAAGTTGGTGTTACCAATAACATCTATTTCCTTGCCTCAATACCTTGTCTTGAAAAACTAGCCTCTAGAAAGGGTAAAGTTTCTAAGCTGGAAAGCTTGAATTAAAATGTAAAAGATTAGGTATTATTAAGTTCCTCTGTTACACCCAGATTCCTGAGATAGTTAAGACAACGCCCTACTGGCCATTCAGCCTAGAGCCCTGTGCAGTTTGTCACAGGGTCCGAACCAATCAGTTTGAATGTGTATCCCGCTTAGGAGTGACCAATCACCCCCGCCCAACCTGTTCCCTCCAATGAATGTGCCAATCACATCTCAGAGTTGTTGTTCAATTTTCCCGCGCCTCATGATGATTTGTTCTGATGTATGCAAAGCCCACCGCCCTCTCCAGAAAGTGTACTTAAGCTAGGCTTGACCTCTGCTCTGGGCTCCGGGCTGCTCTCCCTTCTTGAGTGAGCACGGGGCCCCAGCGCGCTGGAATGGATCCCCAATAAATCCCCTTTTGCCAATTGCACGGAGCCAGTCTCTTGTGTGGTCTCTTTCTCCGACGCTCCGCCGGACCCTTACAGGTGTTACCAATAACATCTATTTCCTTGCCTCAATACCTTGTCTTGAAAAACCAGCCTCTACCTCAGAGCAAAGCCTGACCAAGGAAGGGGGCATGGCCCTTGTCCTTGGAAAGATTCACAGAGCACTCCTAGGCACTTACCCACCCTTCGGAGTAGTTTATCTACAAAAAGGAGAGATCTGCTGCGCAGGTGTCCCTGACTCAGTCAGGCTAGGTGGGGACCCATAGCAACCCCCTAGCAGCCACCAATCAGCATGAGACAGGGAAAATACCTGGGATGCCAGATGACCCTCCCAGTAGTTTATGGTGGTTGATAACATGTTGGGAAACCTTGTAGTTCAGCACATATTCACTTCATGGCTTAAACCAATCAGTTCAAACGAATCCCCTTTTGTACTAGCCAATCACCGTTACCCAACTTGTTCCCCCCAGTGAATGTGCTAATAATGTTTTAGAGTTGTTTTATGATTTTCCCGCGGTGTGTGATGATTTGCTAAGAGTGCTCAAGGAGGACCGAGCTAGCTCGCAATAAATGCCTCTTTACTGTTTACATTGATCTTGGTCTCTGGTAGTCTTTTGGGGGTCCTGAATTCGAGCATAACACATCATGATAAAGAACCCATGTAATCTCAGCCTTGGGCCCAGAACTTCAGAGTACTAGTTCATCTGGGTCTGCAGATGTAAATAAACCTGAGTTCTCCAGCCCTCCCAATGGTGCTTGGTCTCTTGCTGAGCATAATTTCCAAAACATATTTACTTTAAGTCCTCAATTAATGCTGGGCAGAGTGCTGCATGCCTATAACCCCAGTGACCAGAAAGACTGAGGAAAGAGGATTGCAAGTTCTAAAGCTGCCTCAGCAAATTAATGAGGCCCTTAGCAATTTAGCAAGAACCAGGTTCAAAATAAAAAATAAAAAGGACTGCCAATGTAGCTCACTGGTAGAGCACCCCTTGATTCAATTCCCAGACAAAAACCAAACAAAAAGCCTCAAGTAAGTACAATGCTCTTCTACATTCTCATCTAAGCCTTTACCCTCCAATACAATTTCCTACATTCTCATCCCTGCCAACTCACTCTTTCCAAAGATGAAATAATCTTCTCAAATAACTTGAGAAAAATGTAAGAATTTGAGACAAACTGCAAGTAAGCAAAAGCACCTGCACCCATCATCCTCTTCTTTTTCCTTACTGTGCAAACAGACAGCAGTGAACAAAAAAGCAAGTTCTTCCCTTGTGTTCTAGATGTATGTTGCATGTTCAGAATTGCACTTCTTTATCTATCCCTCCTCAATTCTGTACCCTGGACACCTCCCTCTTTAGTGAACATTCCGAATATCATGTAAACACGCATTAAAACAAATCTCAGGCTGGGTATATAGCTCAGGGGTAGAGAGCTTTCCTAGCACATGTTTGGCCCTGGGTTTGATCCCCAGCATGTAAGTGCATGTAAGCCAATGTCTCATTTCTTGGCTTGCTTCACATAAAAACTACCAGCAGGAATTATCTATACTTACTACCTTCACTCCTCATTCCTGGTCAGCCAATTCTAAAATACACACTACACGTCTGTATGTTTAAAATTTTTATAATAAAATATCTTAAATCTTAAGATTAAAAATATGTAATGGACTAGGAGCAGTTGTACATGCCTATAATCCCAGCTACTCAGAAGGCTGAGGGAGGAAGATCAAAGTCTAAGGCCAGCCTGATCAATTTAGAGAAACCCTAACCCCCCCCCCTCTTTTTTCATGGTACTGGGGATGGAACCCCGGGTCTTGTGATTGTAAGACAAGCACTCAGTTGGTAACTGAGCTATATACCCAGCCCTCTTAACCCTATCTCAGAGTTAAACAACAACAACAAAAAAAGCTGGAGATGCAGCTCTTTGGTAAAATGTCCCCCTGAGTTCAATCCCCAGTGCCACACACATACACACAAAAAGAATACAATGTTTGCAGTAAGGATATGAAGTTATTTTCTAGAATTTGCACTTCACTATATGACCCTGAACTCCTCTTTTTCTGTCAAGGAAATATAATTTGACCAATGGGGAAGAATAAAGAGACACACAAACTTCTGTTTCTTTTCAAGAAATTGATGATTGAGGATTTAATGGAGACCCAATCTCCTACTAAATAGGATGCACTGAATCTAAATTGTGGAGAATTAACTGGTTTTCTAAACCAAAACTTGCTTCCTAACTGTACAAACTAGCTGGCTGGGAGCAGGAGCCAGAAGTCCTCAGGGTCCCTCTGACACCTACTTCTGCAACCACAGACACAGAGTTCAAAGTATCCCCTTGAACTCTTGGTCCCCTCACTCTATACCTTGATTAAAACACCAAGTCCTAGATGAAGACAGGTCAATCTTACTAACAAATAAAATAATTGCCCCTGAATATAAATAAGTATTCAGCTATTTGAATATTGATTTTACTTCATATTTCCATTAAATCAAACGTGTTGACAGAGCTCTTATTCTCTGAAAAACAACTCTAAGTCAGTTTGCAAAACCTATCTATTGAATGAACAATTCATACAACACAGCACCCATGTCTCAGGAGGCCTTGTATGGGTGCGACCTGCTATGTCAGTCCTGAAGGCTAAGGCCACGGGGCAGCCAAAGAGGTCCCTCAGGAGCACAAAATGGTTCAGCCTTATTTATTAAGGAAAAAATGGCATCACACATACAGGAAAAACTAGGCCCCACACTGCCAAGGGAGCACTCCTCTGGTAGTTATGCTAACACTAAAACTTCAGAAAATTCTCAAAGGGCCATGACACCATCTTCTATTGCTAGATTGCTATAAACTCTATAAATACATAAAAACTAGTTTCTAGTAAATGTAAAACTATATAAAGACATAGGCAGGAAAGGGGCAGTTTTCCAAGTTCTTACTTTTTCCTTCCCTTTTTTCTTCCACCTAAATAAGTGACACAGTGGGAAGGGCACTTTTCCTGTCCTTCAAACCAGCCTCTATCATTTTATAAATCAGGAAATGCAGACCCACAACATTAGGTGTCTTATCCAAGGTCACACTATCTTTAGGAAAGGTCCATACTTTATTTATATATATATATATACAGAGAGAGAGAGAGAGAGAGAGAGAGAGAGAACTATTTATCATGACAACAAATTCATCAATCCTTCTGTGCAATGAAATAAAACCATTCACCCCTGCACTGGAACTCTACTGGGCCTGTGCCCATTGACACCATAAAATATAGAAAATCTTTTTTACTGTTGTTGTTTTTAGGTGGGGTCTGGCAATGGTGCCCAGGCTTGTCTTGAACTTACATACTCAATTGATTCTTTCACCTTACCCTCCTGAGAAGCTGGGACTGTAGGTGTGTGTCACCACATACTACTTAGAAAATATTTCACCTGGATAGAACTATACAATGTAAAAGGCATTTCTAAATCTAGTTTCAGCTTAGTTATGCAGACCAAAACTGTTTTTATTTTTTTAATTTCAATTTTTTGGTGCTGGGGATGGAACCCATGCCTTAGCTATGCTAAGCACATCCTCTACCACTGAGCCATAACCCCAGACCCTGCAGAGCAAGGATTTATCTTCACAATTTCAATGAAAGTAACTGAGTAACGAGAAGGTTCCAGAATCTGCTCAGGGTCATAAGACTGTTAAGTGGCAGAGCCAAAACTGGACACACACTCTGCTCTCTTCATTTTTATTCTAAGGACTTTCTACTTCTGAGTCAGCCAGCAGCTCTGGGCAAAGCTTCTGACCAACAGTCAACACTAAGATATAAAAGAAATAGATCATGTGGTCTGCACCCTGCAGGGGCTAACAACCTAATTACAATGACCACAGCCCAAGAAAGAACACATTTAAAGCAGTTTAGAACACACTACCTTAATTATACATTTTTAGTAGAATCGAGGGGAAAAACAGTTAAGACGAGATAAAATGGAGTATTTAGGAATCCACCATATGTCAAAGTATGTTGCAGACCCACCAGAGGATACAATCACAAAGAAAGCTGGCTATCTTCCCTTAACCAACAATAATAACACAGCAAGCAAACCTAGGAAGCATACTCTGGCACAAGAGAAACAAGAGCACAGGCTTCTAACTGGTGACTACACAGAACAGGGACAGTCTTCAGCTCTGTCCCTATTTACTTGAGAGAATAATATCCAAATAGCAACAGAAACTTTCCCGTGGAGACACAGAGGAGTTTTGCTTATTTGTTCATTAGCCTTGATAATGTATATAACTTTTTTTGTTTTTATTGATCCCCAAATGAATAATTTTTTGTCAATATTAGGATCAAATTACTCATTGATTGCCTGGGGTGGGGAGGTGAACATAAAATGCATGCTACTAAATTTATATGTTAATAATGTTTCTGGATTTTAGGATTTGTCTCCCCAAAGAGAATGTGGAATATCCATAAGAAATCATTACATACAATACCAAAAAAGTAAGTCACAATAATTTCAAAAGAATCTGTTCAACACATACTATGTTCTATTATATTTCAAGTTATTGTGCTATAAAAATATAAAAGGATTGTTTTTTAAATCCTATAACTATAAACTATAGCTGCTTCTGAATAAACTTTAGATTTAAAAATAATCATAGAGGACATCATTTAATATGTATAACAGAAAGCCACTGAAAATATTTCTTTACCCTCAATAATAACCAACTAGAAATAATATAAAAGATACCATCCCAATTAGTGATAAACCTATGAAGCATCTTGAAACTAGCTCAGTAAAGAAAACACAAACTCTCTGCAGAGAAAAATATAAACTCTATTAAAAAGACAAAAAAAAAATGATCTGAATATAAAAAGAAGTTCTTCACATTCTTGGATGATATTATAAAAGCAAAAATAGTCCCAATTCACAAATTTAATAAAATTCCAACCAAATTCCATTAGAATTTTTTAAATAAGCTCAAAAAAACCTTTTCTAAATTTATTTATTTTTCTTTATTGTTTTTTTTAGTTGTATATGACAATAGGGTTCATTTTGACCTAATTATAAAAGCATGGAATATAATTTATTGTAATTAAGTCCCTAGTACTTCCCCTTTCCCTCCATCTCTTCCCTTCCCTCTACTCTATGAAACTTTCTGTTATTATAGCTTTTTTTAAATTAGTGTCTTGCATGTATACATGACGATGAGATTCACTGTGGAATATTTATATATGTTCATAGGAAAGCTGGATCAGATTCATTCCACTGCCTTTCCCTATTCCATTCCTTTTCCCTCTTCTTCATTCCACTTTGTCTACTCTACTGATTTTTCTTTAGTCTTTTTTTTTTTTACCCCCTTACCTACCCATTATTCTGGAGTAGCTTCTATGTAACAAAGAGAACATTCAACCTTTGACTTTTTGAGACCAGCTTATTTCACTTAGCACCATACTCTACAGTTCCATTCATTTACCAACAAAGGCCATCAAGTCATTCTTCTTTATGGCTGAGTAATTGCATATATGTACCACATATATGTGCCACATTTTTCTTAACCATTCATCTGTTGAAAAGCATCTAGGTTGGTTCCATAGCTTGGCTATAGTGAACTGTGCTGCTATAAACATTGATGTGGCTGTATCTCTATGGTATGATGATGTTAAATCCTTTGGGTATTTACTGAGGAGTAGGATAGCCGGAAGAGTGGGTCTATTTTTTCTAGTTTTTTGAGGACTTTCCATACTGCTTTCCAGAGGGAGTGCACCAATTTGCAGTCCCACCAACAAAGTATGAGTGTACTCTTTTCCCCACACCCTCACCAACATTAATTCTTACTTGTATTCTTGATCATTACCATTAAGACTGGAGTGAGACAAAATCTCAGTGTAGTTTTTTAATTTGCATTTCTCTAATTGCTAGAGTTTTAAATATTTTTTTCATATATTTGTTGACTGCTCATAATTTATTCTTTTGAGAAGTGTTTAGTTCCTTTGCCAATTTATTGATTGGGTTGTTTGTTTTTTGTTTGTTTTTGTGTGTTTATGTGTGTATGTTAAGCTTTTTGACTTCTTGGTATATCTGGGAATTAACACCCTGAGCTTACAAGTGGCAAAGATTTACTCCCATTCTATAGGCTTTCTGTTCACACTACCCTATTTTTAAACATAAATGGATGCATTTTGTCAAAAGCTTTTTCTGTATCTAATGAGATAATCATATTAATTTTGTCTAAAAGTCTATTTATGTGTTGAATTACATTCATTGATTTCCATATGTTAAAACAACTTTGCATCCCTGGAAAAAAACCCATTTGATCATGGTACACTATCATTTCAGTGTGTTTTGTATGTGATTTCCCAATATTTTATTAAGAATTTTTTCATCTTGGGCTAGAGTTGTAGCTCAGCGGTAGAGCGCTTGCCTAGCACATGTAAGGCACTGGGTTCAATCCTCAGCACCACATAAAATAAATAAATAAAATAAAGGCTATATGTCTATCTACAACTAAAAATTTTAAAAAAATGAATTTTGCATCTATGTTCATCAGGAATATTGGTCTGAAGTTTTCTTTCCTTGATATGTTGGGTAAGTAAGACAAGGATGACCACTTTAACTACTACTATTCAACTTATTCCTTGAAACCAGTATCAAGATGATACTGGCTTAATAGAATAGTTTGGCAGAGTTCTCTCCTTTTCTTTTTCATAGAATAACTTGAGGAGGATCAGTATCAGTTTTTCCTTAAAGGTCTGGTAGAATTTGATAGAGATCCATCTGATATTGGGCCTTTCTTTGTTGGAAGGCTTTTGATGGCTACTTCAATTTCATTACTTGAAATTGATGTTTTAAAGTTTTCTATACTCTCCTGGTTCAATTTAATTTGTCCATATTTTCAAGATTTTCTAATTTCTTATAGTATAAATTTTCAAAATAATTTCTGATGATCCTCTGGATTTCACTAGTATCATGATTGATATTTCCTTTTTCATCTTGGCTTTTGGTAATTTGAGTGTTTCTCTCTTCTGAATAGTTGTTTAGTTTGGTTAGTTGGTTTATCAAGTATGTTTATCCTTTCAAAACATCAACTCTTTGTTTCATCAATCTTTTGCATTTTTAAAAAATATTAATTTCATTGATTTCAGCTCTGATTTTAATTTCATTTTAATTTAATCTTCTATTGATTTTGTTGTTGGTTTATTCTTTTTCTAGGGCCTTGAGATACATTATTTATTTGCTGTCTTTCTGTTCTTTTAATGAATGAGCTCAATCCTATGAACTTTCCTCTTAGAACAACCTACATACTATTCCAGAGATTTTGATATGTTGTATCACTATTCTTACTTACTTTTAAGTACTTTATTATTTCTCCACTGATCTTTTCTACTATCCAGTCATCATTCACTTGATTCTCCTTTAATTGTCTATTCTTCTAGTATAATTTCTCCTTATGCTGATTTTAATTCTTAGTTTTCATTTCTTCTTCATGAAATATTTTGAGTATGATTTATAGTGAAAACTTCCTAAACATTAATTCTTTTAGCTTTTGTTTATCATGGAAGGTTTTTATTTCATATTCAATTCTGAAGCCTAATTTTGCTGGGTTTAGTATTCTTGGTTTCTTTCAGAGCTTAGTATATAGTATAATATTCCACGCCCTCCTGGCTTTTAGGATCTGAGTTGGGAAATCAATTGAAATCCAGATTGGTTTACCTAAAAATTTGACCAATCATTTTTCTCTTTCAGCTTTTAAAATCCTGTCCTTATTCTGTATACTAGGCATTTTCATAATAATGTTTCTTGGAGTGAATCTATTGTGATTTTGGTGTTTTAAAGTTTTCTATACCTTCTGTACTTGAAATTTCATTTCATTCTTATGGTTTAGAAATTTTTCTGATATTATTTCATTGAAAAGATTGTGCATTCCTTTAATTTGTATTTCACCGACTTCATCTATCCCATTGAATCTTAAATTTGGTATTTTAACATTATCCCAGATTTCTTGAGAACTCTGTTCATAGTCTCTTAACATTTTATCTCTATGGTCAACTTTATTTTCAAGATTATATACTTATCTTCAAGGCCTGAAAGTGGTTGTTCTAAAGGAAAGTTCTTAAGATTGAGCTCATTCATTAAAAGAATTTCAAAGTGGTTTAATCTATTGTTGATGCTTTCCATTGAAGTTTTAATTTGGTGTATTGATTTTTTTTCATTTCAAGGATTTCTGTTTGGTTCTTTCTCAGAATCTCTCTTTATTAAAGTGATTTTTCACTTCCTATATTTTCTGATTTTACTCCTTACATCTTCTTTTAGCTCACAGAATAGTTTAACTATGAACTTTCTAAATTTCATCTCTGACATTTCCTCCACTGTGGTGTCAGTGAAGTCTATTGTTTAAGCATTATGGGCTGTTTGGGACGGTTTCTTCCCTTGCTTCTCCATCTCTCAGCATAGTTCTGATTATTTTAAGTGAAGAACTACTACTTTGTGAGCTTCCTTCAGAGTCCTGGGTGGGGTGAATATCCAAATCATAATATTTTAAGTCAATGTGTTATCTCTGCTGATCCCAATATCAGCACCACTTTAAGAGATGCCACTGAGCCATATTTACTATAATCTCTTCTGAGCCATGCCTCATTTTATTCAACTTCATACAAAACAAAAACCTATTGCAATTATTCTCTGTGGTTCCTCAAATTCAGGCGTAAATCTACAACAAAATTCTAGAATAGGTCAAAATATTAGTTGTTAAACTTAGTAAACTTACTCTAACCTTACATGATGGCTAAAAGGGTGCAGGAAGAAAGATTGGGCAAATAGGAGAGGGAAAAAAGAGACAAGAGAAAAGAAAGAAAAAAATCTATAAAAGGAAAGATAAGGGGCTGGAGTTGTAGCTCAGTGGTAGAACGCTTGCCTTGTACATGTGAAGCCCTGGGTTTGATTCCCAGTACTACATATAAATAAGCAAATAAAATAAAGGTCCATCAACAATTTAAAAATATTTTTTTAAAAAAAGGAAAGATAATTTATATCAAGGAGTTATTTATATGTTCAAAGTTGACAATAGAATTGTTTAGAGGATACCATATCAAGGTGAAGAAAATTCTTATTGAATCTTGGTTTGGATTTCCTTGGGGTTTGGACATTAAGCAGATGTTTGGGGCTGTGGCTCTCTCCTGAGTTGCAAGGCCACAGAGGCCAATTCCCTTGCTACCAGCAACTTCTGGTTTGTCATCTCAGGGCCTGCAGTTGATTCCTTGAAGTGTGCACCGTTGTGGTCTGGCTGTTTCCATTGTGTGCAGTATTTCAGGATGTAGGTTCTGGAGTGTCCCTGTGATTGCAGTGGGTCATGGTGCTCCTCTCTTTGGGATCTTTTCCCCAGTAGTGAAGATCCTAGCAACTGTCTGTGAGCACAGGGACTCTCGTGGGTTTTCCATGGGCATTCTGTGGTACAGAAGAATTCCTCCAGCTGATAACACTTTCTGAGGTATTGTAGTGAAGGATCTCAGGTGGTACACCTAGACTCTAGTTTCCCCTGCCCTGGGTTGTGAATGACAGGTGTTGATTCCCTTTGTTAACTAAGTTTGATGCAAGGCCCCACAAGTATCCAAACAATGCCCTGTCACTTGCCAGTTGTGATCATGGTTCACATTGTGCACCTGTTAACACTGGGACTAGCCCCTTCCTGCCACACAGACTCATAATTTTCCACTGGATCTCTGTCACAGGATATTCAGGCAGCTTCCCTCTGTAATCCCAAGGACTGTCCCTAGGCTTCAAACTGTGCCTTTCCAGAGTGTCAGTGATTGGGCCTAGTAAATCTGCTTTCCTTTGGGGCCAAAGCTGCTTCGTTGTTGTCTCTGTCTGTGTCCAGCAAGCAAGAGGAGGCTGCACAGAGCTTCCCACTCTTGCAGGGATCACAGAGCCTGAGGAAGGTTAGGTGCACTTCCCAGCCCAGTTCCCCACCAGCATGTTGGCTCCCCTTGATTGCAGTGAGGGGGAGGGAGAGGGATTTCAGTGATTTGTTTTTTTAGCTAGTAGTGGTCCTTCTAGAAGTTCCTTCTGGCTGGATTCTTAAGAGGTGCCACTGCAGGGGACTTCCCTCTGATTTAATTTGCAGCTTTCCGGCAAAGGGAAGATGTAATGCTGATTTAAGTGGATGACTGGTCAGCCGGGGGCTACACAAGATGGCTGTGGACTCTTGGTTCAGTTTTCTTTTCACAATTTGATTTTAAACTGTTTGTGCTCTTTTGAGGGCCTTTCTATTACCATCAAGATTTAAATTTTGTCTGTCTGTCCAACTGTTTTTAAGTGGATGAACTTAAAAGAATGTCCGCTCCCCTCCCCCTCTGTTACCCCTTTCCCATTCTCATCCACAGGTTTGGGTTCATGATTAGGGAACTCTTGAGTTTGTTTTCTTCTTTGGTAACCTATCTTCCACTCAGGAATCACTGCCCCGCTTGCTTCTACCATCTTCCAAATTCTTCCCTATTCTAAATTTACAGAGAAGGTACATAATGATGAACTAAGATAATTTTGAAAAAAGGAGTACTCTAGGAATAGTAATCAGATGTTTTGCAAGGTTATATTTGTAATACTCATATGGCACTGGCTTAAAACAGAAAGATACATATAAAAGGAAAACTGAAACCTCAGAAACAGATTAATCTATATACAGGAATGATATAAAAGTGGTAACAAAAATCATTGAGCAAAAAACTATTTAGGCTGGGCATGGTAGTGTGCAACCTTAATCCTCTGAAGGCTGAGGCAGGAGGATCATATGTTTGAGGCCAGTCTCAGAAACTTATCCAGACCCTCAGCAACTTAGCTAGAATCTGTCTTAAAATAAAAAATAAAAAGGACTGGAGATGTAGCTCAGTGGCAAAGGGCCCTTGGGTTCAATCCCCTGTATAAAAAACACAAAAACAAAACCAAAAAACAACATTTATTAGATGATCTTGGAAAAACTGGTTTTCCTTACGGAGAAAAATAAAACTAGATTTCTACACTACAATCAGACACTAAAGAGAACTCTAAATCAAAAGCTTAAATGTAAAGAACAAAATGATAAATTAAATAGAAGATTATAGAAGAAAGAGTTTTGGGGATTTAGGAGTGACAAATTTTTAAATGAGAGGAAAACAGTACAAACTATAGCTTA
Organism: Urocitellus parryii; assembly: GCF_045843805.1. Taxonomy (NCBI): domain Eukaryota; kingdom Metazoa; phylum Chordata; class Mammalia; order Rodentia; family Sciuridae; genus Urocitellus; species Urocitellus parryii. The sequence continues at coordinate 87,140,388 of NC_135539.1, read as the reverse complement.
GATATAGATTTAATAACATGAAATTTGCATCTGGAATCCAGATATTAAGATGGAATATACATGAAGTCTAGGGGAAAAGCAATATCTAATTAGTAAGTGTTAAGTAGAAGAAGAAGAATGTATGAAGGTATATAAATAGTAAAACCTATCTTAGAAATAGACTTGATTATGTGAAAATATTTCTGTTCAATCAACCATACTATAAAACTTTTAAAAAGGGGCTGGGGATGTGGCTCAAGCAGTAGCGTGCTCGCCTGGTATGCACGCAGCCTAGGTTTGATCCTCAGCACCACATACAAACAAAGATGTTGTGTCCGCCGAAAACTAAAAAATAATTTTTTTTTTTTAGACATTGATGGACCTTTATTTTATCCACTTATTTATATGTGGTGCTGAGAATCAAACCCAGTGCCTCACACATGCTAGGCCAGCACTCTACCACTGAGCCACAACCCCAGCTGAAATCCTCTTTTGCTTGGAGCCCCTGTCCTCTTCTCTAACACCCTTCCTCCTCGTCTGAGATGTCTGACTCTGCAAGCCACTGCCTCTGAGGACCTTCTGCCCCATGGGACTGCAATGGAACACTTTCTTTGCCCTGTGTTCCATGTTGACGCAAGCCTCGCCCTGCCATATGTGGGTGAAAAGGGGCATCCTTGGGCATTACAGGAAAATATTTGTCACCCCCCTCCATCAAGTGAACATATATAAATAGATAAAGAACAGAATGGTCAAGTGTGCCAAAGATGCTTAAGACCTCAACTGAGGCGTGCATAGAGAAGTGTCCCATGGGTTTGGCTACACGATTACTACTGGTGGCCTTGACAAGACCCATTTCGTTGAGTTGACCAGGACAGAAAAGTTCTTGTTGAGTTGAGGAGGGAATGGTCTCAGAAGTTGAGGCTGTTTTGCATTAGCAGATAAAGTGCCAGTAGCTGCTGAAGGACATGTGGGTAGGACTGAGTTTTCTTTCCCCTTCCTTTGTGGCATGTTCCAGGACAGAGGGAGCACTGGATGGCTCAGGAAAGAGGTGTGATCACTTCAGGAGGCCTGGAATCCTGAGCTGAGGTCAGGGTGAATTGTATGCAGAGAGGTGCAGAGAACGCCAGGCGAGGCGCAGGCAAATTTGGCTTGGGAGGCCCTGAGAATTCCCACCCCAGCGCTTCGGCCTTCTCAAGGAATCTTTAGGAGAAATCATTCCAATGGAGGGAGGGTTGCTAGCATTGTGGAGGAGTATTATAGTACTACGGGTGGAACTGGCCTGAGAGCAAGAAGCAATCCTCTCACGGTCGTGGATAGAGGTAAAGCAACATACAGAAGGTTTTAAGGTTTTTCTCATCACTGCTAAGGTGCTCAGACAGAGGCACCGTCAGGCGCGCGATGCATGACCACGGGCAGGGAGACTTAGGAGAGGAAGAGGATGTGCTGGCCGGCTCAGCCTCGGGGGCGCTGAGGTCACCAGGAAGAATCAGAGGGGCAAGGACTGAGGAAGTGTTCTGCGTGAGAAGCGATCCTCAGCACCACATACAAACAAAGATGTTGTGTCCTCCAAAAACTAAAAAATAAATATTAAAAAAAAAAAATTCTCTCTCTCTCATTCTCTCACTCTCTCTTTAAAAAAATAAATAAAATAAAATAAAACTTAAAAAAAGATAATATCAGAGGAAACTATTTGCTATTTAAAAACAATTCTGTATGTTGAGATTACATAGAAGTAAATCTACTCTAAATCCTTTATATAGGAATAGATTTACTATGGGGTGTGACTTGCTTTATAGAATCTTGGAAAACTTGAATAAAAAGTTTCTAGAATCTTTTTAGACATTATTTACAAAGCCATAAGATAGGACCAGAATATCAAAGAAACAGTTGCCACCTCTATGATTCAAAGTCCCAGCCTCTAAAAGCACACTTTTGCTGCCAGAATCAGGAAGCCTCATTTCTATCTCTGGGAGATACCTCTGGATGCAACTGGCTTCAGACCTGTGCTTGCACCAGCCACACCAGAAAGACTGGCACACCATACCTACCCTGGATCTTCATTAAGCTAGTATCTGGACACTAGACCCCTGCTAACACTACCCCAGAAGAATTAGAGAGGTCCTCCACTCTATTTGCAAGTAGAAACAACGGACACCAGTCTTAGTCTGAGACCTTCCAAATGTATCACAAAATCAAACCTAAATTGCATCTGAAACAACCTGCAAAGGACTCAGAAAGGTCATTAATATAGAAGATGAGAAGGAGGCTTTGTGACAATCTATCATATCCTCAACATTAGTAACAGAAAAATACCCAGAATATACTAGGAAACCCTGTAAATAACATGAAAAATCGGAAACACTACATAAAAATGTAAAATGATATGAACAGGCAATTCATAAAAGGGTAAACCCAAATGGCTAAAAATATGCAAAAGTTTTCTCAAAGGCATTAGTCATTAGATAAATACATAGTGAAAATAAAACAATGAGTGACTACTTTTCCCCATTGGACTACTGGAAATTAAATAACTGGGAATTATATCACTGCATTTACTGTGTGAGTGGATTATAATCTGGAGAAGACAATCTGAAAGTAATCCAACAGTACTTAGACAAATTAAGTAGATATTTATTGTATGGCCAAGTAACCTTACTTCTTAATACATGTCTGAGAAATTTCCACGTAGAATGCTATATGGGAATATTCATCAGAGTGATTTCTGTGATGACCTGAGAAATAAGGGAATATAGCTATCAATATGCAAACGCTTGAATAAAATCTAGGGAATGCACCCAGGGCCACCACATTGAAAAACTGCAGGGCAATGTTAAGCACATACAATAAAAGGTGAATAGTGCCCCCTGGTGCTGTACAAATCAGCAGAACTTTCACCCTTTGGAGTACTACATAGCACTAAGAAGCAAAAAATCTAGTTAGAAATTCACCCAGAAAAAATTAATAGTACTTTTTCCAAAACCAGTTGAGTAAAAGAAAAAATAACGAGGTCTACAACTCAAGAGTATTTGTATAAACTAAAAACACACAGAAATGCTATATACCCTACAAAAATACATATGCTTTCAAGAACACCAAATACATAAAAGCATGTGTCCACAGAATGGGAAATGAATACAAGAACAAAATGAAGAGTTCTGTAAGAACTGATGATGTGAATTTTCCATAAAATGGAGAATTGACAAATAGATTTTTTTGACTGATAATAATGTCAATGATATCTAAAACTACTAGAAAGATTATGAGATATCTGAAGAATTACTAATGAACTCATTTAGGACAGAATGAGTAGTAGTAGAAACTGAGCAATGAGGGGACATACTACAGAGCATTAAATATTAATGTACATTCAACTGCATATAATATTTTATGAAATAAATATAATATGCAATATAATTATTTACATATTATTAAATTAATCCTAATGCTGAGCCCACTCATAAGGAACTATAAACCCAATTGAATATGTAAACACTGCAATCTAACTTAAGAGTTTATTTGTGTCCCCATGTCTTGGCCAAGAAAAGTCTTGGTCAGAGAAAAGTCTTGACCAGTCATCGCAGCTGAATAGTCAGCCAAACACAGGCTAAAAACTGCCAAAAATATGTCCAAATACGTCAAGAATAGAACTGTAACCAATCAGGTTATTTATGTATGTCACTTCCATTTTCTGGCTATAAATATTCCCTGCCCATAGTTTTTGCAGCAGAATTCTCTGAACTGCTTTTTGTCCTCAGTGCTACTCAGTTCATGAGTCTTTATCTTTTCTGCTCAAAGTCTGTTAAATTATTTTATGATTTTTCTTTTTAGCGACATAGAACATACTGCACACATCAAAATATTTAATATATACACAAATATTAAAAAGAATTTAATGAGTGAGGCCATGTGTTCAATTCCCAGCACTAAACACACCATACACACATGTGCGTGCGCGCGCACACACACACACACACATACACACACACAGAATTTAGGGCCAATAATAGATCTAAGCTATAGAGCACTTGTTTCACATGTGCAATGCCCTAAATTCAATTCCCAGTATCAGAAAAAAAAAATCAACTTTAACCTTCAGGCAAAATAGGAGCACTGAAATATTTCTAAACTAGGACTAGACTGTTTGAATGTGTATTTTTATTTTTTGATGCTGCATATTGAACCCAGGGCCTTGTACATGCTAAATACATGTTCTACCACTGATCTGAACCCCCAAACCCCAACAGTGTATTTTACTTATTTATTTTTTTGTACTGGTGATTTAACCCAGGGGTGTTTATCATCAAGCTATATCCCAGTTCTTTTTATTTTTTATTTTGAGTCAGGGTCTCATTAAGTTGCTAAGGCTGGCCTCAAACTTGTAATTCTCTAGCTACAGCCTCCCAAGTTGGCTGGAATTAGAGGTGTGCACCACATGCCTGGCTTTAACTGTGCATTTTACATACTTTACTATCTTGCCTTATGGAGAATAAACTTGGAGAAGAACCAGACTGTGGGCAGGAGAATGAGGAGGAGGCCTGTGACAGTGATCTGAACAATTTCAGCAGAAGACAACACAAGCAAGATATAATACAACAGAAATTAGAAGATGTTTTGAAGAGATATTCAAAGTGGAAAGATTAATTGAGTATGAGGTATGAGGAGAAAGGAAGGAATGAGGAAATATGGCCAGATGGCAACAATGCTCTCACTGAGAGACATGGGAGGAAGGTATTTAGAAGATAGGGGAAATAAGTGTGGTTTCAGACAAAGTTAATCCCCTAGATTTGCAACATATAACTGAGATGTGCCTGATGCCCAGAAGAAAGTTATCAAGTAGGGATACAGATCTAGAAATCTCCTGGTAACTAAAGATGGTAAAGAAGCCAAGAGACTTAACAAAAGGAAATTGGGGATTGAATCTTAGGGGGTATACCCTAAAGCTAAACCAAAAGCTACATAGCCAAACGTTATTATCTCAAAGCAGATAATAGCAAAAATGATCTATGAATTTAGAGTCAAATTAGGTACCTCAGAGAAGTATTCCAAGTCATAAATTAAAGTCTTCTGGGCTCATTCTTTCATTTTATCACATTTTCCGCCCAATCACATGTTTCTGTGCCTAAATCATGGAAGTTCTTATTCCAGTTTCTTTGCCTTCATTGTCCAAAACATTTGAGTACAACAGAGTCAACACACTTCTGGAAGTTTCTAAAAAATAGAATAGAAGCAGATCCAATCCTGCATTCTAATATAAATTGCCAGTATACTCACCATTTTTTACCCTCAAAGCCATTTATCCAAAATAGCACTGAAAGGACAGTATGATGTAATTGGCTTATAGAATATCTTGGTAGCTGTAAAAATGGAACACTATCCAGAGAGCTGACATAACTTACCTTCTCTAAGCAGGCAAGCACTGGTCTACAGGAACAAGAGGAGCCAATTATCTACGAGTACATAGGTTTAAAAATGGGTTACAAAAGATTATCCCTTCTATTATCACACTTCTATTATTCTTTTAAAAGAGAAAACATGTGCCTTTTTAAACAATTCAATTACTATTATTGCATTAATAAAATAGTCGTTTGGGGGGACTCTGGAAATGACAGACTAAGGCATCTCCTGCATACTAGCTCTCTCCAAGACTGAATCAAACAACAGTTCTGTTGCTGCAGGATGAGGTAGGAAGACCATGGGAAGGTGCTAGAGTGCAACTCAGAAAGTTAGCAACCAGGTGAAAGCCCAAAATACTGGTGGATAGAATAGTAAGAGAGTAAAAGAAATAGACTATACCAGTAGTTGACCCAGGACAAGTTTTAGCTCTAATGAGCTAAAAGAAAGTTTCCCATTAACTTTGAGAAAAGCAGGCTCCACTTCCAAGCCAAAGAGAGCTGAGCAGAAAAGATACACAAATACTAATTAATGAACTGGTACAGGAGGAAATAATCCCTGTACTTCCCAGTAGATTCAGCTAAAGCAGGGAAGGGGAGCCAGTTTTAAATGTGCCTCATTGTTTAAGGTTCTATGCAAGAGATCAGAAACCCCTGCAGTTTTCTTTCCTTTTTAAAACTCTATCTATCTATCTATCTATCTATCTATCTATCTATCTATCTATCCAAGATTCAACAGCCACCTATGCTTTAATTTTATGTCCATGAGTCAATCTGGGCTCTGAAGTGAGAGTGTGGCACAGACCTAAGGGAAGCTCTGTGTGGCCATAGGAGTCAGAGCAGCCAGCTGCTCTGTGGATCTACAGAGCAGAGAAAAGTAGAAGCCTCTTTCTTTAGAAATTGACAGTCTGAACTCTAATAAGTAGCAATGCTGGTAGAGTGTGGAAGTAGGACAGGACCGGCATAGATGGAAAGCTGCTGCCTGCAGCATTTATTTTTTCTATTAACTGGATTTTTTTCTTGATGTTTTTAAATGTCTTCTCATTTGTACTCCCTTCTCTTTTTTTCTTTCCTCCTCTCTTCCTCTCCACATTTCTTCTTTCTCTTTTCTCTCACTCCCTTCTTTGCTTTTTTTTTCCCTTGGATCTACATATTTTAATAGTAAGTATTGTTTGCTCTTTAAATACTGCTGTTACTGGTAGTTACTCTTTCCTGTCCAAGTAGCTCAAAGTCCATATGCAGCAAAATGAAATTAAACCCCTATCTCTCATGATGCACATAGCTCAACTCAACATGGATCAAGGACCTAGGAATTAGACCAGAGACCCTGTGCCTAATAGGAGAAAAACTAGGACCAAAACTTCATCATGTTGGATTAGGCTCTGACTTCCTTAACAAGACTCCTAAAGCACAAGAAATAAAATCAAGAATTAATAAATGGGATGGATTCAAACTAAAAGGCTTCTTCTCAGCAAAAGAAATTATCAATAAGGTGAAGACAGAGGCTACCAAATAGGAACAAATTTTTACCAAACACACATAAGATAGAGCATTAATCTCCAATTTCCCAAATGTTAGGTACATGTATGATTGCATGAATGGTGTGACTCTACTTTGTGTAAAACCAGAGAAGTGAAAAATTGTGCTCCATTTGTGTACAAAGAACTAAAAAAAAAATTTAACATCAAAAAAACAAATAATCCAATCAATAAATAGGTTAAGAACTGAACAGATGCTTCTCAGAAGATGTACAATCGATCAACAAATACATGAAAAAATGTTCAACATCTCTAGTAATTAGAGAAATGCAAATCAAAACTACTCTAAGATTTCATCTCACTTTAGTCAGAATGGATGTTGGTGAGGATGTGGGGGAAAAGGCATACTCATACATTGCTGGTGGCACTGCAAACTGGTGCAACCAATCTGGAAAGCAGCATACAGATTCCTTAGAAAACTTGGAATGGAACCATCATTTGACCCAGCTATCCCACTCCTTGGTTTATATTCTAAAGATTTAAAAACAGCAGACTATAGAGATGCAGCCATTTCAATGTTTATAGCAGTACAATTCACAATTGTGAAACTGGAAGCAACCTAGATGCCCTTCAATAGATGAATGAATAAAGAAACTGTGATATATGTGATACACACACACACACACACACACACACACATAATGGAATATTACTCAGCAATAAAAGAGAATAAAATGATGGCATTTGCAGGTAAATGGGTGGAATTGGATGATATAATGGTAAGTGAAATAAATGAATCTCAAAAAACCAGGGGTCGGATATTTTGTTTGATAAGTGGATGCTGATCCATAATGGGGTGGGGGCATGGAATGAATAGAGGAATTGTAGATTGGGCAAAGGGGAGGGAAGGGGGGAGAAGGGGATGGGTAGGAAAGATAATGAAATTAGACAGATATCATTACCCTAGGTCCATGTATGATTGCACAAATGGTGTGACTCTACTTCATGTACACCAGAAAAGCGAAAAACTGTGCTCCATTTGTGTACATCGAATTGAAGAGTATTCTGCTGTCATGTAAAACTAATTAGAACATTTTTTTTAAAAAAGTAGTTCTGATGATTTAACCTACAACCAAACTATTCCAAGAAGGTGCTTTCATGCTGAGATATTCCCCTAGTCCAGGGTACATGGTGAAAAGATAACTGCTTACTAAAAAGACACTCACAAAATAGTGGAAGATAAATGAATCCCAACAGATGTGCAAATCTCAACATAGAATAACTGGGAAATGAGGAAATAGGCCAATAAGATGACCCCCAAAAGTGCTTAACTCCCTATATAGAAATCAAAGTAGATCTCAGGCAGAGAATTCAAAAAAAATGATTGTTAAAATGACCAATAAACTCAAAGAAGATACAAATCAATGAGTGAATAAATTAAAGTCAGACAATACAGAATACAAATTGGAAATCCAAAGAGGAAGATTCTGAAAAAGAACTAAACAGAACTCTTGGCAATGAATAGCACAATAAATTAAAAAAAAAATCAGTTGAGTCTCACCAAAAGAATAGATCAAGCAGAAGAAAGAATAGTGAGACTTGAAGACAAAGTGTTTGACTGTAATAAAGAAAACATAAACAAGAAGCAGAGTATACAAGAAGTCTAGAACAACATTAAGAGAACTAACTTAAGACTAATAGGTTTGGAGGAGGAAGAAGAGATACAGACTTTTGGAAAAGATAACCTATTCAGTAAAATAGTAGCAGAAAATTTCCCAAATGATAGGAATAATACGTACATTAAGATACTGGAGCATTTAGAACCTCAAATAAACAAAACAAGAAAAGACTCTCTCCATGATGAATTACACTTAAAAATACTAAAACTCCAGAACAAAGAATTTCTAAATCTGTAAGAGAGAAGTTCCAAGTCACTTATAATGGCAAACCAATCCGAATAAGGGCAGATTTCTCAGCTGAGACTAAAGGGTAGGAGAGTTTGGAAAGATACATTTTGAACCCTGAAAGAAATTAACTACCAACTTCAATTGCTTCATCCAGCAGAGCTATCCTTCAGAATTGAAGTGAACCGAAAACCTTCTGAAGTAAACATAAACTAAAGGAATTAATGACCATTAAGGCAGCATTGCAAAAGATACTCAAACAAATATAAAACATTGAAAATAAAATAAAAAGACAGGAATACATAGGTATGTACAATAACACTGAATGTAAATGGTTTTAATTCTTCAATTAAAAGACATAAACTGGCAGACTGGTCTAAAAAACAAAAGCCAATTCTGTCGTCCTCAAGATACACACGCATTAACACAGACATTCACAGACTGGAAACAGGATAGAGGACAACATTCCATGCCAATTGAATCTGAAACAAACAGGAGGAGCTGTTTTCATATCTGACAAAGATGTCATCAAGCCAAAATTAATCAGAAGAGACAAGAAAGTCACTGCATATTGATAAATGGAAAAATCCAACAAGAGGATACAACAATTGCAAATATTTATGCCCCAATCTTTGGTATACCCAAATTCATAAACAAACATTACAGCTGGGTGTGGTGGCACACACCTGTAATCCTTAGCTACTTGGGAGGCTGAGGCAGGAAGACTGCAAGTTTAGGTCAACCTGGACAACTTAGTAAGACTCTGTCTCAAAATAAATTCTTATAAAGGGGATCTGGGGATGTAGCTCAGGGCTTGCCTAGCACAAGTGAGGTGTTTAATCTCTCATACTGTCAAAAATAAGAACAACTGAAAAATTACTTGACATAATGGGAGAACTAGTGCCTAACAAAATAACAGTGGGTGATTTCAAAATACCAGTCTCACTAATAGTCATCCAGACAAGAAAATAAAGATATCATGGAGTTGAGCTATTTCTTAGATTAAATAGAGAATATGTATCTATAGAATATTTTATCCAACAACAGCTAAATATGCATTCTTCTTAGCGGCTCAAGGAACTTCCTCCAAATACTTCATATATTGCAAAACAAAGCAAGTGTTAACAAATACAAAAAAGAAAGTAATTTCTTGCATCTTATTAAATCATAAATGAAATTAGAAATTGATATCAAGAAAAACTACAGATAGTATACAAACACATGGAGATTAAAAAATACACTATTGAATGATGAGTGGGTCATCAGGGGAGAAGTTAAAAATTATTAGAATCAAATGAGAAGAGAAACACAATATACAAGAATCTATGGAACACAATGAAGGCAGCTCTAAGAAGGAAGTTTACTATAAATGCTACATAAAAAGCAGAACAATCCCAAATGAATAACCTAATGATGCACCCAAGGTCTTAATAAAACAAGAAAAAGTCAATCCCAAAATCAGTAGAAGGAAAGAAATAATAAAGTTCAGAGCTGAAATTAATTAAGTAGAAATAAAAGAACAACACAAAGGATTGATGAAATAAAGAATTGGTTCATTGTCTCAATACTGAACCCAGGGCATGTTAGGTAAGTCCTCTACCACTGTGCTACATCCCCAGCCCTAAAAGTTCATTCTTTGAAAAGATAAACAAGACTGATAAATTCCAAGACAAACTAAACAAAAGAAAGAGAAAGATGAAAAAAAAAAAAAAGAAATATTGCAATAGACATTACTGAAATCCAGGGGACCATCAGGGATTATTTTGAAAACACATATTCCAATAAGTTGAAATATCCAGAAGAAATGAATTCATTTCTAGATGCAAATGTTTTACCAAAATTGAACTAAGATAGAAAACTGAAACAGATCAACAGCAAGCAATGAGATTGAAGTAATAATAATAAGTCTACCAACAAACAAGAAACCAGGAGCAAATGGATTTACAGCTGAATTTTACCAAATCTTTAAAGAAGAACTAACAATAATTCTCTTCAAATTATTCTGTGAAATAGAAAGAGAGGGAGCACTTCCAAAGTCATTCTTCAATCCACAATCACCCTGATACCAAAACTAGATAAGGATACATCAAAAAATAAAATTACAGATCAATATCCTTAAAGAACATAGATACCAAAATCCTTAATAAAAGACTTGCAAACTAAATTTCAAAACACATTACAAACATCATATACTTCAGTTCAGTTTGTTTCATCATGGGGATGCAAAAAATGTTGTTCAATATTGGCAAACCAATAAATATAATAAGGACAAAAATTACATGATCATCTCAATAGATGCAGAAAACTTTTGACAAAACATGACACCCTTTCATTAAAACAACCCTGAAGAAACTAGGAATAAAAGGAAATTACTTCAAAATAATAAGTGTTATATATAACAAACTCAAATCCAACATCATACTGACTAGGGAAAACTGAAAACATTTCCTCTAAAATCAAGGACAAGATAAGAATGGTTGTTTTCATCATCCTATTCAAAATAGTAATTAAAATTTTATCTAGAGAAATTAGGAAGGGAAATATAAAAATAAATAAAAGAGATACAAATAGGAAAGCAAGAGGTCAAATTTTTCCTATTTTCAGATGACATAATCCTATATTTAGAAAACCTTAAAGGTTCAACTAAAAGACTTATAACTAATAATATTTACTGACTTTGAATAATGTTATCCAATTGTTTCAAAAGTTTAAAGAGACACAGGTTCCTATAAAGCTCTTAATAAAAATACAGTTTAGTAGAAAAAAATTGTTATTCAGTGGAAAATTTTTATCTTTAATAATGAAGAGACTCACTGCATATAAAACTCTCCAAAGTATTCAAACACATTCATCTGGGATCCTGAAACATTTTCATTCATTAATTTATCTTTATTATTATTTGTAGTATTAGGGATTGAACCTAGAGCCCCATGCATGCTAGGCAAGTGCTCTGCCACTGGGTTCCAACCCTAAACCCTGCCCCCTGCCTTTTTTTTTTTTTTTTTTTTTTTTGAGACAGAGTCTCACTAAATTGACCAAGGTAGCCTTCAATGCACAATCCTCCTGTCTCAGCTTTCTGAGTAGCCTGCATTACAGGTATTACAGGTGTGCTCCACCTCACCCAGCTTCCACTTGCTTTTTTTTTGGGGGGGGTACTGGGGATTGAACTTAGGTACTCAACTGAGCCACATCCCTAGTCCTTTTTTGTATTTTATTTAGAGACAGCATTTCACTGAGCTGCTCAGTGCCTCGATTTTGCTGAGGCTGGCCTTGAACTCAGAGATCCTCTTGCCTCAGCCTCCCGCGCCACTAGCTTCCACTTGCTTTTTAACAGGCTTAAATGAGCTGCATTAATTTAAGGCCAGTAAAAAATTTTTCAAAGTTTTTAAAAAATTAAAACCTAAGAGTTTTTTCCCTTTTACCTTTCTAGTCTCTAAAAAATGTTTACTGTTGATGCAAACGTCTAAATGGAATACCACAGACTCATAAAAATTACTTCAGTAAGCATAAAAATAGAGGGGAAACTGAAAACATAACAAAAACTAATATATTGGGGCTGGGGCTGGGGCTCAGTGGCAGAGCACTTGCCTGGCATATGTGAAGCACTGGTTTGATCCTCAGCATCACATAAAATAAATTAATAAAGATATTGTGTCCCTCTACAACTAAAAAAAATTAAACAACCCAATATATTAAGGTATATTGAAGTAAAAGGCTTAATAGCACTGCTTTATTGAGCAGTTCAAATTGTAAGGGAAAATGCAAAGTTTATAGTCCATCCAACAATAGATGACTTACACTGCTAATAATGAATCTTAAAGAATTTGCATAGTATATCTTGTGTCCATATTAGAACAACTCCATGTAGTCTGTTTTGGGGTCATATGTTATATAAACCAGATTTCTTTTTCATGTATTTTCCCAAAACAGGCTTACCCACCACTTCCTCAGTTAAAACACAAGGTCTATAATCATATGACAGTACAACCATGTCAAATCTTCAACATGAATCAAAAATTGGTTAAAATTACCAAGGTCAAAACATCTTACTGATACCCAAAACATTGTTACCCTATGATATAAATAATGGTTCCTACAGCATAGAGGTTGTCTTCAGCTCTAACAACAAAGCAAAGCTCTCTATATGCATAGTACCACTATGAGGTAGAAAAGGTAGCTGCTGGAACCATCACTTCTACAGAATCATGGAGTTAAAAGGGATTAGAGGAGGCAGCTTCCCAGAAATATTCCCTTCATGCCCCCTAAATTCCCTTGTTGGTGATCCAACCCAAGTATGTGTTAGGCTATTGCACTGCCACATCCTGAGCTCCTGCCTACACTTTTGTAACCTGAGAAACCAGAGTATTAAGAAGAGGTGAAAAGAGTTGGAGGTTTAGCTTCATGGTTGAGCTTTTGCCTCCTGTGTGTGTGAATCCCTGGGTTCAATCGGAAGGAAGGAAGGAAGGAAGGAAGGAAGGAAGGAAGGAAGGAAGGAAGGAAGGAAGGAAGGAAGGAAGGAAGGAAGGACTGACCCTGTGCCTTATAGGAAACCAATGGTAAAATTAAAAGGGGAAGTAGACTGGAAGACTTCTCAGTCTGCCCTCTTGCCATAGGGCTGTACCAGCTAACTGATAAATTTTCTTTTCTCTCCTTAGTGCCTAAAGCAACCATTTAAATTACATAGAATCCCTTTCCATACATGTCCAGGGTGACATCAAGTACTACAACAAGGAACCCTTCTGTCTGATGTGCAAAAGATACCCAGCTGGATAGTCTAAACACTTTTAAGAATAATTTTACAGCACAATAAAAGCTTGATTCACTCAAAAATATTATTTCATTCCTCCTAAAAATGACTATTTTCAGTGCATCACAACTCTGGCAAAATTGGTAATAAAACTTCCAGTGAGTCTGTGGTATGCTGGGTCCTGACTAGACCACAGAAGAATACCAGAAAATTTCCTACCCAATTAACACTTTCAAGTACATCTTTGTAAAGGAAGAAGACATCAATTTTTCCCTCTTTTGGAAAAAGAATATCAAAAGGATAACTTTCTAGTGTGGTTGGCATCTTCTGATAGCATCCAGTAACTGTTATTTGTTCTTATAATTTTATTGTTATAAGAACTTTGTATTACTACCATTCCAAGTTGATTATCAGTCATATTTTCCATATATTTATATTTTAATACAAAGGGAAGCCTTATAAAAGTTTTCAGTCCCTAAAATTATATCCAATAATATTGTCACAAGCAATTTTTATGAATTTCTTTCTAATGGTCTCTTAATGCTAAATTTCACTATTACTAAAAATACAAAGGCAGGAACAGATAGAGGAATAACACTTTTGTATCCCCTTTACCTTTTCTTTCATTACTGATAAAATTTATATATGGAGCTAGAGATGTAGCTCAGTGGTAGAATGCCTGCTTAGCACATGTGAGCTCCTGGTTTCAATCCTGGCACAAAAATAAATAAATAACATCTACGCATACACAGATATGCATATATATGTATATATATATATATATATATATATATATATATATATATATACGTATAAATATGTATGTGTAAATATATACATATATATTGGGAAGCACTATTATTTTAATATCATTACTATTTTAAAATTAAATCTAGAAGCAAGAATAGATAATGTTCTCTGAAAACACGCTCTACCAAAATGTCATTTTACTTTCATTGATTCAACTTCACCTCCATGAAAATAATTAATTTTAACTGCTCCAAAGAGTTAGCAATTTTCAGCCTTACATTTGACTAGTTTTAGCTGCCAACCTAGGAAACCTGAGTACCCAATATACCTATATTAATCACCACCTAAAAAAAAAAAAGTTTGTGAACAAGTATTCATTGTGACCTCAGTATATTCACAGTATCACAGTGACTGACACACAGTAAGACACAGTACAGGTATTTGTAGATGGATTGATGGAAGAGCAGAGGCTGCCTGGGTAGCAGGCAATGCATAAAAGAGTGAAAGAACCCTAAATCCAGAGATATCTACAATAATAGGATGTAGACAATAAGCACAGAATCACTGAGGTGAGGACCAGATAAGACCAAATGGAAAAAAAAAATACAAAGAGGGGTTCAATCAGTCCTTATTTCAGTGCTAAATAAAGAGAAACAAATTATGTGCTCTAAGAGGGTAAAGCTGCAAGACAAAGGCAAAAAGTCAGGAAAAAGAAATGAAACACATGTTCACAGAACAGTAAGCGGATTAGTTTGTCTAAAGTAGAGAGTTTATGAAGGGAATCCAGGGAAGGAAGGATGCAAAGTCAGGCGGTAATGGCCAGATGCTATGCAGAACATAAACACTGAGAGTGTCAGCTGCCACCTCTTCTCCACACCTCCTTTAGAAAGCAGTATCCTCCCCCAGTCTCACAGCCACACCCCCATCATATGCTTTCCTCATCCAAAATTCCAATAAACCAAAATTTCCAATGCTTAAAATGCTTAAATCACAGAAAATGCAGAAAAAGAAAAAGAAAACAGGAAGCATAAGCAATTTGAAAATACCACCACACAACTTAAGGCTAGAAATATTAATTTGCAATTCATATCTAGTCAATTAGTATCCTGCCAAGTTTTTGTATACAATTTTAAAGTTGTTTGGTTCAGGTTTAGCAAATTTAACTCTGACCATTAAAAAAAAATTTATTGTTGATGGAACTTTATTTTATTCATTTTATTTATATGCAGTACTGAGAATCTAACCCAGTGCCTCACACATGCAAGGCAAGTGCTCTATCACTGAGCCACAAGCCCAGCCCTGACTCTGACTATTTTGAACAATGAAGTTTATTAAGAAAACAAATCAGGTTAGGATAGAATCAGTACCAATTAAGTGCTCCTTATGCACTAAGCAAAGTCGTAAGGGCTTTATATACACTATTTCATTTAATATTATCAAGTGTAATTGCTCCTCTATCTTCATACATATGAGGAAAAACTACTTGAGAGTCAAATGGCAAAGCTAGGATGCAAAAATGCCTAGAATAACCATGATTAGAATAACTACTGTTATCATCATCCAAGATATTTTCAACTTTTTACTAGAATCAGGAGAAAAGGCACTAAAAACACCAGTTCTATTTCAAATAAGCATAGTTTATATCCAAATACTTAAACACACTTAAAATTAGGCCAGTCCTCACTTCATAAAACACGTATTAAAACTCATGACTGATGCTATTGGAGTACTTGACTTTGATCCAAGCCATAGTCCTGAAAGAACCATGAGAAAGGATGTTTCAGACTAAACTAACTTCAAGCCCAGCGTATGCTGTCAAATTCTATTCTGATATATGGAACCCAGTAAGTCAATATTTAAGGAAAATGATAGAATTCCTATAAGCAATCTCCTTTCCTTTTACAGTTAAGATTTTCTAGCCTTTAAAAATTCAATGTAATGATTTAACAAGTCTTTGTATTCCTAAGGCATGTCCTTCTTTCTACTGATACTAAAATCAAGATAATCTTTAGAAAGGCCAATATGAGTATTATAAAATCAAAGTTCTAAAATATAAGATTTCGATTAATTAGTCCTACAAAATCTCAATAACCCACTTGGTTTTATTTTATACACGTTGACAACAGATTTGGTTTTTAAAGGATATATCCTAGATGGGGCACATACTACCTTAATGTCCTTAGGCAAGTTACTTCACTTATCTGAGCCTTGGTTTGCTCCTAAGAAAAATGAGGATAAGCAGCTATACTTTAAGACTGTTGAAAGGATTAGAGATAATTTGTAATGCACCAACACAGAGACCTGCCATTTAGAATTGCAATAAATACAGTTAACATCGTGATTCTAGACTTTATAAGCCAATAACTAACTGATGAGAAAAACCAAATTATGAGGAATTGGGAACTGGGGAAGAAACTAAAGATATCTCTAAAAATAACAACAAGGAAAGAGTCAAGAAACTATATAGATACAAAAACTGAGGCCACTAGCTTACACATTTAAATAAATGTTAAGGGCATCACTAATGTTTTTATAAGATGTTAACAATGATGTTCTTGAAGATGACATTAAGCCTTTTTAAAAAGATTAAATTTTTTAATTCTATGTGTTTTAAAAAGTGACAGATAAGCACATAATTGACTTGGCAAGATTCTCATCAAAATGATTTCACAAATTCGGGACACAGCTCAGTGTTAGAACACTTGCCTAGTATGCAGAAGGTCCTGAGTTTGATCCCCAGCACCAAAAAAAAAAAAAAAAAAAAAAAAAGCAGCAAAACAAACAAAAATTGACTTAGCATTCTTAGCATTATATATATTTTACATGTTAGATATCCAAACTTTAATTAACTGCGAAACTATTACTGGGCTGGGACTCTACCTCAGACATAGAACAAATGCTTAGCATGTGTGACGCCCTAGGTTCGATCCCCAACACTACAGAAAAAGAAAAAGAAGGAAAAAAAAAAAAAAAACTATGTGCTACCAAGCTTTTGTTACACCTAATGTGTAAATGAACCTATCATTTTTTTTCTAATAATCATTGTAAAATATGCATTTTGAACAAAATAACCAAAAATTTAAATATAATGGACTATAACAGCATCAAGTTCTTTCTTTCTTTTTTTTTAAATTTTTTTTGAGTCCAAGGATACTCTACTACTAAGAGACACCCCCAGCCCTTTTAATTATTATTATTATTACTATTTTCTTTTCTTTTTTTTTCTTTTTAAGATACATTCTCACTAAATTGCCAAGGCTAGGCTTAATCCTTTTGTTTCAGCCTCCCAAATCACTAGGATTGCAGTTATAAGCCACCTTGCCTAGCCCTCGGTTTCTTAATAGCTGAAACAAGATGTTTTGGTATCCCACATTGCTTAAGTTTTTTATATCTACCAAAGAAACAGAAACATGTGCCATGGAAATCCCTTTTCACTTGAATTTTCTCCCTACATTTGGAAGGAAGTAAAAAGTGAGAAACATCTGTTCTTTCCTTCAGAGCTGACAACTCTCATCCTATGGTTTAAAAATAGAAGTTATTTATGAAAGGCTACAGATAAAATGATCACCTGCTTCAAAAGCAGCTAGCAATTAAATGATCCAAATTCATGCATAATCAAAGTCAAAGAACTCTTTCCCTAAGGACAATCCTAGCTGCCCAAACTCCTAGTAATTTCCAATACACCCATGAAATAGCAGAGGATGGTAAAGAAGCAAATGTAATGGCAGATAACAAGAAAAGAGTCAACAGCCGAGAAACAGAGGCTTGTATCAATCTGGAGTCCCTCTACCACCAGACGAACAGCGAGAGTTTCCATGAGAGTTGCCTCAAGAAAATCTGATTCACTTTGGCCAACGATCATCTTTCACCCAGCCCAAGGAAGAACTGATGTTCAACCATTAAAGGGGTATACGTTATTATTATCATCGACAGAAACCAGAAAACCTCATCAGTGAAGGCCTTAGAGCCTACAGCAATTTTTAAAAAGTTTTTACTCTATTGTCTTACAGTGCTGAATGTCAAATGCAAGTAATGAGAAAGTGCACCCATACACAAATCAGTAGACTCAGCTTCTGCCTCTAGCTACGCTTCTAATGAGCGTGACCTTGAGAAAGTTATTTCACCTTTTTTTCTACCTCCATTTCCTACCAGTCATAAGGTTAGGTTAAACCCACTGATTTTTTTTTTTTTCCTAAACAAGGCAGAGAGAAGATTAGTACATTGAAGTTGCTATACAAAAACATATCTGCTTGTCACTGCATCTATATCTAATCATCAAATATTAAGTAGGCAATGTCCTCATAAAAACAACTAACTCTTGTTTGTTATTTTTTGGTACTGGGAATTGAACCCAGAGTCACTCTACTACAAAGCTACATCCCCAGCCCTTTTATTTATTTCTATTTTAATACAGGGCCCCACTAAGGGTCGAGCCTGGTCTTGAATGTGTGATCTTCCTGCCTCAACCTCCTCAGGAGCTGGGTTTATATGTGTAGGCCATCACACTCAGCAAAATGACTTTACTTTTACTCTACAAGTTAAAGAAAAACAAACAAAAATGCCTGCCTGGAGACATCAAAAGAACCCAAGTGCTACCTAAACAAGGCTCTTTTTTTTTTAATTAATTTTTTTTTAAATTCTAATTAGTTATACAGGACAGTAGAATGCATTTTGACACTTTGTACACAAATGGAACATAACTTCTCATTCCTCTGGCTATACATGGTGCTGAGTCACACCAGTAGTATAATCATACATGTACACAGGGTAATAATGTCTGTCTCATTCTATGGTCCTTCCCATCCCCAGTGCTCCACCCCTCCCACCATTCCCCTGTGCACAATCCAAATTTCCTTCATTTTTCCTACCCCGCCCCCCCTACTGTGGATCAGCATCCCCTTCTCAGAGAAAACTTCAGCTTTTGGGTTTTTTGAGATTGGTTTATTTCGCTTAGCATGATATTCTCTAGTTGCATCCATTTTACCTGCAAATGTAAGCACAGCTCTTTTGAGAGTCCCAAATTTCAAATCTGAAAATACTAGCCTAGCAAATTAAAATGATACACAGTTCCAAGAATATACTTCTTTTTTAAGAAAAATAAAAACTTCAATGTATTTCAGGTCCTATGTCTCAGAACTCTGTTCAATACCTCTGACAATACCTTTTCTTACACTTTGCCAAGGAGATAAGTCACTGAATCCTATTCTTGATGTTTCCAGGATAGTATCCTGCATATAGACAGATAGGTAAGTAAGTAGATAGATAATAGACAGATTCCTGTGCACTGTCCTTTTTTTTTTTCAATAATGGAGATGGAACCCAAAGCCTTGCCTATGCTACACAAGAGCTTTAACAATGAGCTCCTGCCCCAGCCCTCTGCATTTTAAGAGCTTTTTCTTCACTCAGTGAAACTTTGAAAGGCAGAACCATGATTGTGTTGGGGATGCAAGGCAATGTTAAAACTTTTGGCTAGCATGCATGAAGTACTGGATTGGATACTTATCACTAAAACAACAAAACAAAAACAAAAGCATAGCCTGGCACAATGTGGCTGCCCAGTATGTATGTATATATGTGTATGTATGATCTATATATATCTGTGTGTGTATGTATACATGCATATACAGATGTGTCTATAGGCATATATATGCTAAATGAATGAAACAAATTCTTATGCTAGTAGGAATAGCTATCACTAATATTAATTATTGATAATCTTTTTTTAGTAAAAATATTTATGTTGTTTCTTTTTAGTTATACATGACAGTAGAATTCACTTTGATACAATTACAAATGCATGGAATATATCTTAATTATGGTGAATAATTTTTGTTTTTAGAAAACTATATAAATGAATGCTATCTAAGGAGAAAATACATGATTTCTCACCAATATCAACTCCAAAAAATTGGGTTGATGATGTAGCTCAAAGGGTAGAATATTTTTGCTAGCATGCACAAGGCCTTGGGTTTTACCCCTAGCACTGTAAAAAAATAAATGAATTAATAAAAATTAACTCAAAAACTTTCCAATTCTTTTCCATCAAGTTTCCTTTATTCTTTTCTTTTCTTTTCTTTTTTCTTTTTTTGGTGTGTGTGTTTTTTGTTTTGTCTCATTTTGGTTTTTATAATTAACCTAGTTGGTTTAAGACTACAGACATTCCTATTTACTGAATCTACAATAAAGAGAAGAAAGGAAAAAAACAAAAAGCAAGTACTTCTGAGTTCTGTAAATGCAAAATAAAATATAGCCCATAGATGAAAATGAAAATGTACTCCAATAAAAATAGCTACCACAAAAATAACAGCATCTAACCAGCTAAGTGTAAGCTGTCTTCATTGAGAAATTTCACCAAAGTAATTTCTATAAATGACCTATTTATTAAAATAATAGAACATAAAATTTTTAAAGTGCCTTTCAAATTTTAGTCATTCAAATATTTATCACAAACCTACCAGCACTGACATAACTTTTCATATTTTTCCCCTATTCTTTCAATTCTAACACTATTTCATTCAAAAAATTAAGAGTAGATGTTAAGTAAACAGGAAACAAACTGACACTGCCAGTGAACCCTTAAGGTAAGGCCTTGGGACCAATAAGCCTATAGTAAAGGATAAACTCATTCTGCTATTTGATTAGGTGTTTTCCCACAATAAACTGATCCTTCCACTGTGCATTCTATGTGTGAGTCTATAACAAATGGCTAAGGAAGAGAACTATCACTTGAACATATCTGGATATGCTTTTGGTCTTCTGATCATCCCCATTTCCAAGTAGAGAAGTTCTGGCTGGGTCACGGAAAGGAAAGAAGTTACTCCTGATACTCTTTTGTATATTCATTTTCCAATAGCATGTATCAGATTTTCTTGTCTTTGCAAGCAGTAGTGACTGTTTCACTTCACAAAATAGCCCTACCTAGATTGCTGTAAGATAGAAACAACATATTACATATATATGTAAATTCAGGTGTGTGGGTACTAGAGCAGTCAGAGATCACCTTTGGAAAGTACTGGAACAAATGTTTTGTGCCTCCAATACTGACCCTTGAGAAAGACCATGAGAAAGTTGTTCTTTTAATGCTTTGGGAATGAAGAAGAAAAAGAATGATGGTTTAGCAAACAAGACACAAAAGGAATTTATCTGCCTACTGGGGTTCTGAACGTTAGGAAACAGCAGATATTTGGGAGAACTGAGCAGAGAAGCCCTTTCCTGAGATGATTTAGGTCAGACACAACTAAATTGTTCCCTTCGCCACCCTGAAATAAAATAAAATAAAATAAAAAACCAAGAAGTATATATCCAAGGCAATCACCGAGGGATGAGCACGGTTGAAAAGGATTCACTAGGAAGAGACTAGCAGGCCAGGGCCTTTCAGAACTGGGGAGGGCGGGTCACAGGGTAAGGCCCTGATTGGCAGGCGACCTGCCACCTGGAGACTAGCAGCAAGGCACGCTCACCTGTGAACACGTTCTGAAAGCCATCTGCAGTCCCCGGAGCTCCAGACACCTTGCCTGCCAGAGCGGGGGACAGGCCACCGCTACTGTTTGCAGCAGCGCCAGACTCCAGAAGGTGCGCAGAGCCTCCTGCCGCCGGGGTGCCGGCACCCAACTCCTGAGTCCAGTCGGCTGAGCGGCTGAGGCCGCCTGCGAGGCTGCCTTCGGTCCGGTGCTTCTTGGCTGGGGCGACTGCTGAGACCAGGGCGGTTCTGGGGCCCCGGCTCAAGGAGGGCTCCAGTCGTCTCTTAATCCTGGGGCTCTGGCTGGGGGACTGAGACGGGGAGTGATTGGGTGAGCTGAGCTGCCGGGTGGTGGTCTTGATGTAACAGGGGGTAATGAGTGGGTAGGGCTTGAAGCAGCGCGGGCTAGGCGCAGGGCTACCGGGCAGAGAGGTGGCTGCTGCGGGGACCCTGGGCCCGTGCGTCTGCTCCTCTGGCTCTTCATCCAGACTCTGCGTGACCTCTCCCACCTCTGGGCCCCACTCTTCCCCTGGAGAGCCTCGGGGAGCATCCTCAAAAGCATCCTCCTCTGCTTCCTCGTCTGTGTCTTCAGCTTCTCTTACGGAGGCTGGTACTGCGCCCTCCTCTGTCCTGGCCTCGGGAAATGGGAAGGCGGTGGAGGAAGGCGAGTCTGCTGCTGCAGACTGGGCAGGCGGTAAGCTGGGCGCCTCCGATGCAAGGAGGCCCTTGGGGGATGGCGGCTGCTCTGACACCCGGGACTTGGTGGTCTGGCTTTCAGGAAGGTCAGAGAGCGCGGATTGTGCCTGCTCTGTGTCAGGACTGCCTCGGGCCTCCTCAGCCCCTCCGCTGGGTCCCAGCAGAAACCCTTGGAGGCCCAGGAAGGCCCCGGGTTGAGGGAAGACGGCAGCGGGGGGCGCTGCAGGCTCCTCGGAGTTCTGGAGCTGCTGCTGCTGCTGTTGCTGCTGCTGCTGCTGCTGCTGCTGCTGCTGCTGCTGCAGGCGAATCGCCTGCTGGATGTCTGAGAGCAAATCCTCTTGCTCCGCAGCCGAATGGAAGCTATAGATGTCCGTGTCCGAGCCCGAACTGGTCCTTTGTCCATCCTGCGCCCCTACCACAGTTTCCAAATCCTCGGCGACCGCCTGAACCCCTAACCCAGCCTCTGCAGGCCTAGGACCACCTGGAAGGGTTATCTCAAAAGGGTCCGCACACTCAGTATCCGACAGGCCCGTCTCATCAGCAGACAGGCTGAGGTCCGGGGTCTTGGTGACCAGGGAATGAGCGCTGTCCAGCTCCCCGGTCTGCAGGGCCTGAGAGTCCAACACATCCTCCCGGGAGCCGCCAGAACCTTTCCCTTTGGAGAGGTTCTTCCTAATCCGCAGGTTGGAAAACACGGAGGGTCTGGAGTCCGACTTGCTCTTCTTTTTGCCGGGTTCCCCGCCGCTACCCCCTCCTCCCTTGCTGTGCTTGCCCAGAGCCTTCTTGCTCCCGCTCCCCTTCTTTGTAGCTTCCACATCCCTGGGCCCCACAGCATCCTCGGCGCCGCAACCACCGCCTTCGTGTAAGGCATCACCTGTGCTCCTCTTCAGCTTCCCATCCTGGTTCCCCATGTTGCAATGCCGCCGCTGTGCCGCTGCACCTTGGGTACTCAGGCCATTTCGGCCCTTCTCGGCTCCTGGGCCAGGCCAGGGGAGTCTTCAGGGCACGTTAGGCAGCTGGGCGAGCCGCTGGGAGAAGAGGCCAACAAGCCCCCGGCTGGCCCCGCTGACATCTGCTGCGGCTTTGCATAATGCGCGGCAGCTCGGGTGGCTGCCTTCGCTGCGGTTGCGGCCCGGGCTGGCTGGGCGCGAACATGCTCAGTACAGCGCGCGGCGCCCGCCAATGGCTGTGCGGGACGCAGCTTGGGCCTGGCTCCCCGCCCGCTGCTGCCGCCCCCTTGGCCTCCTCTTGGCTCTTCGCTGAACCCGAGCGCGAAAAACGTTTCCTCTATCCTGGGGACTTTGATTTCCATGGTGCTTACAGGATGCTTTGCCGCCCCCACCCCTTCGAATAGTTCGTGGATTGGAACATACACACGTACTTCAAAGCTCTCGAACCTGCAATGAAAAAAAGTTAAATAGAAAAGAAGAAAATTTCACACAGGAAAAAAACGGAAGCCCAGTTCCAATTTAAAGGTATCATAATATCTCTGTCACACAACCCTTAAACTAAATCTGCCTGCTTCTATATGGATCTTAAGTAAATATTTGCTGAATGAATGGATTGCTGTTTTTTGAATAATTGATTATCTCCTTGAACACTTTAATGTGCTCGAGCATATGGCTTAGGAAAGGTTACTACACATGATGCTGCACATATGTTTTATACAGAACTTGCCCAGAACAGGACATTAGCTGTCATTTCCAAAGTTGGCATTTCGAACTGCTTTAGACAAAGAAGAGGTGGGTGAAGCAGGAAATACTGAGATTAGAGCTGATTAAAATGCTAATCTCCAAAATTCTATGTTTACCATATAAATTAAACAGCATTTGTATTCCAAAAGGGTACATATACTATAACTCCCAGGAGGTCAATCTCATCAATATTAAACATGTCACTATTGTGGTCGCCTACCAAAAGGAAACACCCTTGGCATAAATATGTGAAATCAGATATTACTATATAAACCACCATTTTCCCAAGCAAGTCCTCCCAGGTACACTTTGTTCTGTACCAGGACTTCTTAACATTCTGGCCTCGATATTAGCACAAACACTTTTCCTCATTGTAAATTTGTCATTACTTTAATTACTTACTACACTTGGCTAACTTTGTTTAAAAATATTTTAAAACACCATTGGTAGTGAAAGAAGTTCCAAGCAGTAAACTGAGATTAAACTGTCATTAATCAGTAATGTTACAAGTATTTAAGTTAGAAGTTCTATGTTAACTACTTTGAAAATACTGACTAGTAAACACAGAGGAGGGAAAAGTAGAATGTTTCTATGATCCATTTTAAATGCAGCAAGCAAATATATAGTCTTTTCTTGCATAGTATGAACCAGCATTTTTTAAAGTCTCTCCTTTAACATCTTTATAAAGAAAAAGAAAGATGGAAAAGCATATACATCAATTAGTACTATCCGTTTTCAAACTATAATCTTAAAAAATAAATGTAACTTCAGGGCAGGTAGCCAGTTGTCCTTAGCTGGCCCTTTTGAGCAAATGGTTTGGAGAAATCAACTTTAATAACTTTGCCAGGGTAATATTCCAGTCTCCAAGCAATTCCGGAATGCTTGAAAAGCCTTTGTTTCACCTCTTTCACAAGACTGCTCTCTTCTTTTTTCTAGAATCCAGGCTTCCCAGAGGGCACAATTTGCCTGTAGATATTAGAATTTTCTACTTCTTTGCCAAAGTACTTAGAAATCTTTATTTTTTGCTCTTTCTTTAACAGATCATCTTTGATTCTAAATTATTTTTTCCCTTATTATTTTCTTCTGTGATGTATTCTAGAAGTTAAGAAGACAAAAGGCAGGGAAGAATAGAGAATGGGAGGAAGGGAGATAGTGAGAAGGCTGCTGATTCTTTTTTTTTTTTTTTTTCACATCCTTTGAATGTGAGACAAAAGGCGGGAGTTGGGCTGCAGATCACAGTTGACAAAGTTCTATTACATGCAAAGACTCATTTGAAAATTACAGCTGTGGGTATCAAATGTAGGTAGGTATTCTTAACCCAATAATAATTAATGCATAAGATCAGATAAACTGTGAGATTTGTCAAAGTTCTTAGGAGGAAACGCAATATTTGAGCCCACAAATTTAAGTTCCAATTTTTTTTTAGAACAAACAACACCACATTGTTTACTTTTTGGAAGGATGGTAAAAGTATCACAAAGGAAAACCTGGATGTTTTGCCAAAGCATTTGTTTATATTTAGTAGCTATTTAGTAATCCCAGAATGCCTGTGACAAGGCCCAAATTTAAGTTCATCTGACCAAGAAAGAGCATCAGGGCTGGTGACATATCTAAGCAGTAGAGTGCATGCCTGGGTTTGATCCCCAGTACCACCAAAAAGAAAAAAAAAAAAAAAAGGAAGGAAGGAAGGAAGGAAGGAAGATAGATTGATTTGTGGTTGTAAAATTACATTTAACAGAAAATTAGAGATCTCACCTTATGCCCAGCCACATCCTAGGTGACAAGGATACAGAAAAGAAAGACAAATATGACCAGCTCCTACATTCAAAGATAATAGCACTTCGTAATTGTTGGTAAAAATTAAACTATTAGCATCCCCAAAAGGTCACCAAAACTACACATAAAAGAAGAAGCAGTGCTACCTGTTTTTCAACATAGAGAATTTAATATAGACTTTATTATTATTATTTTATTGATTGATTGATTTTTGTTGTACTGGAGATTGAACCCAGGAACATTCTATCCCTGAGGTAAGTCCCCAACCCTTTTATAAAATTTTTTATTGGAGATTTAGTCTTGCTAAGTTTCCCAGGCTTTCCTTGAACTTGCAATCTTTCTGATTCTGCCTTTGGAGTCTCTAGGATTTCAGGCATGTGTACTCCACTGGATAAGGATTTTAAACAAACAATTAGTGAACTGATGTGTAGCTCAGTGGTAGAGAATATGCTTAGCACGCACAAGGCCCTGGCTTAGATCCCCCAACACATTAAAAAAAATGAATAATGAATAAATAAATAAAATTAACAGAAGTAGGTTGATAAACTTTAAACAAATATTGAAGTATGGTTCATAATATGTATACTATATAGTTAAGTATCCTAATCTTTGTAATTTATGCTAAAATTCATGAAAAATAAAATGCTTTAATGAAAAAAATAAAATGCTTTAATGGTTACATGAACAAGTATATGATAAAGCAAATATATTAATGTTAAGAGTATAATTTATATGGTAGATATATGACGCTTACTTAGAAATTCCTTTAACTTTTCTGAATGTTTGAAAACTTTCATACTGATCAGTTGGAGAGAAAAGCGGATTTCAAAAGCTGTGAATTTCTAAAAAAAATGAATTTTTCATGTCATGGTTAATAGCACTCAGTAAACTCAAATGGGGGCCTGGGGGTATAGCTCAGTGGTAGAACACTTGTATATCATGTGCAGGACCCTGATTCTATTCCCAGCACCACAGAAGGGATAAAACATAATGAAATGTTTTTAAGAATTGGGTTTGAGGCTTTTCTAGTTTTTTTTAACCTTACTTCATCTTACTCAACCTTGGTGGAATGTAGAGGAATTAGGTTGCCTTTTAATGATCCAATTCATCCTTTTCTCCAGCAAATGAATGATCTCTCCTTAAAAAAAGACATATTTTCTCTTCTGGTGTCAATTACTAAGCTGCTGCCATCCAAATCCACTCTTAGTTCTGAACTTGCTCCTGGACAACGGTCTTTGAACCCACTTCTTGGTGAATGCCCAAGTTGAGTCAAAAACTACAGGTCTGAATTTCAACTCTTCTTCTTGCATATTTCTTCCTCTTTTATTTATTTATTTATTTTTTTTTTCAGAAAAGTGTCACAATCATTCCAATTGCCCAAACCAGAGTACTGGCTGACTCCTTCTTTTCCCCCAGCCCCCACAATTTGCCAATTCCAGAGATTTCTCTATTCTTCCTCCTTAATATCTCAGATCCATTCATGTCTCCCATCCCAAATGTCACTTCTCTTACTTCTCTCCCACCCCCACTTCCAACTCCCATCAGTTCTGTCCCATTATCACCAATGCCTCTCAACTGTGATTTTGCTCCCCAGGAGACATTTGGAATTGTCTGGAGATATTTTTTTATTTGTTTTAATTAGTTATATATGACAGTAGAATGCACTTATATACTTTGATGTATCATACATAGATGGGATTCTGGAGATATTTTTTAGTTGTCAAAATGGAGGAAGAATGCTGCTAAATATAATGCATAGATCAGCCCGTTCCTTCAACCAAAAATGATCCAGCCCAAAATGTCAACAATTCTGTTGTTGAAACACTTGCTTTATCATAAAGTCACTCGTGGGAATAAGTAATAAGGTTTGCAGTTAATAATTGTTTATTAAATGAGTAAAAGGATGAAGAAATTAAAATTGTATCTTCCAGTTGATCAAACTGATTCTGAAACTTGAAGGCAGAAACTAACAGGACAAATAAGATTTTAAGCACTATATCTACAGTACCTAATATCTTATACAAGGAATTAACTCTTGTCTAAGACATTTGAAATTCCGTGAATCTGAGGCAAGAGATAGAAATAAGGGCCTCAGAGAACAAGATCCCACCACACGAAATTAAAACTCTAGGTTAAAGCTTGTTTTTTGTTTCGTTTTTTTTTTTTTGTTTGTTTGTTTGGGGTTGCTTGGCTAGAAGGCTTCACTCAGGCTTAGATGCCCGTACATTCTGTTGTTGCCCCAGGCTACCTTGATTACCCTAACATTAGTCAATCCCCCCAAATTGTTTTTTTTTTTTTAATTTTTTTAAGAGAGAGTGAGAGAGGAGAGAGAGAGAGAGAGAAAGAGAGAGAGAGAGAGAGAGAATTTTTAATATTTATTTTTTAGTTTTCGGCGGACACAACATCTTTGTTGGTATGTGGTGCTGAGGATCGAACCCGGGCCGCACGCATGCCAGGCGAGCGCGCTACCGCTTGAGCCACATCCCCAGCCTCCCCCAAATTGTTTTGAACCCAAGCAATTCTTTTGTTTTAAGGAACAAGTACAGGACAAACTGAGGTTAAAAAACACATTAAACCATCCCATTATGGGAACAAGTAATTAAAATTGTATGCCTTTGCTGGGCGTGGTAGCACATGCCTATAGTACCTGCGGCTTGGAAGGCTGAAAACCAGGAGAATTACGAGTTCAAAGCCAGCCTCAGCATAGGCAAGGTACTAAGCAACTCAGTGAGACCCTGTCTCAAAATAAAATACATAATAGGACTGGGTATGTGGTTCAGCGGTTCAGTGCCCCTGAGTTTGATCCCCAGTACCCCTCCCGGCCTCTCAAAAATTTGTATACCTTCAACCAAGTCAGAAAAGGGAACAATTAAGAAAAAAAATTCCAAAGAAAGATTAATTCCTCATCAAAGCAGTATAAAAACCACAAGACAGTCATCAAGGGTATCCTCCCATGATGTGGGAGCTTTCCTTGCTTGCTTCTACCATATCTGCTGCTGAATTCTCACCTTCCGTCATCTGCATACTTCATTCTGTAAGTGCATGAGAAAGAACCCTCTAGTGCTCACATGATGTGACCTTGTGTTAAAAAAAAACTATACAATCTGTATAAATATTCCGAATCCTCACATACTTGACACCGTTATTAAAATTCCTTGTGATTAACAGAAGAATTTTAGGTAAAGATTTAATTCATAAATTCCCAGAGCTCTTGTTTTTCATTTTATAATTTTTATTGTTTTGGCTTTGGAGATTAAACCCAGGACCTGTGAATGCTAAGCAGGTGTTCTACCACTGAGCTACACCTCCAACCTCCCCAGAGCTCTTTTCACAGAGGTGATTATGTACACCACAAACAAGCAGTTATGTAGCTTTCAGTGTTTATCACCATCATTAATTTTTTCATCAGTGTAGCATTTGGAAATAAAATGTTTAAGAAACATAGAAAATATCAATTATTACTTTCCCAAGCAAAATGGAATGCACTAAAAATTTGTTTCTATATTAGGAAAAAGTTAAATAAAAAGAATTCTAAGCAGCACAATTCACAATAGCTAGAATGTGGAACCAACCTAGATGCCCTTCAATAAATGAATGGATTAAAAATGTGGCATTTATACACAATGGAATATTACTCAGCACTAAAAAATAATAAGCTCATGGCATTTGCAGGCAAATGGATGGCATTAGAGCAGATTATGCTAAATGAAGTTAGCCAATCCCTAAAAAACAAATGCCGAATGTCTTCTCTGATATAAGGGGGGTGACTCAAAATGGGATAGGGAGGAAGAGCATGAGAAGAAGACTACCACTAAATAGGGAAGAGAGGTGGGAGAGAAAAAGAGGGAGAAGGGGAGTTGCACGGAAGATGGAAGGAGAACCTCATTGTTATACAGAACACATATATGATGTTGTAATGAGAAAAAGAAAAAAGTGTGTCACATTAGGTTGGATAGAGAGAAAGGTTGGGAGAGGAGAGGAGGAGTAGAGAGGATAGGAAGGGCAGCAGAATAGAATAGACAATATGATTGATGTATGTACATTCCATGTATGTATTATATGTCAAAATACATTCTGCTGTCATGTATGACTAAAAATAAAAATAAAAATAAATTGTATGGTTAAAAAAAAAAAGAAAAGAATTCTAGTTTACTTAAGTTCCCCCTGCTGCAAATGAAATATTATCTTCCAACCTTGGAAAACTCATTAGCTTCCTCTGAAAGCTTCCCTTCTAGGGAAGATTTGTGCTAGTTCAGACTTTAAATCTCTTTCAAAGGCCTGTGTGTTAAAGGCTTAGTCCTGGCCTGGGCCACTATGGGGATGTGGTGGAACCTTTAAGAGGTGAGGCAAAATGGGATTTAGTTAGGTCATTTGGTGTGTGATCTCAAAGGGGGATATTGGGAGTTTAGTCCTTTTCTCTTTCCTTTTTAAGTCCAGACCATGAGGTGTACAATTTTGCCATGTGCTCCCACCATGAGGTACTGCCTTATTGTAGGCCCAAAGCAACTGGGCCAAGCCATCATGGACTGAAATCTCCAAAATCATGGATCCAAACTTTCCTTTTTTAGTTTATTGTCTCAGGTATTTTAATACAGTTACAGAAAAGCAACACAGCATGTTTTTTTAGCCTTCAGCAAGTTAGCCATTTTCAAAAATTATTTGCAACTGAGAAACAAAGGGAAAAATGAAACATTAATTTTATTCTTATGTCAGAGAAATTCTTACAAAACTGAAGTTCTGTTATTGAGTCTCTAGACATATCCTTGGTAAGTGAAGACAGAGCCTTTCTACCTAAAAGGAACCAATCAGCTTCTCTTAATTGAGTTGTCAAAAACATTTAGAACTGTGAGTAGGAAGCCCACTGACAGAAACTTAGCCCATGCACCTTGTTCAGTGGGAAAAAGTAACAAAAAAAAAACCCATTATATACACAGAGACAAAAAGAAATTAAGTTTCAGGAAGGGGGTTCTTGGCCTTAGAGCAGTGCTCTGCAGTGGTCTTCATTAGCATGAGCCTCATGCATAATTTAAAATGGAACAATAGCCACATTAAAAACGCAAAAAGAAACAGATAAACTTAACTTTAATGAAATTATTCAGCTGGGTACCATGGCAAGAGCCTATATAATTTAACCTCAAATATGCAAAATTTCAATTAGAAAAATTATTAAAAATTATTGATGATATTCTAAATGCACTTTTTCACTTTAAGTCTTAGAGATAAATGCATATTTTCAACTTTGTTGAGTTTAGATTATTATATTAAAACAGCATTTGATAGACTTAAAAAAGTATTAGAGTATGATATGCTTTCAAATGCAAGCAAAAAAAAATTCTTAGTGATACATTAAGGAAAAAAATAAGAATTTTATTGGGGCAAACACCAGTGAGTGCCTAGGAAATTCTGCTGTTCATGACAGTTAGATAAGAGGGACTTCAAAGACTTTTCAAGATGGTGGAATAGAGGAGGTCACTTTCCTGGCTGCTCCATAGATGACCAAGAAAGCAGCTTTTTAGCACTGAGGGTAAAAAGAAAAAAAAAGTGGGGAGATTTTACTGGAATTGAAAACTGAACATTCAAAGCAGATTGGGACTCAGGAGATTGAATATAATAAAATAAGGAAGAAATCCCCAGCCACACAGCCAGGCTACAAGCACCAGGCAGAGCAGTCCCTCCATGAGCATAGTGGAAGGATAAGGGAATGGAAGGAGCCCACATTGTGGGGAGGTCTGAGGTGTGTCTGGGTACAGAGTGTTTAGAGATCAAGGACACTGCCTGGCAAATCTGAAATACGAGCTGTACAATATCTGTGTGGGGGGAAGGAAGCCATCATCTCTCCCTCTGTTGGACAAAAGATAAAGGAAGGAACCATTTTCAGTCACAGAACCAGGGCCACAGCTGAGGGGGATGATTCCTGGCAAATCTCAGTTTGGCCGGAAATACAGGCCTAGTGACACACATTGCCCGACATAGAGTGTGCTTAAGTGACCAAGAGAAAAATCAGACATGGAGAGAGATATACACAGGGGACAATGGTCATGAAAACTTACTGGCTCTACTCCTCCCTCTCCAATCTGACTGCTTGCAGGATTGGCTGGGAGAGATGCATCTGGTAGGGAACTTGGAAGGGCAGGGATAGGAGAGATTGTTTGGAGACTGAACCAGAGACCAGGAAATGTGGGGTCTGAAGGTGATGAAAGGGACTAAGAATTGGGTCCTCTACCACACAAGTGGAATCCAGGGGAGATCCCTGTGGTACAGTCTTCCAGCATGGACCAGCAAGTATTAGGTGCTGGAGGTGCACTGATTTGAAATCTCCAGACCAATTGGTATTCAGCAAAGACCCTGGAGTCCACCTAAGCTCAAACTCTGCTTCCAGGAATTCTGCCTATGGAGTTACCTTTCTCACTGAGGCATCTGGAAGATGGAATTTCATGTGCCAGACAACCCCACCTAAAACTGCTGTGAAGAGAAGCTGAGATTCTTTTGAACTCCAATGGAATGAATTCTTTGAGGTGTGTCTGTTTTGTATTCCTTCATTTTTACTTTTAATTTCTCTCTATATATATTTTCTTCTACCTGTTTCCCTTGATTTTCTCTTTTCTTCTGCTAACAGCCAATACCTATGGTTCTCTCTTTCACTCTTCCTTTAATTTTTTACTTCTCTCCTCCACCCTCATAATCATCATATCCTATATCACTTCTATTCTCTGTCCACCATTTGAAATTATAAAACTTTTTTCAAATTTGCTATTTTTATTGTAGGCAATAACTGATGATATAATTTCTGTATATTTTGATAATTAACATTGTAGATGTCATAGTAGAAACTATTTGGTTTAATGCTGTATATATTTTTTTTGCATTGGTTGTTGTTATTATTTGTCTCCTCCTAAAAAGTGAGGACACTATCAGTCCACAGGGTAGAAACTCTATTGCTTCAGATCCATACAGTTTGATAGGTAGATACACAAACAACATGAAAACACAAGGGAACAAATTAAAAATAAAATCAAGATACTCCAATAACAAAATCCATTAACATCAAAGTGGAAAGAAATGTCAGAGAAGGAGTTTAGAATGTACATATTTAAACTGGTTTGTGAAGTAAAGGATGATATAAGAAATGAAATCAAACAGGAAATAATCAAAAGCAGAACTGAAATCAATGAAATCAAAAGAAAAGAAACAATTGAAAAAAATTGACACAACAAAGAGTTGGTTCTATGAAAAATAAATAAAATAGGTAAACCCCCGGCCATGCTAATGAAGAGACAAAGAGAGAAAACTCAAATTACTAAAATACAAGATGAAGAAGAAAATATCACAATGGACATGTCTGAAATACTGAAGATAATTAGAAAATATTCTAAAAATTCAGACTCTAATAAAATAGAAAATATCAAAGACATCAACAAATTTCTAGAGACATACAACCTACCCAAACTGAATGAGACATCATATATGATTTAAACAGATCAATTTCAAATAATGAAATAGAAAACACCATCAAAAGCCTACCAACCAAGAAAAGCTCAGGACCAGATGGATTCTCAGCAGAGTTCTATAAAACTTTCAAGAAAAATTAACACCAATACTCCTCAAATTATTCCATGAATTAATAAAGGAAGGAACACTTCTAAACTCATTCTATGAGGTCAGTATCACCGTGGTACCAAAACCGGACAAAGACACATCAAGGAGAGAAAACTTCAGACTAATATCCCTGAAGAACATAGATGTAAAAATTCTCAATAAAATTCTGGCAAATCACATACAAAACATATTTAAAAGATAGTACACCACGATCAAGTGGGATTTATCCCAGGGATGCAGGGTTGTTTCAACATATGGAAATCAATAAATGTAATTCATCAGATTAATAGTCTTAACAATAAGAATCATATGATCATCTCAATAGATTCAGAAAAAAAGCATTTAACAAAATACAGCACACCTTCATGTTCAAAACACTAGAAAAACTAGGGATAGTAGGAACATACTTCAACATTGTAAAAGCTATATATGCTAAACCCAAAGCCAGCATCATTCTAAATGAAGAAAAATTGAAAGCATTCTTGCTAAAGACTGGAACAAGGCAAGAATGTCCTCTTTCACCACTTCTACTCAACATCATCCTCGAAACCCTAGCAAGAGCCATTAGAGAAAAGAAAAAAAAGTACAAATAGTTAAAGAAGAACTCAAAATATCACTATTTGCTGATGACATGATTCTATATCTAGAAGATCCAAAAAATTTCCAACAGAAAACTTCTAGAACTAATAAATGAATTCACCAAAGGAGCAGGACATAAAATCAACACCCATAAATCAAATGCATTCCTATACATCAGCAGTGAATCCACTGAAAGAGAAATTAGAAAAACTACCCCATTCACAATAGCCTCACATAAAATAAAATAGCTGGGAATCAACCTAGCAAAAGAGGTAAAAGACTTAAACAATGAAAACTACAGAACACTAATGAAAGGAATTGGAAAAAACCTCAGAAGATGGAAAGATCTCCCAAGCTTCTGGATAGGCACAATCAATATTATCAAAATGGCCATACTACCAAAAGCATCACATATATTTAATGCAATTCTAGTTAAATTCCCAATGACATTCTTCATCGAAATTGAAAAAGGAGTCATTAAATTTATTTGGAAAAATAAGAGACCCAGAAGAGCAAAGGCAATCCTTAGCAAGCAAAGTAAAGCAGAAGGCATCACAATACCAGAACTTAAGCTATACTACAAAGTCACAGTAACAAAAATGACATGGTATTGGCACCAAAATAGACTTGTAGACCAATGGTACAAAATAGAGGACACAGAGACAAACCCACACAAATATGGTTATCTCATACTAGACAAGCGTGCCAAAAACAGTTACTGGAGAAAAGATAGTCTATTCAACAAATGGTGCTGGCAAAACTGGAAATCCATATGTAGCAAAATGAAACTAAACCTCTATCTCTCACCCTGCACAAAAATCAACTCAAAGTGGATCAAAGACTTAGGCACTAGAACACAGATTCTGTGCCTAATAGAAGAAAAAGTAGGGCCAAATCTTTACCATGTTGGCCTAGGATCTAAATTTCTTAACATGATCCCTAAAGTCCAAGAAGTAAAATTAAGGATCAATAAATGGGATGGATTCAAATTAAAAGTTTTTTTTTTCTCAGCAAAGGAAACAATCAATAATATGAGGAAAGAGTGTACAGACTGGGAGAAAATCTTTACCACATACACCTCAGATAAATATTAATCTCTAGGATATATAAAGAACTCAAAAAACTTAACACATACACACCAAAAAATAATAACCCAATCAATAAATGGGCTAAGGAACTGAACATAGACTTCACAGAAGAAGAAATACAATCAATTGACAAATATATGAAAGAATGTTCAACATCTTTAATAATTAGAGAAATGCAGATGAAAGCTACACTAAGATTTCATCTCACTCCATTTAAAATGGCAATTATCAAGAATACATGCAACAAAAAATGTTGGCAAGGATGTGGGGAAAAAGATACACTCATACATTGCTGATAGGACTGAAAATTGGTGCAGCCACTATGAAAAGCAGTGTGGAGATTTCTTAGAAAACCTGTAGTGGAACCACCATTTGACCCAGCTCTTCCATTCCTCAGTTTATACCCAAAAGAATTAAAATTACCATGCTACAGTGACACAGCCCTCTCAATGTTTATAGCAGCTCAATTACAATAGCTAGACTATGGAACCAACCTAGATGTCCTTCAATAGATGAACGGATAAAAAAATGTGGTATATTTATTCAATAAAATATTACTCAGCTTTACAAAAGAATGAAATTATGGAATTTGCCAGTAAATGGATGGAGTTGGAGAATATCCTGCTAAGTGAAATAAATCAATCCCACAAAAGCAAAATAAATCAATTCCACAAAACCCAAGCCTGAATTTTTTCTCTAATATGTGAATGCTAATTCACAATAAGGCGGGGGACTCTAGAGCAGAATAGAATTACCTTAGATTAGGTAGAAGGAAGTGAAGGGAGGGGAGGAGAATGGATGTGGGGATAGAAAGAATAGTAGAATAAAACAGACATTATTACTTTATGTATATACGTGACTACATGACCAATATGATTTTACAACATGTACACTCAGAAATATGAAAAATTATATCCCATCTATGTATGATATATCAAAGTGCGTAAATGCATTCTACTGTCATGTTATAACTAACTAAGACAAATAAAAATTTTTAAAAAAGAAAATACAGGAAGTAAAATATTACTTCAATATATAGGCAGAGATTCTTAAAAAAAAGAAATCAAGCAGAAATCCTCAAAGTGAAGGAAACAATAAACCAAATTAACAATTCAATAGAAGGAATCACCAACAGACCACTTAGAAGACAGAACCTCAGGCAATAAAGAAAAAATATATAATCTTTAAAATAGTTTAACACTGAGAGAAGACATTAAGAAACCATGCACAGAATTTCCAATAACTATGGGATAACATGAAAATACCAAATTTAAGATTTATTGAGATGAAAGCTCAGAGATACAAATCAAAGGAATGCACAATCTTTTCAATGAAATTATATCAGAAAATTTCCCAAACCTAAAGAATGAAATGTAAAATCAAATATAAGAGGATTATAGGAACTCAAATGTACACAATTACAACAGACCCACACCAAGGCACATTAAAATGAAAATGCCTAACATACAGAATAAGGATAGAATTTTACAGGCTGTGACAGAAAAATATCAGATTATATATAGGGTAAAAACCAATTTGGATCTCAGATAATTTCTCAACCCAGACCCTCAAAGCTAGGAGGTCCTGGAATAACATATACCAACCTCTGAAAGAAAATATATGCCAACCAAGAATTCTATATCCAGCAAAATTAAGTTTCAGATTTGAAGATGAAATAAAATCCTTTTCTCTGATAAACAAACATTTTAAAAATTTGCTAAACTAGAAAGCCTACACTGCAGAACATTCTCAAAATATTCCATGAAGATGAAATGAAAATAAAAGTGAAAAACAGCAAAGGGAGGAACTATATTAAAGGAATAGTCAATCAAAGGATAAACTTAAATCAAATTAAAAATTAGAAATAAACTAAAATGACCAGGAGTACAAGTCATATCTGAATAATAATCTTAAACATTGGTAGTCTAAACTCATTAATTAAAAGACACAGACTGGCAGATTGGATTAAAGAACAAGACCCAAGAATATGCTGTCTAAGAGACTTAACCTCATAAGCAAAGACATCCACAGACTAAAGGTAAAAGGATGAGAAAAAACAAATCATTCACATGGATCATGTAAACAAGCAGGGGTTTCTATTCTCAGATAAAGTGGACTTTAAGCCAACATTAAACAGAAGGGACAAAGAAGGCCATTTCATTCTGCTTAAGGGAATTATACATCAAGAAGACATAACAATTGTAAATATTTTTGCCCCAAACAATGGAGCAAAAACATATATCAAATAACCCCTTCTCAATTTTAAGAATCAAATAGACCACAACACAATAATAGTGGGTAACTTTAAAATGCCTCTGTCACCACTGGATTGATCCTCCAAACAAAAACTAAATAAAGAGATTATAGAAGTAAAAAATACAAATGATAATTTAGATGTAATAGACATATAGAATATTTCATCCATCAATGACTGCATACCCTTTCTTCTCAGCAGCACACAGATCCTTGTCTAATATAGACCATGTTATATAAACTATCACATATGTTGGCATACAATTTTAATATTGCCTTAGTATATTTTTAATATCTATAAGGCTATTTTGATAGCTCTCTTTCCATTGATATTAATTTTTGTATTCTTGCTTTTTTCTTGATTATACTTCTTTGATTTTATCAAATTTTAGATATATTATTTCTTTTCTATATCATATATTTCTGCTCTTACTTTTATTTTTTTTCCTTCCTACTACATAATGTGAAAACAATTTGATTCTTTTTCTAGCTTCTTTCAGATACAGATACTTTAAGTTATAAATGTTCATCTGAGTGCTGTTTCATCCCAGAAATCCTGATATTTTAAGCTTTTATTATCACTTAATTCAAAGCACTTTTTATTTACTCTTTTTGTGTGTGTTTTCTTCCTTGACCTCTGAAATATTTATAGGGGTGCCATTTAATTTTGAAATAATGACACGTCGGGGTGGGATTCTATGTATCTCAAGATGATTGATTTCTAATGTAATAAATCATGCAGGAAACACAGTCTGCATAGTTTCAAATTTTAAAAAAGTAATGAAAATGCTTTTTATATTGAGTATATCGGTTACATACATGTCAAAACTGATCAAGCTGCAAATATGTGCATTTTAATGTACTTTGATTTTACCTCAATAAAGCCATAGGGGGGAAAAGGGCTTCAAAGAATGTGATAATGTAGGCAAGGAGAAGGTACACTGGTCATTTTCCCTGTCTTCAGTCTTTAGGTGGGGATCAAAGCAGAGTGACCTTGGTTGTAAAGTAAAGTACTGATAAATCATCTGGAGAAATCTACCTGGGCAAAGGACACACAACCCATCCTATATATATTCCCTCTGTTTATAGATGTGGTTGTGGTCC
Source organism: Urocitellus parryii (assembly GCF_045843805.1). Taxonomy (NCBI): domain Eukaryota; kingdom Metazoa; phylum Chordata; class Mammalia; order Rodentia; family Sciuridae; genus Urocitellus; species Urocitellus parryii. Next base: position 87,101,895 of record NC_135539.1, on the reverse strand, counting down.
TCCATATTGTCCTGGCCTGCTGTCACCAACGAGCCCATGAGTAATAAAGTGTCCAGAGGCTTTGTATCCCTGGGGTTGACCACCTTTTTTTTTTTTTAAACCATTCAACTTAATAGGAATTTATTAGAGATAAGTCCATACTCTTGACAGAGCTTACCACCATTGAAATAAAGAGTTTACAGAGCAGGGCTGGAGATGTGGCTCAAGCTGTAGTGCGCTCGCCTGGTATGCGTGCGGCCCGGGTTGGATCCTCAGCACCACATACAAACAAAGATGTTGTGTTCGCCGAAAACTAAAAAGCAAATTTTAAAAAATTCTCTCTCTCTCTTAAAAAAAAAAAATTCACAGAGCAAGAATGATCCTTGAATGAGAAAGAGAAAATATGATTCTAGTATAAATATGGACAGAAGAAGGAAAATTGTCTTCCACAGACACCATTTTTTTTTTTTTAAGTTTTGTGATTCAAACCCAGGGCCTTCTGCATACTCTACCACTGAGATACATCTGCAGCCACTTTTAAAACATTTCATTTTGAGACAGGGTCTCACTAAATTGCCCAGACTAAGCTGCTCAAACTTGTGATCTTCTTGCCTCAGCCTCCCAGGTAGATGGAATTACGGGTAGCTTAATTATCACCAAGCCTGACATTGCGTTGGTTTTCATAATCTTTACTCTGACTTAAATACTAAAATTAAGGATACCTACAAAAATTGGGCCAAATGCATGGATTTTAATCAAGACAAGAATAACAACAAGAATCACATGGGTACACATGTGCTTCTCCTGCTTGATGATGTCAGTAACATTGATTTAAATCACATTGCTCCAAAAAAAAAAAAAAAAGTAATTGAATTTTGCACTTTGACTTGGTGATTGTGTTGTAGCAGAGGAGCCTTTGCAAGCTGAAAACTGCAGCAGCCAAGATGCCTAGAGCTGAAATAGGTTCAGGGTCCTAAAGACTGATGGTTCTTTGCAAACTCTCAGGGCAGGGTGCACAAGCAGGAGTTGATTTGGGAAAATAAGAAGAGAGATTAGCATATAGTATAAACTACTGAGTGGACAGCATTTTTCACAGAACCAGTTTTCTTTTTGTTTTGTTTTAAGGGGAATAAAACTAAATGAATTTGGATACCCTCTTCCAGCTGAAATCTGGACAATGTAGATGTTGGCCCCAGGAAGGCTCACTCCCTTTTGATGTGATAAGAAAGTTTCCTGGGATTAGGATAGCACTAAAACCTGTAAAAAAATCTGCCTTTTCGCATTCTGGAAGCTTTGGTTGGAACCTTCATAAAAGTCTTTCCCTTTGAGGTAGTGTGTGTGTGTGTGTGTTTATCATAGAAAATGGGTCTTTGGGCCTGCATTTCTCCTGAAGATAAGAATATACAATAAGAAAGATAGTAGAAAGAAACAGACATTATTATTGTATGTATGTATGTGACTGTATGACCAATGTGATTCTACAATATGTATGCTCAGAAAAATGAGAAATTATATCCCATCTATGTATGATATATCAAAGTATATAAGTGCATTCTATTGTCATGTATAACTAATTAAAACAAATAAAAAATTTTAAAAAATAAATGATAAAGAGAGTTCACCAATTAAAAAAAAAAGAATATAGCATATCCTATTGGCTTCAGCCTGGATAGGACAGCAGGTAAATTGCTTTTTAAAAGATAGCATGTAGGGTCAGCACAGGAGGCCCAGTGTATAGAACTATCCCCTTAATCTTATGTTTCCACCTCTCATATCTGTCTGTTACTTATCAATGGTAGAAATGAAACAAGTCAGGCAAGAGAACATACAGGCAAAGGTTTTTTTTTGTTGTTGTTTTTTGTTTTTTTAAACTTCTATTTGAGAAGGAGACAGAGCACTGACCACAGTGTCAGGCTGGCTCCTGGAATAATGGAAGATAGTTTTATTCATGTAAAAGTGCAGTTTGTAAGGTGGGAGTGTTTCTGCTAAGGTTTAGAAATGTTTATTGGCTTTCGGTACTTTTCAGAGGTTTATTTTTCTTTTCCTCTGAGAACACAATTTACTCTGAGGGAGGCATGCTCATTTGGTCAATCATTCTAGCCAAATTTTAGCTTTCCATATTGATGCCACATCTTATATCACATCTCTGTCTTGTAATGGGAATGAATTGCTATAGCTCTTAGAAGAACACATAGGTTGGAAAGTAAGAAGTTAAAGGCCCTGAGAATTTACCATTTTAATTGCCTGTCAACAGTTGTTATCCTTAGAGCTGTTTGTCCTAAAGAGTCATGGCAAGAATCTCCTGGCCCTAATGATGCCCCTGGTCTCTAAAGCTGATAAGGTGATTTAAGCAGGATGGTTAAGGCACACATCAAGCTTTTAATAACTAACAAATTATGAGTTAGGTGAGAGAACAGAAAAAAAATTATACAATTTTTTTAATAGCTATCAGGGCATGAGTTAAGGCATTTGTCTTTTGTCCCTATGGTGGTCTCTATGTCTATATCTATATCTGTATCTATCTATCTATCTCTATATATGTGCATGTGTACATATATATTTTATATATATGTATAAAATGCTTTCTTCTTGAATTCTAAGCATTAGCACTTTCTCTTAGTATATAAGAGCCAATCTGGCTAATTATAACCATATTGAAAATGGAAAAAGCTGAAGGAGAGGATACAAACATTTTAATTTAAGGGCAATGGCTTACTGGCCCATTGTAAAACAGATACCTTAATTCTTTTCATTTCCACATACAAATTAAGAGGAATTTATTCTGATCAGAAATGGATCCAAAAGAAGCTTGGAACTCCCATCTCCCATGGCAGATCTTTCTAGAGAATTGCCCTCTGGCGAGTTAGGCTTCCCTAGGGCATTGGGAGGTTTTATAATACAGATAGCTTTGGGTAGGGGGTGTAGCTCAATGTAGAACACTTTCCTTGCCTACTCATAGCTCTGATTTGATCCCTAGCACCACATCAGCTTTGAAAAGCAAAAAAAAAAAAAAAAAAAAAAAAAAAAACAAGGCTGATTATGTTAGATCTATAAAGATGATCTTGGGAGCTTTTGAAGAAGAGGAAAATTTTAAGGTCCATAATATAATTAGTTTTTCTCATAATGGTGTAGAAATGGCTGTTGTCAGTTTCAGAGAAAAGGTATTGCATTACTTGATTACTGGGAATTTATCAGTATCTATGATACTTAAATCTTTCCTTCCTCAGAGAGTAGAGAGGCAGGATAAGAAAACTGATTTGGCAGTCTGCCTTATTTGCTTAGGACAATGAACTTAAGATTGGTAGAGATATTTAGGGCTTGTGTACTCTGCCAGCTCAGGAAACTTTTCTATTTCTTCTTCTGTACTACTAAAGACCCTGGGACTTTAAGGAAGATTTAAATACAAGATTTAAAAATGACAATTAAAATGAAGAGAATGGTTGCAGGTTGCTCAGTGTAGCGCACCTCTTCACCATGCTTGAGGCTCTGGGTTTGAAGCACAGCGTAATAAATAAATAAAATAAGATTTTTTTTTTCAATAGACTGTTTGGAGTTGGTGATTCTGTGGTACCTGGTTAGAAAGGCCCAAGATATTCTAATTTGATGGAGATCAAGCAATAGATGATAGGCCTTAGGCAGTGATGGGTAAGGAGCTTCCAACTAAGTCAATCTCAGTTGCAGGGATTAAAGTGGGTGGAGTGCTGCTCAACTGCTGCACAGCCAGAAGCCTGTTCTACATATCCCCTCAAAGTGGCAACTCCCTTTAGTCCTTAGGACACTTAAAAGGGAACTTCAAAGACATTGCTTAAAGTCTGATTTATTTGTTTTACTCCTGATTTATTTTTCATGATTCATTGAGATCCTTTAAGAACTCCTATGCTAAAAGATGGATATACAGTATGATCAAAACAGATTTGCTCCCTGTTCACTGAGATCTTGCAATATAAATAGGGGTGGGCCAAGACAGTCAATAAACAAATAGATTAACAAATTAACATTAAGGATTTAGAGGTTAAGAACAAATGCTCTATAAGTAACTTAGCAAAACCCCGTCTAAAAATAAAAATTTAAAAAGGATTAGGAATGTTGCTCAGTGGTTAAGTGCCTCTGGGTTCAATCCCTGGTTCCAAAAAAATAAAAACAAAAAAATCCAAAACAAATGCTCTAAGATGGGGAATGGTCTTTTTGTTTTTTCTTCTGTTTTGAGGGATTGAACCCAGACATTTGTATTTCCTAAGAATGTGCCTACCACTGATATACCCCCAGCCCAGAATAAACTATTTTAAAGTGGGTGTGGTCAACAGAAGCCTCTCATATTTCATGATGAGAAATGCAGGTGAGAAGGATTCAAGCAAGCAAAATATGTTTAAAAAATGAGCAGAAGGAAAATCATGAATTAAAGTTATGAAGACAAGAGGTTTATTAATAAGAACAAGTGATAAAGGAAGTTCTGTGCCCCAGAATCTATTACCCTAATTCCACAGCATTTAAGATCCTAGGAACTCTCTTTTAATATTTTATATTTCCATTTTTCACCTATTTTCAATATAACAGAATGAAGAATTAATTATTTAATATCTTTTAAGAAATATCTGATCTTTGTAATTATTTATGTAGCTCAGCTATGATTCAAGTAATGGTATCAAATGGGGAAACAGAAAGGAATGTAATCTCCTTGGTAGTGCCTTCAGATTAAATAGGTGGACTCTTCTTCCCTCAACATTTCCTCCACTCCTATAATTCTGATTGGTATAAATCCCTTGTATTTTTACTCTCCTCAAAAATGACTAGAAAGGATCACTTCAAGGGATTGGGGTTGTAGCTCAGTAGTGTACTTTCCCATCACACATGAGGCCCCAGGCTGGATCCCAAGCACTATGGAAAGGGGGGAAAACTGTTTCAGTCATCTGTTACTTCTGCCCTTGTTATTCTTCCATAATAAATTAAAATTTCCTCCATCTGCTTCTTTTGGTGGTAGTAATGGTGCTGGGGATTGAGCTCAAGGCCTCTGAACTTTTTAAATGATATGTTTTCAAACTTGCATATTAGAATTAGGAGAATTGGTCTTAGAGAAATTGAGTTCAAATCTTGACCTTATTCTTTATTGCCAGGGTGATTTTGGGCAAATAAATCTCTGTGAGGTTCAATTGCTCCATCTGTAAAATAAATATGATGGTAACTACTTTCTAAATGCAAACATTTAATTAGATTATGTATACAAATGGCCTAGCAGATATTTGATGCTCCATAGTTGTTCAACAAAAATATAAGAGCCAGTTATGTAACTCAAGTTATTTCCAGGCCTTTTACAGCCAAGCCCCCCTGAAAACACAAAAAGAAGAATTGTTAATTCACCCAAGCTGAGGGAGCCTGCCAGGCATGAAGGCTCAAGCTTTGTTGCTAGGTATACTGAACTATTTTTAACAAAGACCCTATACTTATGCCATCCTCAGATGAATGCCAAGGGGTAAGTGCTTTTCCGATTGGTCCAGTGATTTCCTGCCCCTAAATGCTGGATTTCATCCACCACAGCCTCAAGATGTGGGCCAGGAGAGGAGATCAAGCTCAGAATCATTGTGCCTAGAATCCTTACCAGAAGATTTGGGCTGAACCCAGCTTTGTGTCTACTTGAGAGATGGAATACTCATTCATATGTACCTAAGAATTCCCAAATATAACAAAGTACAGACATGAATCTGTCCCAGATACCCTGGATATGAAAGGTTCTTCAGCATGAGTTTTATGAGCATGACCTGGTATTATAAATCAATGTTTCAGCAAATGAATGAACAAAATGTGGTATATCCATATCATGAAATATTATTTATCAATTAGGAGGAAGTATTGATACATGCTGCAGCTTCAAAGACATTATGCTAAAGGAAAAGAACCAGAAAAAGAATCATGACCTTAATCTTAATTTCGTTTGTGTGAAAGGCTCAGAAAAGTAAATTTTATAGATCAGAAGGTACACAACTCTGTAAATATACTAAAAATAACTTTAAAAATTTAGCAGTGGACTGAGAGTCTAGCTCAGTGGTAGAGCACTTGTCAAGCAAGTGTGAGGCCAAAGGTTCAATGCTTTTATAATCTAATAATACCACTTCTGAACATTCCTGCATTGTCTCACAAATGAGCTGTCATGGGACATAACATATCCAAACTGTAATACCTAGTCTTTATGTCCTTAGAATATTTGTCTTTGGAATTTAGTTTAGCTTTCCTTTTGGACCCAAGAATACAGTTGAATTTGGTCATCCAGGCCAAAGCAGCAAAGCAATTAAATTTAGGCCATTTCTCATCAGGAGATCGGTGCCTCTAAACTGAGATTCAGAGAGTAGTATACTTTTTAAAAATTAATGGTTTATAGAGGTATCATTTACAAATCATAAATTCACCTTTTGTGTGTATTTAATCCCCAGTGTGTATGTGTACACACATACACACTGGGGATTAAACTCAGAGCCTTGTGCTTGCAAAGCAAACACTCTACCAACTGAACTATATCCCCAGCCCTAAATCCATATATATATATATATATATATAGTTGTGGATGGGCACAATACCTTTATTTTATTTGTTTCATGTGATACTGGGGAATTGAACCCAGTCTTCATGCATGCTAGGCAAGTGCTCTACCACTGAGCCACAACCCAGCCTCCTAAATTCACCTTTTATATGTATGTGTGGTGCTGAGCATTGAAGCTGTGGTTTTACATATGTGATTGCTTTCTCAGAATATTACACTAGCATCCAGTTTCCATTTGGAAATCTATGTGCTTCTTGGGAAGCTGACTCTACCCCAGTCTAGTATCTAGAGTGAAATATATGATTTACTATAGAAATATTATTGCAAGAATGGGCATGTGACCTCTGTTAGTCAAATTGGAATGGATCCAGGTCAACTGTTAGAAATGATTGAAGAAAATTTGGGGTGCTGTGGTAGACATGAAGCATTAAATGCTAGAACTCCACTCAATGCCAGGAAGAAAGCTAGTCAAAGTCAAATATGACCTCTGTGGGGTAAGATGATAAAGTGGTAAGGTGATATGATTAGATTATAAGACCATTGAACCCATGGCCTCACACATGCTAGACAAATGCTCTATCACTGAACTAGGATAAATCATGAAACTATGCCTGAAAGCTGTTATCTTAGGCACTTTAAATTATGTGAGTAATAAACTCCTTTCATTATTTAATATATTTAACCTGGGATTTACATAAATATGTAGATACTCTGTATGAAAGACTCAGTATTGTTAAGATGTCCATTCTTCCCAATTTGGTCTTATAGATTCAACACAACCCCAATACCAGGAAACTATTTTTGTAGCTATTGACAAAATAGGTCTAAGGTTTATATGAAAAGGAAAAATCAAGAATAGTCAACATAACACTGAAGAACAAAGGGGAGCTATCAGATTGTAAGACTTATTACAAAGCAATAGTAGTTAAGACACTGTTATATTGTTAAAATAGACATATATGACTGGGGATACATCTCAGAGGTAGAGCATTGACTAGTATGCTCAAAGTTCTAGGTTTGATCTCCAACACTATATAAAAATAAATGCAAGGACAGATACATAGATCACAGACCAGAAGAGGGATACCAGAAATAGAACCTCACACATATAAGTAACTAATCTTTGACAAAGGCTGTTCAGTAGAGGAAGGATAGCCTTTCAATAAATTATACTGCCCAAATAGACTTCTATATGTAAATAAATAAATAAAATCACATTTTCTGGATGAAAAACTGATATTAGATTTTTAGACTTTACTAAAATTTCTCTGAGTTCAATCCACAAATTCCCAGTACAAAACAAAAACACAACACAACACAACAAAAAAACTTAACACAAAATAGAACAAAACAACAACAACAACATGGTAGAGAATGTGATTGGCATGTACAAGGCACACACATACATACACACAAACAATGGAAAATAAAATTTCTTTGTGAAAGATACTGTTAAAAGAATCATAACACAACTCACAGGGAGAAAATATTTGCAAAACATATATATTATGTACTTGTGTCTAAAAATACACCTCCTATAACTAGAAATTAAGAAAATAGCCTAACTTAAAAATGGTCCAAAAGTCTGGGGTTACACACATGCACCACCAGACTTGACTGAGTGATTCAATAAGATACGCAGATGGCAAGTAAGCATATGAAAAGATGCACATCATCATTTGTCATCAGGAAACTACAAATTAAAATAACAATGGTGCATTACTACACATTAGAATGACTAAGATCTAACACACAACACTAAATGCTGGCAAGTATGTAAAGCCAGAGAAATTTTCATTCATTCCTTGTGGGAATGCAAAATTTTATAGTCACTTTGGAAAAAAGTTTGGCAGTTTCTTACAAAGTTAATCATAGTTTCACTATACAATCCAGCAATATTATCCAATTGGCTTGACAACTTATATTCACACAAAATTCTGCAAAAGAATGTTTATACCAGCTTTATGTATAATTGCCTAAACTGGAAGAAACCAAGATGTCTGTCAACAGATAAATGGATAAGCAAATTGTAGTATACCCATACAATGGAATATATTATTCAATGATAAAAAGGAAGCTATAGGGCTGGGGATGTGGCTCAAGCGGTAGTGCGCTGGTCTGGCATGCATGCGGCCCGGGTTCGATCTCCAGCACCACATACCAACAAAGATGTTGTGTCTGCCGATAACTAAAAAAAAAAAAAAAAAAATATTAAAAAAAAATTCTCTCTCTCTCTCTCTCTCTCTCTCTCTCTCTCTCTCTCTCTCTCTCTCCCCCTCCTCACTCTCTCTTAAAAATAAAAAAAGGAAGCTATAAAAAGACATGGGGTAACCTTAAAGGCATATTGCTAAAGAAAAGAAGTCAGAATAAAAAACCTACATATTGCTTGGTCCAACTATATGACATTTTGGAAAATATAAAATTAGAGACTGTAAAATGAACATTGGTTTTCAGGGGTTCTTGGAGAGGGGGGATGGATGAAAAGGTAGGATACAGGGGATTTTTAGGAGAGGTAGAATACATTTTATTTTGTTTATTTCTTGTGGTGCTGGAAATCTAACCCAGGGCCTTCTTCACACAGGGTAAGCAAGAACTGTACTACTGAGCTGCACCCCCAATACCTAGAATGTATTTTATTACTGTAAGTCAAATCTAATTTACACTTTCCTACACAAAGCTAATGTCCTATGAACACTTTATACTGTACTTATTCTTTATTGTATACTTTAATTTACTCACAAAATGATTATTGAGAACTATGTAACATGTTAGGCATGGTTTTATGGCAAACTACTCAGTATGCCTCTAGGTATATTTCATTTCTTATTGAAGTTTATTTCTCTATTTAGTTTAGCATAAACTAAATAGAGAATTATTGTTATTTTAAGCTTATTTTATTATTATTTTAAGCTTTTCTTAGTTACCTAGTGCTCTGAAAATATATCATGATACCTTCTCCTTCGAAACTCACTCACTCAGTCAAGTGTGGTGGTGCATGTCTGTAAAGCCAGCAACTCAAAACATGATGCAGGAGGATTGCAAGTTTGAGGCCAGCCTCAACAACTTAGCAAGACCTATCTCAAAACTTAAACATTTAAAAAAGGGCTGGGGTTATAGCTCAGTGGTAAAATGCCCCTAGTCCCCTAGGTTAAATTTCCAGTACCCCTCCCCCCCCAAAAAAAGATTAAGTAAAGTAATCCTCTATTTTTCACTTGTGTGCACTTCCTCTGTAATTTAATATTTCACCATATAGTACAATTATTTGTTCACATCTCTTCTGGAAGCTTTAAGAGTTGAGGGATAATGGTTGCTAGAATTACCTTGTAAATTAAAATTACTAGCCAGAGAAAAACTTTCTGAAAACACAAGATTCCAAGATATAACACTTTTTTAATTGTTGCTTTTGTTTTTATATTGAGGTGGAATCTTGCTATGTTGCCCAGACTGGCCTCAAACTCCTTCCTGCCTCAGCCTCCTGAGTAGCTGGAAATATAGGCACATGCTGCCGTATCTGATAAACATTGACTTATTGTAAAAACTTACAAAATCCAATTAAGTGACCAACTAGCATGGATTATAAGAGACTCAAGAATTAGGCTATATGTATATCTTGAACACAGGAACATGGCCTTCCTCTTGAAGTTTTGGAATCATTGATGGAGAAATTTTAAATGGAGTTGGGGGTTTGGACAATAATGTAACATACCAACCAAAATCTCCTATTAACAGACATAATAATTGTTTTCAAGAGAACTCTCTGGATCCATTCTTTTTCTTTTGCTTAGCAGATTGTGTCTTTTAGAGCTGTTTAAGGTTCATAGAAGTATAGTGCAGAAAGTACATGATTCCCACATATACGCCCAACCTCCCAAACTTCCCCATTATCTGCATCTCTCACTACAATAGTGCATTTGTTATAGTCAATGAATCAACATTGAAGTATATAACTATCCTCAGTGAGTATGCATCTTCTCAGTTTCAAAAAGATTCTAAATATTTAGAAAAGTCAAAATCATACTATAGTTATGTGCTATGTAACATTTGTTCCATTTACTAGAGAACTATATCCCCAGTCCTTTTTGAAAAAAGAAATTTACTTATGTCTTTGCATGTATGTGTGGTGCTGGGGATTGAATGCAGGGCCTGAAGTAAGCTAGGCAAGCACATTACTGCTGAACCACACCTTAGCCCTTTCTTACTTATTTTTTATATATAAAATACATTAGCCTATTAGAACTTCAGCCTTTTAACTCTAATATGCAAAATTGATTAATTGATTTAGACTTGTGACCTTCACTTGAAATCTTCCTAAGTTGGAACATTTATGTTGTTTTATATCTCATTTTATTTAGAAGTTCTCTGTGGTCCTGTATGCTGGTATATGCCTGTATTCCTAACTTTGTGGCAAGAGGACTACAAGTTCCAGGCCAGTTGGGGCAACTTTGTGAGATTCTGTCTCAAAGTGATAGTGATAAAAGAGGTAGATATTGCTTGATGGTAGAGCACTTGCTTAGCATATGCAAAGCCCTGAGTTCAATTCCTAGCACCACAAAAAAATATATGGAGTTATTACACTTCACATTTTTAAGAATTACCTAATACTCAGATAGGTTTTTTAAAATTAAGTTGAAATATTTTGAAGGAAATAGAAAATATTAAGCTTACCAATGAAGTTTAAAGATTAAGGGCATAAAGTTTTTAAATGACCCCAGGTGAGCATTAATAAGAGGTCCCCTAGAATTGACAATGAACAGTTGTTCAAAATAAAATAAGAATATTGGACTCCAGTTCAGTGATCCATGCCTAAAGTCCTAGCTGTTTAGTAGACTGAGGCAGGAGGAATACTTGAGTCTAGGAGTTGGAGAACAGCTGGACAACTTTACAAAATCCTGAATTAAAAGAAGAAAAGAAAAAGAAAAAGGAAAAGAAAAAAGCAAAATCCAGGTAAGACTTAGGAAGCTGTGAGAGGAGAATCACAAGTTCGAGGCCAGCCTCAGCAACTTAGCCAGATTCTGCCTCAAAATTAAAAAAAAAAAAAAAAAGGAGAGTTGGGTAGCTAATGGTAAAGAGCCCTGTCCACTCTGCAAAAGAGTATTATGTTAAGGAACTAAAAACTTTAGGAACAACTAAAGGTTTGAATTTGTGACTTTAATCTATTAACATAAATTTTTAAAAATCTAAGTAACCTTCTTTGTACATACATAATTGACATTCTGGGGATGGTGATACAGTTCAATGGTTTAGTGCAAAGCTTAGCCTGTGTGAGGCTCTCAGTTCAATCCTGCATTTAAAAAAAAAATGCTTCTGAGGCAATACAGAATAAAACCTTTGGTATTTAATACCCTTTTATTTTCTAGAGTTAATCACCCTTTCTTCAATCTTTCAAACTTCTAGAATTATATACATACAAATATAGTTTGGGTTTCTTCCTCCCTCCCTCCCTCCCTCCCGTCCTTCCTTCCTTCCTTCTTTTCTTTTTTCTCTTTTGTACCATAGAGTAAAATCTCAGAGTGCAGGGACAATATCTTGTTTATATTTAATTTGTATTGTTTGGCATGATGCTTTGGAACGTAGCAGGAGCTTAATAAATTGCTGAGTAAACACAAGTTTTAGGGAAAAGAGAGATAGCAGAGGGTGACAAAATGCCTCAAATTTACATCTGTTATTAATATAGCTAGACCAAAGCTAATTTCCTCAGACTATAGAGTTTGATCCCCAGCACCCTTCAAAATGGAACTTGTTTTAAAAAAATATATTCTTAGTAGTTATATATGACACTAGAATGTATTTTGACATATTAAATATACATGGAGTATAATTTATAATTCTTCTGGTTGTATATGATGTGAAATTACATTTGTGGTGTATTCATATATGCACATAAAAAAGTAATGTCTCACCATTCCCCCTCCTTTCCCTTCATTCCCCTTTGTTTAGTTCAAAGTACTTCTATTCTTCCCTATCCTATCCCATTATTGTGAGTTAGCATCTGCATATCAGAGAGAACATTTGGCCTTTGGTTTTTGGGGATTGGCTTATTTCACCTAGCCATAATATCTCCAGTTCCATCCATTTACCATCAAATGCCATAATTTAATTTCTATTTATGACTGAGTAGTATTTCATTGTGTATATAAACCATATTTTCTTTATCCATTCATCTATTGAAGGGCACCTAGGCTGGTTCCATAGTTTAGCTATTGTGAATTGAAGTGCTATAATAAACATTAATGTGGCTGAGTCACTGTAGTATGCTGATTTTAAGTTCTTTGGGTATAAACCAAGGAGTGGGTTTGTAACGGAGTCAAATAGTGGGAACCTGTCATTTTTTTTAAATGTGTTGTAGAGGGTACCAAACTGCTCAAGAATCTTTGATTTAATTGAATGCATTTTAAAAAATTAAATATTTTTATTATGTTAGAATTTATTTTGCATCTAAATATTTCGGTGCCAAATTTAAAGGATGTGAATGGTATATAGTTTTTCATACTTTTTTTTAGGCCACTAGGCAAAATGGTTTGAAGACCCATGTGCTAACACGTTGATTTTCAAAGTCAAGGGTGTGCTACAATCATCTGGAGTACTTGCTGGCAAAAATCTCTGTTTCCCATCCCCAAGGTTTCTCATTGGCTGTTTTGAAGTGAGACCTGGGAATCTGTATTTTCAGGAGTTCCTTGATGATCCTGCTGTTGCTGGTCCACACTTTGAGAACCACCACTCTGGAATGATTAGCCTACATTCTATTGACTATACTAGAAATGCAGGAGTTCTCTTGATCTTCCTCTTCTCCCACATCTTTTACATAGAACCATTTATCCAGGCATTCCTGTTTATTCTGCATGACATAACCAGCCAGTGCAGGCACTTATCTCCATCACTTTTGCCGTTATTGTAATGAAGAGCCCTCTTTAAAAAATTAGAAAAATGTTGGGCTGGGAATGTGGCTCAAGCGGTAGCACGCTCTCCTGGCACGCATCCGGCCGGGTTCGATCCTCAGCACCACATACAAACAAAGATGTTGTGTCCGCCGAACACTAAAAAATTCTCTCTCTTTAAAAAAAAAAAATGTATGTTTAGTTGTTGATGGACCTTTATTTTACTTATTTATATGCAATGCTGAGAATCAAACCCTGTACCTCACACATGCCAGGCAAGCACTCTACAACTGAGCCACAACTTAAGCTAGATGAACAGCCCTCTTGATCTCAGCTGGGTTATCTAAAACCAAGCCAAGACTGCCAAACACCTACTCTACATCTCTAACTATCCTGTTATGTTTAAGATGAAAACCACAGAGGTGTAGCTCAGTGGGAGTATCTGTGTTCAGGGTGCACAAGACCCCAAGTTTGATCTACATAACCAAACTAAAGATGCAAAACCAAACTTTGTATGTCTCTTGGCTTCTGCTATTATTAGATCTTCATTTCAAGACAGTGCAGTTGGGCTGGAGATGTGGCTCAAGTGGTAGCGCGCTCGCTTGGCATTCCTGCCACCCAGGTTCGATCCTCAGCACCACATACAAACAAAGATGTTCTGTCCGCCAAAAACTAAAAAGTAAATATTAAAATTCTCTCTCTCTTTCTCTTTAAAAAAACATGCCCACCAATCCACATCATTATTAACTACAAATATACTGAAGGATACATTGCTTTTTAAATGTGTTCTCTGCTTTCTCTTACTTACAAGGATGCTCTTAAAGCTACCTGGAAAACTGTTCTGTTTATCTACCACCATCCTTTTTTGCTGGTCTAAGTCCTACTCCTCTCCAGATTGAGGTTAGGAGTCACTTCATCCAAAGGCTCATTTCAGACTCTACACTAGCACAATCTTCTCCAAATGTGCTCTCAGGACTCCCAAACTTGGCTTACTTGATGGCACTTATTTTATGGTACCTACCTCTTTACTTATCTCTCCCTCTTTCTCTTAGATGCTGGGGCTTGAACCCAGGCCCGCATGCATGCTAAGCATGTGCCCTATCACTGAGCTCTACCTCCCCAGCCCTTTGCCTTTCTGTCTCCCTCTAGATAACAGTTATCTGAGGATAGGATAATGTCTTCTTTACCATGGAATCTCAAGGACCCCCATGTGATACCTGGCATATCACAGGTATGCAACAGATACCTACTGAATGAATTAATGTACTTCTTACTTACATTGTGGTAATGCCAAAGTCATAAGAAAGGTTAGTATACTTTATGAGCCCTGCCTATAGTATATTTCATGTAAGAAATAGATATATAAGAAATAGAAGATAAGTACAGAGTAAAAGATTATAAGTAAAAGATTATATGTACAGAGTAAAAAATCATACAGAGTGTGATTAACTGGGAGAATAAATGGCAAGAAGTTTAGAGAGGAGAAAAAGTGTTTCATGGAATGATTGGAGATGACCAAATGAAGACCTTGAAGCTTCATATTTCCTCTTTAGTATTTAAACAATTCTAGGCAAAGGACATTTTTGCCCCTGGGCAAGGCACTGAATGATTTATTTAGTATCACTCTTTTCCCAAACAAGAATGACCATAACAAAGAGAATTTTGGCAGATTGCCTTATGACCTTCATTTGCAACAAGTCCCAAGCTTGTGCTTTCTATTGATTACTATTGTTTAGCATTCAGTTCATATCTGATCACAATTAATATAGGCAGACATGAGATTTCCATTTTTAGAAACTGTATAGTAGCTTTATTGCAGCAGGAGGATGACAAAGTTCCTCCACGAGCCACTTTGGGAATTTTTGTACTTGAAAAACATGAAACAGGGCTTGCTTTTAAAGACATTTAAACACATACAATTTTATTCAGATCTTATATGCTTACACAGTGATGTCTAAATGTCTCTTAGAATATTGTTCTGGTCAGCTTTTTCAATGCTGTGACCAAAAGACTGACAAGAACAATATAGAGGAAAAAATAGTTTATTTTGGCTCATGGTTTTAGAGGTCTAGTCTGTGATTGGCTGACTTTATAGCTCTGGGCCCATAGTAAAACAGAACATTCTAGTGAAAGGACATGGCAGAGAAAGGCAACAAATTAGGAAGCAGAGACAGACAGCTCTGTTCACCAGGGACAAAATATGAACCCCCAAAACATACCTCCAGTAACCTATATCCTGTAGTCGCACATTACCTGTCTATAGTTCCTGCCCAGTTAATTTATATCAGCTCCCATAACCTAATCATTTCACCTTTCAACATTCTTGAATTGTCGCACATATGATTTTTGGGGGGACACTGGATGTTATAACCATAACAAATGTTGACCTGGGACTTTTATCAGAAAGTGATTATTAAGTGGGTGAGTGTGTAACTAAGTGGTATAGCACATACTTAGCATGTATATGGCCCATGTCAGCACTGTAAAACCCAGAAGTTATTAACATAGTCTCCCAAAGAGCTGAGAATGTGGCTTAATAGCAGAGTGCTTGCCTAGCATGCACAAGGCACTGGATTCAATTGCAGTACTAAAAACAAACAAAACTCTAGCAAAGAAGTAAGTTTCCCATATGTGAGAAGCTATTTTTGTTTTGCTATTATTACTACAGATAATCATCAGACAACAGTATTACTTCTGATCATATATTTGATTTGTTTTCATAAAAAAATAAAACTTTGTATGCCTAACATATATTTCTACAGATAACATTCTTATACCTGAAAAGAGGGTACTTAGAAAAATTAAGACTCCAAATAAATGTGTCAGGGGAAAAAAAGTAAATTGTTGTACACAGACCAGAACAACAAACTGTAAATACAGCAATCCTTACAGACTAGAAAGCCCTTCTGAAAGTGATATATTTTGTTGGATTGCAGTAAGGAGGGTTATGAATGTTTGTGGGAGGCAGTTCTGAGCAGAAAAGTCAATAAAAACAAGGACTGGAGTTTGGGAGTGGGCGAGGGAGACAAAGGATGCAGTCAGAAGATGGCCTTAGGCAGAATAGAGATTGGGCCTTGTGTAGGAGGGCAGAGGGTCAGAAATATATGCAGATGCCAAGTGAATCAATTCTGTATGAAGTAGGGGGATGCTGACACAAATAAGAAAAAAGATGCAGGACACAATAAGAATGTATCAAAACAAGGGTGAAATTATTAAAGCAGGTGATCTGTGGCAAAGGAAGAAGGGTCAGAGGTGAGCAGTGGGAATAGGGTAGGGAATATGCACAAAAGGACATTTATTTTATAAGGCTGATGCTGTATATTATTTATTTACAGAACAGAGACTTATTATCTATTTAAATATACATAATTCTTTAGAGAATAGCGATAGGGGTTCAAGAAGAGCAGACAAATAACTAATATTAAGGAAAACAACCACAAAGTGTGAAAATAAGAAACACAAATATTTTTCAGTGCCAGGGATATATTGGCTGAGATTTAGGAAGTAATAACAAATCAAAACAAATTACTTCAAGGAAAGAATAATCTTATTTTGGTGGATACAGGAAATATGGTATGATATGCCCTGTGAAAATTTATCTGTCTGTGGTACAGGAGATCAAATTTAGGGACTCACATATTCATGTACTTACCACTAAGCTATACCCCTAACCCTGCCACTTAGTAATGTGTAATGCAGATAAATAAATAGGCACACACACACATATATATTGCATTAATTGATTTGAAATTATTAAAAGTATAACCATCTCATATCAGTATATATCTAGATTTAAAAAATACAGCTCAAGACTGGGTCTGTAGCTCAGCGTAGGATGCATATTTAGCATGGATAAGTCCTTGAGTTAGATCCCAGAACCAAAATTGTGTGTGTGTGTGTGTGTGTGTGTGTGTGTGTATGTGTATGTAACATATATAAAGCATGAAAATACTGAATATACTTTGGCATCAAAATTAAAAAGAGCTCATTTAATTAACTGATATCCTCCTATAAGCTACAGCATATAAGCAATCCCCATAGTCTGTATTGAAGGATCATATTCAGATCAGTTATATTCAAAACGTCCAATGAAGCTACTTGAGTTGTTAAGGAGAGAAGCAAATATTAGCTTCTTTCTTCAATTTATTTGCTTATGAGAAATGAGGCTTAAAATATTGAACAGGTAGGTTTGTAGTTGTCTACCATGCTTTATAAGGATGTTAGTTTAAGAGCCTAAGGACTGAAAAAAAAAAAAAACATATCAATTGGCAACAAACAGAAGTATTTTTTCACAAAAAGTGTATATTGTTATTTACAAAAGA
This sequence comes from Urocitellus parryii, assembly GCF_045843805.1. Lineage (NCBI taxonomy): Eukaryota > Metazoa > Chordata > Mammalia > Rodentia > Sciuridae > Urocitellus > Urocitellus parryii. The sequence goes on along the minus strand of NC_135539.1, from coordinate 87,084,190 downwards.
GGTACCTGGGATTTTGTTTTTCTTCAGTGCTGTAAAAGTTCATATTCAATCAATAGTGTTTAGCTGTCATTTTCAGGGGTTTTATTGTATTGATGGCTTGGACAAAATTTACAACTGTTTAAATCAGACAAAATTTAAAATTATTGTGATTTCTTGAATCACCTTTGGAAGAGAACTGTGTTTAAATCTCTTTAGTTACCTCTTCTTGCAGTAGCTTAACAGTTGCTATCTTTGTGGCACAGAAGCAGATGATGAAGCAAATTCATGGTTAATGACCTTATTCAAGGTCAGTAAGTAAATCAGTTTCAGTCCTAAGGCTAGACTTCTAACCACAGAGTCATTATGTGCAGGCTGTCTCCTGAGCTGGTGTTGCCATTAATTGACCCTTTAAACTTGGGGTTTCAAATCTGGTTTAAAATTTTAATGTAATGAAGCTATAAAAATAGGATCTAACACACACACACACACACACACACACACACACACACTTTATCTGTTTTGCAGCATTGTTTAGTGCTGAGTAAAATCTGGAAAAATTCAGATTGATACAAATCCAGGTTGTAGAAATGTGTTTGACCAACAGAATGTTGAAGTGTTGAAAACTTTGGTTTAAAATTAGTTGTCAACATTTAGAAGTTAGGGGTTTCACATAGCTGGTTCTCTGGCTTCTTTTTTAAATTTTAAGGGACTTGGAGAAACTGCTTTAACTACCCAAACTGTAAAAATTCCCTGAAGCATGGGCTGGGGGTATAACTCAGTGGTAGAATGTTTGTCTAGCATGTGCTGTGCTCTGTATTTGATCTCTACTACCCAAAATGAATAATATAAAATAAAATACCCCTGGGTCTGGATAGCAGAGCCCTCTTTAAGTGGGCATAGTTGATCATTGTTTGCACAGGGCTTCTTTATCATTTATATTAAGTTCCTTGCCTCTGTGGCAAATGAATGGAGGGATCTGGTCATGTTACCAAATTAGAATTTCCCATAGTTTTCAAGACATTTTAGGGTTTGTCATTTAAAGCCTTTACAACTTATCTATTTTCTCTTTCTCTATGTTCTACCATCATCTTCCAGTTTCCATTGCAAACCAGGAAACTTTCCCTTTATTTTAATATACCATTTTCTCTTCAAAGTACTCATTATGTCCCTGGTATTCATGATTTCATGTGTACTCCCAATTTTCTTTGCTTAAAAGGGCCTTCTTGGGACTGGGAGTGTAGCTCAGTGGTAGAGTATGTGATCAGCATGCTCAGACTCTGGGTTCCATCCACAGTATTACCAGGAAAAACAAAGACTGGGGTTCAGATCAATGGTAGAGTACATGTCTAGAATGTGCAAGGTACTGGGTTCAATGCTGAGCACTGAGGTTAAAAAAAAAAAAAGAAAAAAAAAAAGCTTTCCCCAGAATTATTCCTCAGGGCAAATCAGCTCCAATATTACTTTGAGTAAAGAATTCCCAAATTATACCCACCTTCATCCTATTCTCACTTTTTCAACTTTGATCTTTTATCACAGCACCTAGCAACTTGTTTTATGGTAGTTTGGATACTTATTTACCCCTTGCCCTGTGTTATTTCCAACTTTTACCTCAGGATCTGAATGTCTTCTCTACCTTCTGCTCCATTTGACTTCTGATACGGTACCCTGACTTTTCCCTTTTTCCTCCTCCTCAAGATCCTCCCCCTTCTTTCTCCCTGTTAACACAAGCACTATTGCTAGGCTGGCACCATGGCCCAACCAGCTCAACCTACCAAAAAAGAAGGATTAGGACATGTTTATCTGAGTTGTTGGTTCAGGAGCCCTGACACATATCTTTGGAAACATGAATATATTTGTTATAATGCACCAATTCCTAACCATGGGGAGCATGGAATAGAGAAAAGAAATATAGATGCCTGGTATCTAGTGTTCAATGTATTGTCCATCTTATGTAAAATTGACCTTTTGCATCTCTGGGTTTCACATTTTTGCATTCAACCAACTTTGGATCAAAAATATTCAGGAAAAAAACTGCATCTACATTGAATAGGTGCAGATTTTTTCCTTATAATTATCCCATAAACAATACAGGATAACAATTATTTATGTAGTATTTACAAGGCATTAGGTATTATAAGTAATTTAAAGATGATTTAGAGTATATGAGAGGAATATATGCCAATATAATTATATGCAAATACATCATTTAAAAAATAAGTCTGCAGATATTTATATGAGAAGTTTATATGCAAATACATCATTTTAAAAATAAATCTGCAGATATTTGTGTCTAAGGAGTTATAGATCAAGTACCATAGAAAATCAAGGGAAAACTATAGTTAGGTTGAAATGCTTGAATGCTGTTCATAGATACTATAAGATTCTGTTTTTTCTTTGTATTCTTCAAAACCAACAGTTTGCATCAAAGCCAACAAGTTACCTTGCTTAATTTTATTTTGTTTTTAATGAACATATGAAGCCCAAAATTTATGCAGAGACCTGAAAACTTGGTGTTTTCATTTTCTTTTTTTTTTTTTTTAGAGGAGAGATAGAGAGAGAGAGAGAGAGATAGAGAGAGAGAGAGAATTTTTAATATTTATTTTTTAGTTCTCGGCGGACACAACATCTTTGTTGGTATGTGGTGCTGTGTTGGTATGTGGTGCTGAGGATCGAACCCGGGCCGCACGCATGCCAGGCGAGCGCGCTACCGCTTGAGCCACATCCCCAGCCCCGGTGTTTTCATTTTCTTACTTGTTTGTGGGAGGAAAGTTGTGGTAAAGACCATTGACAGTGCAGCAGAATTTCATGCTAGGTGCAGCCAAGAAACACTCTGGATTTATCTGAGATAGTTTAAATGGCTTGTTATACAACAAATTCCTTCTTGAAGACAGGGGTACTTGCTTGAAGGGAATGCATACACTTTTTTTTTTCATTGTTGGGAATGGAACTCAGCACCTCCCATATGCTAGGCAAGTTCTTTACTATTGAGCTACACCTCCAGTCCCTAGGCTGTTTTTTTTTTGGGGGGGGCAGGGGTAGTGGGTACCAGGTATTGAATTTAAGGGCACCTGACCACTGAGCCACATCCTCAGCCCTATTTTTTTTTTATTTGTTCTACTTAGTTGTACATGACAGCAGAATGCATTTCAATTCATTGTACACAGATGGAGTGCAACATGTCAATTCTCTGGTTGTACACGGTATAGTGATGCACCATTTGTGCAATCATACATGTACCTAGGGTAATGATGTCCATCTCATTCCACCATCTTTCCTACCACCATAACCTCTCCTCACACCCCGCTTTTGCTCAATCCAAAGTTCCTCCACTCTCCCCATGCCCCCCTCATCATAGATCAGCATCCTCTAATCAGAGAAAACATTCACTCAGTCCTCTTTTGTATTTTTAGTTAGAGACAGGGTCTCACTGAGTTGCTTAGTGCCTCGCTTTTGCTGAGGCTGGCTTTGAACCTGCGATCCTCCTGACTCAGCCTCCCAAGTCACTGGGATTACAGGTGTGCACCATTGCACCTGGCCCCCCAAGCTGTTTTTGATTCTTGATTTTCCACAATGAGAGGGTAGATAATTGAAATAGTGTAATACAGTTGCTACCACCAGGTAGCAGAAATTTAATTTAAATTAACATTCTAATTTCAAAAAAGACACAAATTTCTTACTTAAAACCCATCAAAATTGCTTCTGAGAAATATCATAATGTGTCTTTCACTGAAGTTTGGGTCCCTGCTCTTAGCCTTTACTCACAAAGAAATATATAAATCAAAATGAAGTGTTCAGTGCCACAGTCTGGCTGGTCACAAACCAAGAGCCACTGAAGCAGGAACAAACTTTATTTTTGAACTGCAAGAAAACACTTCACACATGCTCCAGGGGAATTCTCCTGAACTCCACTCCGCTAGTCCAGGAACCAGCTACCAGAAATATCTCCTCCAGAAATCCCTCCTCCTGCACTTCCCTAATCAATGGGAACTCTCGGGGAATCCCGCGAGAACTCCAAAGTAGCGGTGGATAGTAATGCCTCGCCTGTCAACCAATACTTTTGGCAAAATGCCAGGGGCCATACAGACTCAGCCCTGGCTCTCAGCAGTTCTGGGGCTGGGTTTGTGGCTCAGAGGTAGAGCACTCGCCTAGCATGCATGAGGCACTGGGTTCTATTTTTAGCACCAATAAAAATAAAATAAAAATATTGTGTCCACCTATAACTAAAAAATAAATATAAAAAATGAAGTGTTCTGGTTTCTAGTTAAGTCCTGGCTTTAAATTTTTTAAAATATTTTTATTCATTGTTGATAGATCTTTATTTTATTTATTTATTTATATGCGGTGCTAAGAATTGAACCCAGTGCCTCACACATACTGGTGCTCTACCACTGGGCCACAACCCCAGCCTGGCTTTAAATATTTATGAAGCAGATTATGTGAAATTGAGATGTTGTATACATGAAGTCCTCGTTAGTGGGCCTAGTTGTAACACAACCCAAAACACTTCAGATGTAAGCCTGGCATGAAAGAAAGAAAAGCATGGTTGGGTAAGGAGCTCAGTGATAGAGCATTTGCCTAGCATGCATGAAGCCCTGGGTCCCTAGCACCCAACAAACAACAACAACAACCAAAACCAAAACAAAACCCCAAAGACCAAAAAATAAAAAAAACAAACACCCTCCTTCTGTGCACCCACTTCTCAATTTCAAGAAACTGACACACCCTATCACATACTGTCCATTTTTTGATTTTTTTTTAGCAGTGCTGGGATAAAATTTAGGGCCTTATGCATGGTATACAAGTGTTCTGTTACTAAGCTGTGCCTCCTTGCCAGAAGCATGTATTTTGTATAGTAAGACAACATAGAAACTCCATAGAGAATCAGTAATGGACCATCCTCCATCCTGTTACTACCTGTGATAGGCATTAGAAAGATACTATTTAGGCACAGAGGATTTAGAATGTTATAAAGCAAAAAACTCATAAAGCAGACCATTATTCTTTCCTTTCACTTTCCCTCAAAACCAGAAGTTGCTACCTATTTTATGAGTCCATTTATATAAAATGTGCAGATATCCACATCCATGCAGCAGAAGACAGGTTAGTGGTTGCAGAGGCTTGGATAGGTTGGGGGAAAATGGGGTGTGACTGCTAATATGTACATATTTCCTTTGGGGTTAAGAAAAAAAATTTTTTAAAGTTCATTGTGGTAGTGATTGCACAACTCTGACTATATAAAAACTCACTGAATTGTACAATTTGGCGGGAATGTTAAGTATTGAACCCAGGAGCTCACACATGATAAACACACATTCTGCTACTGATCTACATCCTCAGCTTTGAATTTCACGTCTCCAATGTAGGAACTATATAGTGTATTAATTATATCTCACTAAGGATGGTGTTTGATTTCCCAAAGAATTTACGTGAGATTTAAAAAATTTGTCATCCATTGGATTTCACTGCTATTATGGTTGTCTCATAACCCACTTTGCCAGTCTGCAATTCCTTGTTACAAAAGAAAGAATGAGAATTTGCCACTATTCTGGTGCTATAGAGGTTTTTCTTTTCCCCAGTGTTCAAACCAAGAACCACATACTTTCATGAATAAGAAAAGTAGAAGACATGATATTCCCCAGTTGGACACTGTCTTGACCAGAATTCCATGTACCATCATCATTGCATTTGGTCATTAATGGTGCAATTGTCAAGATAAAATAGTTCTTCTAATTAACTTTTTTTTTTACTTTTTAATTTTTATTAGTTAATTTTAGTTAAAATATTACTAGGGTTAATTTGACATAATTATGCTAGCATGGAATAAAATTTGCTACAAATCAGTCCCCAGTATTTCACCTTTTCCTCCTCTCCTCCCTCCCCCTGTTCCCTTTCTGATCTTCCGCTTATTTACATTTTTAAAAAACAATTTCCAATTAACTTTTGATCCATGGACTTAATCATTATCATCAAAATATAATTCATTAAATGCTTAGTATGTGTCATATTAACAAATTCTGCACACTGGGAATTTTCATTTCATGACAAATCAGGAAAAATATCACTTCAATAAGTACCTGGGAGTTATTCCTTATATAGAAATGAGTTTTTTAATCCAGATATTTGTATTTGAACATCATAGTAACCTCACTCTGGGGGAAAGTTTCTACCTTTTTTATTCTTAGCAGGTGTTCTTCTCTTCAATACATGAAGGGAACATGTTATTGGTAAGGATACATTGTAAGATTCTCAGTGGCTTCCCAGAGTTTCTTCTGCAATAAAATTTAGTGAGAACCACTGGATATTTACACTTGTACATTTGAGCTTAAGACCTTAAATTGTTCTTCTGATAGTTTTAACCACCTTTGCAATCCAACAGAAAAAGGATAAAATTTCACTGCATGGAGTAGCTTCTTTAATTTTTAAAAATATTTTCTATTAACTGATGGTTATGCCAAATTATTTACATATCTCATGCTTTGGCCCCAAATTTGGGGAGAGTTTATTGTGAAGAGCAGCATGAAATATTTTACTTATTTTATTCTTCCCTAGAAACTTCCTTAAAAACTAAAAAATATTTTAAAAAATTAAAGAATTAGATGTGTGAGATATGAACAAAAGCTATTGAAATATGAAATAAGTGGTATGAAAAAATGAGGTCAAAAGAAGAAAAAGTCAGGTGGCATCACAGTGAAAATCAAATATTAAGTGAGGAGACCAGCTAAGGTTAATAGAAAAATTGGGAAATTATAGTTCTTTAAATCATAGGATATCAGAATCATAAAAAAGGACAAAAATTTGTCATATTTTGGATGAGGAAACAAATCTCTAGCAAATGGCTTTTCCAAAGTTATCATGACAAAATTTTATTTCTCATTCAGAAATAATGTTCCAAGTTCCGTTGTCACTTTTCTTTTCTTTCTTTCCTTCTTTTCTTTCTTTTTTTTTTTTTTTAATCTAGCTTAACCCAATGATTTTGGCTTTGGTATACATTTGTTTTAAAAGAAATATATTCTGTCCTTTATTCATCATATATATCTGTACAGTATTTATCACCATGGATCCTTTCCTCTCCCTGTGTCTCTTTCCTGTACTGTTCCCATATAGAAGAATGGACCCACCACCCATCCAAGTGATTCAATTTAGAATTCTGGAAGTCTTCCTTGACCAGCCTCCAATTTACTATGTCTGTTTGATTGAATCTTTGAACAGTAGCCTTAACATTCTCCTTTACCTGTTCATTCCAGATTAATTTAGGCTTGATTTTTCTTCTTATGTGTATGTGTGGTACTAGAAATTAAACTTAGGACCTTACACATGCTAGGCAATTGTTCAACCACTGAGCTACATCCCTCGCCCTTTTATTGCTTTGAGACAGAGTCTCATTAAGTTGCCCAGACTGGCTTTGAATCTGTGAACCTTCTGCCTGAGCTTTCCAAGTAGCTGGGAATTACAGGTGTGTGCTCCTGTTCTTAGCCTCTAATCAATTCTTATATTGACTATAATTATACTTTCTAATAGGTCTTTTATCAATTACGGCTTCCAGTCCTGCCTGAAAACTGTTGTCAAATTATTTCATGTTCTTTTCTATTTAAATTTCTTCTGATGTTTCCCTTCTTTGTAAAGTGAAACATAAATGCCTTTCCAGGACACACAATTTTCTTAACTATCTGGTCACTCTAGCTTCATCTTCATCATAGGCCCTAATTCCCCTAAACTGTAACTATACCTAAAACCTTTAATTATTCATCTGCCTTATTGCTCTTTACGGGCCAGGCCCTTACCTAAAGACATTTTTTTGTTGTTGTTGTAAGTAACCGTTTAGAGAGGCAGGAGCTTCCATTGACAGCTCTGGAGGAACTGAATTCCTTATCTCCAACAATGCCTCAGGAACTGAAACCTGTAGACCACCATATCAATAACCTTGGAAGTGGACCCTTTGCCCACCCCCAGGCCTTTGGATGAGACCATAGTCCTGACAGAGAGAATGACGGAAGCCTTATGAGAGTTCCTCAGTCAGAGGTGCCCAGCTAAACTATACCCAGATTTCATGACTCACAGAAAAGTAAGATAATACTTGATTATTGTTTTGAGTCCCAAGTTTTGAGCTAATTTGAATACATAGGAATAGATGATTAATGAAGCATTTTTTCCAATTCTAAACCATAATTTTCAATTAAAATCAATATTTAAATTAAGCAATTAAGACAAATGTGAAAATGAAAAATTCTAATGAAACAAATATTAATTTAAAATAGTTCCAGAGTTTGGAGTTATAACTTGCCTAACATGTGAGAAGCCCTAGGTTCCATCCCTAGCATCACCTAAGATAAATGAATTAATTAAAAATTTTTTAAATAAAATAATTTGGTCCATCCTAAATTCTGGATTAATTAAAAAATATGCCTCCAGTTGATCTGGTATGCATAGTAGTTTTAATACAATGCTTCCAAATTCATTCATACTTTTATATATTATGATTTAGTCCTTTTAATACTCAATACTCAGTTTCTTTTTTTTTAAATTAATTCTCCTCAAAAGGTATTCCAATTCTTTCCCTCTCTCCTCAAGGTCTTTTCCTCACATCTGTCTTCTTCATTCATAGCAAATAAGAGCTCACTACTATGCTACAGAAAATCTGTAATTAAGTCTTGGCTTATCCATTATCATCATGGTCACTGTTTATTCTCTCAAGAATCTTTTTTTGAGAGCCATAATGTGCCACTTCTACACCCTCTCTGATGAATCATATATGTAATTATCTAATTTCTTTCTGTACATTTGTCTTCTGAGTATAAAATTTCTCTTTAAATCTGCTTGTTTTCAGCTTTTTTTTTTTGACGTTAGCTTTATAATGAAACATAAGGGACCTAAAACATAAGGGACACATGACCTGATGTGGGCTGAACTGTGTCACTATTTCAATTAATATATTGAAATCTTGAATCCAGTGACCTCGGAATAAGTATTTGAAGCATGACCTTTAAAGTTATAATCAAGGTAATATGGGTGGCCCTTAATCCAAAATAACAGGTGACATTACAAGAAGAGGAGATTAGAACACAGAGAGAAAGGACTATGTGAAGACACAAGAAGATGGCCATCTGTAAGCCAAGGAGAGAGGCCTCAGAATAAACCAACTCTCTCATATCTTGGTCTTGAACTTTTAACTTCCTGAACTACAGTATTAGGAAATAAATTTCTGTTGGTTTATGACAGCCCTCGCAAACTAATTTATACCCAGCTTCTAATTTTTCATTTATTTCTTAACAAATACTATTCTGGTATGAGCATTTCTTACCTAATCTACTGAAGTTGCTTTCATGTTGATATAGGGGACTCATCTATATGTGTACATAGTAGTTAAATCAATTTCATTTATATTTTCTTTGCTTGAGTGACTGTAATTTCCTTCTTTCAAAATCCTATAATATTTAGTATTTATCCACTGAAAAAAATTGAAAAATTTTTGGCATGTGAGGTGTATGGGGACCATGCCTAAAGCCTCATTCTAAGTAAGTGTTCTGCCACTAACCTATAACTCCAGTGAAACTATTTGAAATTTTTGACCATGTTGACTATCCCCTTTTCCTTAACTTTTTTCCCCCTTGGCCTCTCAAATTTACTTCCTGAGTTTCCTTTTGCCTTGTTTATTCCAATTTCCCTTGATGACTTATCTTTGTTGAGGTTTATTTGTTTGATTTATTCATTTCTGGAAATTGAGGCCAGGGCCTTGCACATCTAAACATGCACTTTTCCACTGAGTCACACCCCCAGAATGTCTTCATTTAGTTTTACATATTGCTGCTATATATAATGCTATCCACCACTTCCCATTCTATGTACTACATTAAAGGAAACTGGTCTTCTGCTGCTGTCCATGAGTCACATTTTGGGGGAGGACTGCTGACATTTTTAGTCCTCATGTCATTTAATCACCAGTCATGTAAAAATAGATTTTTTTGTTTTGGTTTTTGGAGATTATATAGTACGAACTGGTATTCAAAAGAGTAAGTACAGATTGAGTATTCCTTATCCAAAAAGCTTGGGACCAGAAATACTTCCTATTTTTAGAGCTTGGAATAGTTGTATATCTCTAGTGTGTTAGGTAACTTTCATTATTGTAACAAATGCCTGAGATAATACTGAGATACTTCTCAGCCTCAAAAACAATAGAGGCTTAGCCAATTAGGATGTTTACATATTTTACATTTCAATTTGAATTTATATTCATGCTATGTCTTATCATCATAAATTTGAATTATAGACTTTTCTAGGATATTCAGATGTTTAATCTAATCATCCCAAAGACTATTGATTTGTAATGTTGAGTTTATAAAGTTTTATTATACAGAACTATCTTTAAAATAGTTATAGGGAATTTTGTTTGTTCACCTCAGGTTTAAAAAATATATTTGCTGGGCTGGGGATGTGGCTCAAGCGGTAGCGCGCTCGCCTGGCATGCGTGCGGCCTGGGTTCGATCCTCAGCACCACATACCAACAAAGATGTTGTGTCCGCCGAGAACTAAAAAATAAATATTAAAAATTCTCTCTCTCTCTCTCTCTCTTTCTCTCCTCTCTCACTCTCTCTTTAAAATATATATATATATATTTGCTACTGGAAAAGGAATTGTTCTCCAGTCTAACAATTCTATGTCTTCATTGTTCTTGTTAAAATTAAATCAAAGTTTTTTTCTCTACGTTTTTCCTTTTAGCACATTTCCCCCTCAAGGATGATCACCAAGTGGTTCTAGTAGATAAATTTTAAAACAAAATATAGGAACTGGAGATGTGCTCAGTGGCAGTGCTCTCAATTAGCAAGCTCAAGGGTCTGGGTTCAACCCCTATCACTGAAAAACAAAACACGTAACGTAAAAGTTTATTCCTTTAGGAATTATGTCCACTATTAACATTCCCTAAATATATCACACTCTTAATTTCTCTGCCTTTGCCCACAAGTCCCTCCCCTCGCATGACCCTGCTCCCATTTTTCTGGCACCCCTTGGTGCTTATTAAACTCATCACCTTCCTAGATTCTCCTAATGCCACCTCCTGGGTGACATCCTCCAGAGAAAATTATTATCCTTCTTTAATTCCATAGCACTTATCCGAATTGGCACCAACATACTTACATTGTTTTACTACAATTATTTTTTTATATATTTTTCTTCACCACTGTGCCTATTTGAGAAGGAACATATCTTCTTTATTATCATATTTTGTGTCAAAGAAGTAAGGGAAACAGTGACTAACAAAAATAACTACATGAAGAGTATAGAGAGCCAATGAGAGGGGGCAATGAGATAGATGATGTGGGAAGAGTCTTCATTAACATTTTGATTTTCCTATGTACATAGTGTTCTATCTGGAGAAAATCAGGGAAAAAGGTAAATTTAGGGTTAGATGGCTGAAATTAGAGTATGAGGGAGAAGTAGATGGAAAAATTCATATACAGTTTCATGTAATCTTTTAAGCATTCCATATTTATTTATAATGATTTAAAATCTGATACCTATCCTTGCAAAAATACTTGTATATAATATTTTCAATACATTCTCTATAGACTTTAGGCATACTTCTGAGACTCTGTTCAAATCCTTGACAGAGAGTACATTTTCAATTAAGAAAATGAATTAATTTTATGCAAAGTTATCAACAAATAGAATCATAGTGTTAATGTAATACCATTCTGTGGTAAAGATATTTTTTTCTTTTCAAAGTACTGTATCAGCTGGACATGTTGATACATGACTATAATTCCAAAATCTCAGGATGCTGAGGCAGGAAGATCATTTGAGCTGAGGAGTTTGAGTCAACCTGAGAACACAGTGAGATCCTGTGTCTAAAAAATAAACAAAAATCAAAGTAAAGCATTGTATATTTAGAATGGTCTACAAATCTTGAGAGCAAGATAACATTTTATAAGACTTTCATTCTCATATAGTTGTAGTAATATCTGTGATATTGCCTTAGTCTTCTGGTGCTGCTATAACAGGATACCACAGACAGAATGGAGTACAAATTATATACATTTATTACTCACACTTCTAAGGGCTAGAAAGTCCAAAATTAAGGCACAGTCTGACTCAATGTCTGGTGAAGACTTATTCCTTGCTTCCTAAATGTCACCTTCTTGATGTGTTCTCCCCTGGTGGAGTGGACAAGGGAGTGTGGGAGGCCAACCTTACTGGTGACTGAGTTACACTCCCCAGCTGGGTGCTGAGGCGCTCAGTCACAGAAATGGGTGTGTCTTGCTACAGCCCCATGGGTGGAGCTATGCTCACCTGTTCCTTTGTAATAGAACCCCTTGCCCTGTTTAGGATAGAATCTTCCATGGAAGTGCCTTTTGTGTGTCCCCTCCTCTTACTGTGCCCTTGGGTGTGGCCTACCCAGGTGTCAATCAACCTGCTGACAGTGGACATCATGAAGATAGACTCAGCCCCTGAAACCTGACCCCTTGTCTCATTTGAATAGCTTCTCAATAAAAGGGGTCAGCACATGCTCTCTCTCTCTTTCTGCGGACCCTTAAGGTCAGAGGAGCCGTCACAGCAACCCCAAAGAAAAAGGTATTTGTGTCTCTTGTGTGGTTATTTCATGCAGCCCAGTTTAACTAGAGTTACCCCTGAGCCTTTTAGTTGCAAGAACAGAAACCCGGCAAGGGAGATCTCTGGGGTCTTTTTTTTTTAAAGGGCACTAATCCCATTTATGAGGGTCCCACATTCATGACCTAATGGTCTTCCTAAGTCCTCATCACCTTGGTCATGAGGTTTCAACATAAAAATCCTAGCAAATATTGACATTGTTTATTTACCCTGGATTTTATGTGAAGAAGTCCTAGCATATTGGTGTGGGAAGTTACCTAGATCATTTCAGGAGAGCTCTCCATCTCCTTCCTTTCTTTATTTTAAAAATAATAATGGTGGAAGTTTTTTTTTTTTTTTAGCTGTAGATGGACTCTATAATTCTATCAACACTTTTATTTTATTTATTTATTTTTATATGGTGCTGAAGATGAAACCCAGTGCCTCACACATGCTAATCAAGCATTCTACCACTGAACCACAATCCCAGCCCCCCACCCCCATTTCATTATTATGGGGCTAGTTGCAGGATTTTATGTGAAGGAAAAATCAGGAGAACTTTTTAATTTTCTTCTAGTGGCCTACAAATATGAGGGCACATTGTTGTGAGTGACCTATGTCATTAACAGAACAAATATGTGAAAAGATTGAGGTATATATCTTGAGTCAATGGTTTCTATGTCTCTAGCAAGTTTAGATGAAGTGAGCCTCAAACGAAATGTGATTGATGAAAATTTGCAATTCATTGATAACATTCATTAAATAAACGCTGGAGTAGCAAAGTATTACTTTAATAACTAAAATTCTATCACACTTGCTCTCAATGGTTTAATTTCCAGTAAACCTGTTATTTAATATCACAGGTACTCTAGGATCTAGAGCAACTAGGTCATGGATTTAGGTCATTGATCAGCAGAGTTTTTCCTGTAAAGGGTGAAAGAGTAAATGAGGCTTCATGACCATGAGGTCATATTTACAGCTATAGCCAATATGAAAATGAATGGCATGGCTATGCTGCAATATCACTATTTACAAAAACAAGGCACCTAGCCCTCAGGCCATAGATTGCTGACCCCTGGTTTAGAAAAAGAAACTCTGGACTTTAAAAAAATAATATTTATATATTTGAAGTGAAATAATGATACATGCATGCGTGTGCACGCATGCGCCTGTGCGCACGTGCACACACACACAAGTATATCTATATGGGCATGAATCACCTGTGATCCAGGGTGATATTTTGTTTTTTGCTCTGAGTGCTGGTTATACGGAGATTTTAAGTTTGCCAAATTCAACAAGCTAACTTCTCTAATTTGTGCATATTTTTACATGTATGTTAAATTTCATTTTATTTATTATTATTGTTTCCTAGTGTTGGGGAGTGAATTCAGGGTCTTGTTTGTGCTAAACAAGAACTTTACCACTGAGCTATAATTGCAGCTCCTGTATGCTTTATTTTAATACACAGTTTTAAAACATCCTAATACTGCTTTCTTTCTACTTCCAAACATTTCTACGTGACTGACTGTTCGCATACCCAAGGTTCTTTTCTTATTTATTTTTTAAAATTTAAATTTGTTTTAATTAGTTATACATGGCAGTAGAATGCATTTGTGCACTTTGATATATTATACATAGATGGGATATAATGTCTCATTTTTCTGAGTGTACATGTTACAGGATCATATTGGTTATGTAGTCACATATATACATACAGGAATAATGTCTGTTTCATTCTACTATCTTTCCTATCCCCACATCTCCTCTCCTCCCCTCCCATCTCTTCCCTCTACCTAATCTAAGGTAAAGCTATTCTTCCCTAGTGTCCCCTGCTTTATTGTGAATTAGAGAAAATATTCTGCCTTTAGTTTTGTGGGATTGGCTTATTTTGCTTAGCATGATATTCTCCAACTCCAGCCATTTACTGGCAAATGCCATAATTTCACTCTTCTTTAAAGCTGAGTAATATTCCATTGAGTATATATACTACATTTTATTTATCCATTCATCTATTGAGGGACACCTAGGTTGGTTCCATAGTCTAGCTATTATGAATTGAGATCCTATAAATACTGATGTGGATGCATCAGTATAGTATGCTGGTTTTGAGTCCTTTGGGTATAAAACAAGGAGTGGGATAGCTAGGCCAAATGGTGGTTCCATTCCAAGTTTTCTAAGAAATCTCCACAATGCTTTTCACAGTGGTTGCACCAATTTGCAGTCCCATCAGCAACGTATGAGTGTAGCTTTTTCCTCACATCCTCACCAACATTTATTGTGGTCTGTATTCTTGATGACTGCAATTCTGACAGGAGTAAGATGCTATCTTTTTATTTTTATTATTATTATTTTTATTATTTTAAATAAATGACAGCAGAATGCATTACAATTCTTATTATACATATACAGCACAATTTTTTTATATCTCTGGTTGTATATAAAGTATGTTGACACCAATTCGTGTCTTTATACATGTACTTTGGATAATGATGAAATGACATCTTGTAGTAGTTTTGATTTGCATTTCTCTAATTGCTAGAGATGTTGAACATTTTTTCATATATTTGTTGACCAATTGTATTTCTTCTTTGAAGTGTCCATTCAGTTCCTTAGTCCATTTATTGATTGGGTTATTTTTTTTGGTGTTAAGTTTTTTGAGTTCTTTATGTCTTAGAGATTAATGCTTTATCGAAGGTGCATATGGTAAAGATTTTCTCCCAATCTGTAGGCTCTCTTCTCATGTTATTAATTGTTTCCTTTGATGAGAAGAAGCTTTTTAATTTGAATTCATCCCATTTATTGATTATTGGTTTTACTTCTTGACTTTAGGAGTCTTGTTAAGGAAGTCAGATCATAGGCTGATGTGGTGAAGATTTGGGCCTATTTTTTATTTTATTAGCTGCAGGGTCTCTGTTCTAGTGCCTAAGTCTTTGATCCACTTTGAGTTTACTTTTGTGCAGGGTGAGAGATGGAAGTTTAATTTCATTTTGCTACATATGGATTTCCAGTTTTGCCAGCACCATTTGTTGAGTAGGCTATCTTTTCTCCAGTAAATTTTTTGGCACCCTTGTCTAGTATGAGATAACCATATTTGTGTGGGTTTGTCTCTGTGTCTACCATTCTGTACCATTGGTCTACAAGTCTATTTTGGTGTCAATACCATGCCATTTTTGTTACTATAGCTCTGTAGTATGGTTTAAAGTTCTGGTATTGTGATGCCTCCTGCTTTACTTTGCTTGCTAAGTTTTGCCTTCACCCTTCTGGGTCTCTTATTTTTCCAAATAAATTTAATGACTCCTTTTTCAATTTCGATGAAGAATGTCATTGGGAATTTAACTAGAATTGCATTAAATATATGTGATGCTTTTGGTAGTATGGCCATTTTGATAATATTGATTGTGCCTATCCAGAAGCTTGGGAGATCTTTCCATCTTCTGAGGTTTTTTCCAATTCCTTTCATTAGTGTTCTGTAGTTTTCATTGTTTAGGTCTTTTACCTCTTTTGTTAGGTTGATTCCCAGCTATTTTATTTTATGTGAGGCTATTGTGAATGGGGTAGTTTTCCAATTTCTCTTTCAGTGGATTCACTGCTGATGTATAGGAATGCATTTGATTTATGGGTGTTGATTTTATGTCCTGCTCCTTTGGTGAATTCATTTATTAGTTCTAGAAGTTTTCTGTTGGAAATTTTTTGGATCTTCTAGATATAGAATCATGTCATCAGCAAATAGTGATATTTTGAGTTCTTCTTTAACTATTTGTACTTTTTTTTCTTTTCTCTAATGGCTCTTGCTAGGGTTTCGAGGATGATGTTGAGTAGAAGTGGTGAAAGAGGACATTCTTGCCTTGTTCCAGTCTTTAGCAAGAATGCTTTCAATTTTTCTTCATTTAGAATGATGCTGGCTTTGGGTTTAGCATATATAGCTTTTACAATGTTGAAGTATGTTCCTACTATCCCTAGTTTTTCTAGTGTTTTGAACATGAAGGTGTGCTGTATTTTGTTAAATGCTTTTTTTCTGAATCTATTGAGATGATCATATGATTCTTATTGTTAAGTCTATTAATCTGATGAATTACATTTATTGATTTCCATATGTTGAAACAACCCTGCATCCCTGGGATAAATCCCACTTGATCGTGGTGTACTATCTTTTAAATATGTTTTGTATGTGATTTGCCAGAATTTTATTGAGAATTTTTACATCTATGTTCTTCAGGGATATTGGTCTGAAGTTTTCTTTCCTTGATGTGTCTTTGTCCGGTTTTGGTACCATGGTGATACTGACCTCATAGAATGAGTTTAGAAGGGTTCCTTCATTTTCTAATTCATGGAATAATTTGAGGAGTATTGGTGTTAATTTTTCTTGAAAGTCTTGTAGAATTCTATCTGGTACTGAGCTTTTCTTGGTTGGTAGGCTTTTGATGGTGTTTTCTATTTCATTACTTGAAATTGATCTGTTTAAATCATGTATGACCTTCTCATTCAGTTTGGGTAGATTGTATGTCTATAGAAATTTGTTGATATCTTTGATATTTTCTATCTTATTAGAGTATGAATTTTCAGAATATTTTCTAATGTCCATTGTGATATTTTCTTTTTTATCTTGTATTTTAGTAATTTGAGTTTTCTCTCTTTGTCTCTTCATTAGCATGGCCAGAGATTTATCTATTTCTTATTTTCTTATTATAAACAAATTTTAAAAATATTTTTTTAAAAAAATAAGTTTATCTATCACTTATTTTTTCAAAGAATCATTTTTTTGGTCAATTTTTAAATTGTATCTTTTGTTTCAATTTCATTAATTTCAGCTCTGATTTTAATTATTTCCTGTCTTTTACAGATTTTGGTGTTGATTTGTTCTTCTTTTTCTAGGCTTTGAGATGTAGTGTTAGATCATTTATTTGTTGACTTTTTATTCTTTTAATGAATGCACTAAATGTAATAAACTTTCCTCTTAGTACTGCCTTCATAGTGTCCTAGAGATTTTGATATGTTGTATCAGTGTTCTCATTTACCTGTAAGGTTTTTTTAAAATTTCATTCTTGATTTCTTCTACAATCCATTCATCATTCCATTGTATATTTAGTCTCCAGTTTTTACAGAAGCTTCTATTTTTTATTGTATCGTTGATTTCTAAATCATTCCATTTTGGTCTGATAGACTGTGTGGTATTATCTCTGTTTTTTTTTTTTTGTTGTTGTTGTTGTTTTTTGTATTTACTGAGTTGCTTTGTGGCCTAAGATATGGTCTATTTTAGAGAAGGAGCCATGTGCTGCTGAGACGAAAGTATTTTTGCTCATTGATAGATGAAATATTCTATACATATCTGTTAAGTCTAAATTATTGATTGTATTTTTTAGTTCTAAAATTTCTTTTTTATTTTTTTAAATTTATTTCTTACATACATGACAATAGTGGAATGCATTACGTTCATAATTATCCATTCACAGCACATTTTTTGTAACTCTGCATATAAAGTATGTTCATGCCAAATTATGCTTTTGTTTGTAAAATCTGTCCTATTTTATTGATATAGTTTTTAATCTCATTTGTGTGTGTGTGTATGTGAGTGTGTGTGTGTGTGTGTGTATGCATGCATATATGAGTGTTTGGGAATCAATTTAAGAGCCTCTTGCATGCTCTTTACTCCCGGCCCATATGCATAGATCTTAAACCTGTTTAATTTCTTAGCTCACATGCATCTTGGCTGAATTTGAAACCCCCACAAAATTCTTCCTGCTACCCATTGAGATATATTCCATAGATCAGCCTTCTCTCTGGCTTTTCCATTTCATCAGAAATTTCACAACGACCCACTTTCCCACCCACTCTCACAAAGTTCTTAACGTGTTTTTCTCTCCTAGGACTTTCTGTGAAGATACCAAGCCAAGTGAGACCTCCCCGAAGCTTCATCCCTTTCAAGCAAAAATGACAGTATGTGAAAACCTATCTTCTAGCTTTTGCAGTGTTTCAAAGTGGCCAGTGGGCTAGAATATGGAATTTCAGAAGAAAATAATTCATCAGGTTTTATTTTGAGAAGAAAGGGGGTTTTCAATGCTATTCCTTGAGCATAGTCCTGAGATTGTTTACAATTTTTATTTCTTTTATTGGGTTCTGAGAGCTTTCCACATATGCATTAGCTGTAAGAGCAGATTTTATGTACATTTTTTCCAGAAATGCCTATTAATATTTTTAGAATTTGTAACAGAAGTCACTTTGCTTTGGCATTAGTGACTTTCCTTTTTGGTGCTGTGAATATAACCTAGAGCTTCATGCATGCATATGCAGGTGCTTTACACTGCACCCCTTTTACAATTTTATTTCAAGACAGGATCTTGCTAAATTGCCCAGGTTTGCCTCAAACTTGGGATCCTCCTGCCTCAGTGTCCTGAGTAACTGAGATTACAGGCCTGCACTACTATACCCAGGTCATAGATACCTTTCAGAAGACACAAAGTGTGTATCAAGATCCTAAAAAGTAGTTACAACAATTATTTCCCAAATTATTTTCCAGAGACTTATCCCAATGAAATCAGAAAATTGTCAAAAGATGCATATAAAGTCATGTTGGTCAAAGGTTGCTATGATATAAATAAGTTAGAATCATTACAAATATCCCAAAGTTGAGCTTCAAACTCCTGGGTCAAGTGATGACACACAGCACTGAGTCTGGCTAAGAAATGGACCCTAGTTTATTAAAAAGTCTGTTATTAAATAGCCAGACTATTTAATAAACTAGGGTCCATTTTTATATCTGGTGACTGAAACAATCAGCCACAACAAGGTGTGCCTATATTTTTACTGATGAGGACATATATTGATGTTATATTTCATCAATTAGAACTCCAGATTTCCTTAACTCCAAATCCAAACCAAATAGTTTTAATCAAAAAGATCCACTTAAAGGGACTGGGAGGTGTGACTCAGTGATAAAACATGTGCTTAGCACATTTGAGGCCCTCGGCTCAATAACAACAACAACAACAACACCAGTAACAAAATATATAGATCTCCTCACAAAATTGAAAAGCATAGGCATCAGTGTAGGAGTTAAGTGTAGGCAGAGATGTAGCAGGAATCCAGATTAGATTTTGCTCTTTTTCTCTCCACCCTGAAGAGATTCTCTTGTCGGCCTTGGTGCTATCCCCAGTGCATTCCATATGCAGCACATGCAGCACATGCAGCACATCTCACCCTTCATATTAGCAGCTCATGGCCAAAGGAAAACAGCATTTTCTTTTTAATTATTTCAACAAGAGCCTTGAGCCTGATTCTCATTGACTGAAACTTGGATTTTGTCCCCATTCTTGAAATGATTATTGTGGGTAGAGATGGGATAAGACATGGCTTATATGCCTGGAATGAACTGGAGGTGGTGTCAGAACAACAAGGACTCAGTATGGTGGAATGACTTGCAGTAAGAAAATCAGAGTGCTGCTATCAAGAGGGAAAATGAGATTTGGGCAGGCAAAACCAACCAACCAAAAAATCCTCCCCCAAACCAGATAGCTACTAAAATACCAAGTAAAATAATTATTAGACATTATTAGAGGAAGAGAGATACAAATAGAGAAAAACTATAAAGCCCAGGATATGGTCTTTGGTCACTTTTATGATTGATTATTTGGTGCATAAGGACAGGAGTACATAGATGGATGAAGGCTGGCGCGCGTTTCTCTCTCTCTCTCTCTCTCTCTCTCTCTCTCTCTCTCTCTCTCCTTGCTATCTTCCATTTTTTTTCCTCCAGAAAACTATTCATTTCTCCCATCTGTTCTTTTGATAAGTGGCCCTCCTTGCCTTGACTTCTAGTTGATTTTGGCCAATGAGGAGCTAGAAAAAGGGAGGATGGGAATATCTGAGTACCTATACTTACCCCTTTCTTGGGTGAACACGTTAGAGATCCTGTATCAATCTTAATAATATATTTATGAGATAGCCCTCCCCATGACTCTGCCTTCCTCCCTCTTTCTCTCTTTCTCCAGGATAATTTCTTCTTTACCTATCCATTCAGGTTTAGGAGTGTATGGAAGCCTAACTCTTACTAGACTTGAGGAATTACACTAATTTTTATAGTTTCTCCACACTCCACTGACAACTTTGGAAATATTTTTGATAAACTCAACTCAAATTAGTTATTTTGGAAATGTTACTCTTCCTGTCAGCACCCTAACCATGAATATGAAAAATATTAGTATTTAGTATCTCTAGATGATTGAGGTGCACATGATAGTTATTTTTTCTGCTCCCATGTATTATTTCTTGTTTTAATTTACCATGTTCAAATAAAATATATAAAAGAGCTAGTGGGCTAAATACTTGAAGAATGATTTCCATGACAAGTTCTTCAAGCAGCCTGAAACAATTTTCTTATTAAGATTTTAGTAATATAATAATTGAATAAAAATAAAAGTTATAACATACTTGTGTTAGCTCAGTGGTAGAAAATCCCTGGGTTTGATCCTCACTACCACCAAGTTATTTTTGCAGTACATAGAATATACTAGAATTCTATACACTTTACACTACCAGACAGATCACTTGGGAGTTTTCTTCTTGCATTAACTTTGCATGATATTTCAGTCTTTGAGATACCCAGAAAATCAGTCTTAGTTCTTTTTTTTTAAAGAGAGAGAGAGAGAATTTTTTTAAAGAGAGAGTGAGAGAGGAGAGAAAGAGAGAGAGAGAGAGAGAGAGAGAGAGAGAGAGAGAGAGAGAGAATTTTTAATATTTATTTTTTAGTTTTCGGTGGACACAACATCTTTGTTGGTATGTGGTGCTGAGAATTGAACCCGGGCCGCACGCATGCCAGGCGAGCGCGCTACCGCTTGAGCCACATCCCCAGCCCAGATGCCTGTGTCTTATCCATGGATTCTATGAATATATTGTTACAGTGCAAGGGAGAATAAAACTGGATAGAATTAATTGTACTAACTAGCTGGTCTTATAACATTAAAATTTTCCTGTATTATCTGGATAGGCCCAATATAATTACAAGAATCTTTCAAAGTGAAAGAGAGAGGGAGAAAAGCCACTACCAAAGAGAACAATGTGAGAAAGATTTGAATGATCTTTGCTGGCTTTAAAGATGAACAAAGGCCATGAACCAAAGAATAAGTCAGCTTCTAGAATCTGGAAAAGACAAGAAAACATTTTTTCCTCTGTATCTTCCAAAAAAGAATTCAGCCTTGTTCAAATTTTCATTAGCCCAATAAAATCCATTTCAGAACTTTGTCCTCCAGAACTCTAAAATAAGACATTTGTGGTGTTTTAACCTCCTTGTTAGAATAGCAGTAGTCAACTAACACTCTACCAATAATGCTGCTCTTATGAGACAAAAAAAATGGTGTTAAAATTCATGGAAGAGCATGTTAGCATTGAAGTTAACAGGTTTGGCTCTGGAGACTTTCAGTTTCTAATGCTATTTTTTCTTTTTGCACTTATGAAATAATATCAAATTTAAGCATCACTAATCATGACCATGTATAATAGTGTGAAAGAAATTGAAAAGTGGATTTAATTGGAAAACTTACATATTTATATGATTATATGAGAAAATAGGAAGAGAACAGTGGGTAGAATCCATATTTCTCATTTATGAAACAGTTATAGTTCTCTAATTAACATTTGGAATTTTTTTTTTCTGAACTGCTGTATCAGGAAAACTCAGACCATGTGTTAAGGATGACATTCCCTAGTGTTCACCTAACAATAGCAGAGTATGAGCATTTTAAAGTAAATGATATGGTCTTAGGTTAGACTTTTTAGAAATAAAACTTGTGTATGTGATTTGCTGAGGGGGTGCTCTCAGGTGAAATTGTAAGGGAGTGAGGGAAATCAGGATAGGGCAAGGGAAGCAAGCAGACTTTAGGCTTATATCACTGGGGAGTTATAGAGCATGCTTGGTATTACATAATTGTTTTACATTGGAAAAATGAGACAGTCAATCATTTGCCCCCCTCTCTCCCATATCAGTCAGCCATTGGTTATGGGCTGTAGCCTTAAAGCCATTTAGAGGTGAGTTCCTAAGATTTTTAGAAGGATGCAGTTGTAAGTTATTAGCATCCAACATTTAGAGAAGCTAGAGGATGGTGCCCTTCTTGTCCAATAAAGGGGATCTGGGTTGATACCAACAGATACTAATGATACTAATGTTGTTCTGCTCTTTGGATCACTAAAACCCATTTTTTCTCTCATGTTAACATACCATGTGGGCATGATTTTTCTAGGATTATTTTTTTCCTTTTAAATCTTGAGTATTGAACTCAGGACCTCGTGCATGTTAAGCATGTACTCCTGTATTCCATCAGTGAACTACATTCCCAGTCCCTCCACGATTCTGGTTGATGACAATTTTGAGGGAAATTTACAATAGGAGAATAGTGGATCCCAATACTCATTGTCTTTTCCCCCTACAGTGTTGGGAATTCTCCTCACCCTAGGCTAACACTTCCATTGAGGTATGAATGTACTGGCTGGATAGAATTTGACTTAGTATTGCAACATCTACTGCAGAGGTCAGCAAGGATCCAGTTTCTTCATGTCCTTCTACTTTACTATTATGAGTATGTTGTATTTCATCCTCATGCTTGTTCCCTTGTGGATCTAAGTTATCTGAAACAACATTAGACAGTGATTTTCTTCAAAGGCAGGTTTAGAGGATGGGAAGAAAGTAGGTTTTCTTTTACCAGGAAAAAAAACAATTTTCAGAAGATTCTCCTCCCCCTGACTTTCTACATTTACCTGTTAGGCTGGAGTTACATAACCACATCTAACCACAAGAGAGGCAGGGAAGGAAAGACTGTACAGATGGTAAGAGAAAATGTATCCTAATAGCCAGGAGTGGCCTTTGGAGGTTGGTGTTGAGTAAGCACCCATTAGTGTCTTCTTCTTTACCTGGGTGCTATCTATATGCTCTTCTTTTCATGTAGCAGCTAAACATTGGTCCTCAATTCTCCATGATTCATACAAATGTGGTCTTACCTCAAATCTCACCCAATTTTTGTTTAGCTGGAAGCTCAACATTTTAAGAGAAAACCATGTCACATTTAGCTTTTTACATTTGGTAACCAGTTCCTCAAAGGCAAGGTTGTCTGCCACAAACACTCTCAAAATAAAATGATAGGAAAAATAAGAGATCCACAGTGAAGTTTTTTGAAAAGTGAAAATTAAGGAATGACTTTAGCAATCCTTGGCAAAGATAAAAATCACTAATAATGATCTTTATTAAAAATTTTGAGGGACTAGGATTGTGGTTCAGCAGTAGAGTGCTCGCCTAGCATGTGCGGGGCCCTGGGTTCAATCCTCGGCACCACATAAAAAAATAAAATAAAGATATTGTGTCCAATTACAACTAAAAAAATAAATATTCAAAAAAAAAGTTAAAAATTTTTTTGATATTTTGTTCATTATGGGATTTTTGCTTTAACTTAAATCTTTATGTTAAAAAATTTAATTGATATAATTACATTGTCTTGCACATATCTATGGTTTTATCTTAGATTTTAAAATTTTTATTAAATATTATTTATTTATGTTTTATTTTTTTGATGCTGATGAGTGACTGTTTGGCTTCCTGAATGCTAAGCACATTTTCTACCACTGAGATACACCATTCCCCAAAATATTACATTATGATCTTCATTATTTTTTAAATAACTTCTAATGCTCTCTGTATAGTAGAATAAGTATGGTTTATAATAATAAATTAAACATATCAAAATAACCAGTATAGAGGATTTTGAATGTTCCCAACATAAAGAATAGATAAATGCCTGAGGTGATAAATATGCCCATTACTGTGATCTGATCATTATACATTGTGAACATGTACTGAAATATCACACTTTACCCCATAAATATGTACAATTACCATGTGTCAATTAATATATATATATATATATATATATATATATATATATATATATATACCTCAAACTAACAAGTATTGTGAGAATGTGTAGAAACTGGAACCCTTGAATACTGTTGGGAGGTATGCAAAATAATACAGCCATTGTAGAAAACAGTATGGCAGTTTCTCAAAAATTAAAAATAGATTTACCATATTATCCATACAAAATTATTTCATTTCTGAGTACATACTCCAATTATTGTATGCCTATAGTTTTAGCAGTTATTCACAATTTATTTGTTCAACAATTTATTGTTATAAACTGCAATTCTTCTATTGTGCTATATTTTATTTTCTTAAAATTTGTTTTTTTAGTTATATATGACAGTAGAATGTATTTTGACATATTATACATACATGGAGTATAATATCCCATTCTTGTGGTTGTACATGATGTGGAATTATGCTGGTTGTGTATTCATATATGAATATAGAAAAATTATGTCCAATTCATTCTACTGTCTTTCTTATTCCTTTCCTCAATTTCTTCCCTTCATTTCCCTTTGTCTGATACAATGAACTTTTCATTCTTCCATCCCCCCTTAATTATTTTTATTTATCAATTTAAAAGAGCATTATAGTTGTTTTAGTCAGCTTTTTTGCTGCTGCACTAAAAGACCCAACAAGAGCAACTTTAGAGAAGGCAAAGTTTATTTAGGGGTTCCTGGTTTCAGAGGTCTCAGTCCATACACAGCCAACTTCATTCCTCTGGGCTGGAGGAGAGGAAGAACATCATGATGGAAGAGTGTGGTAGAGGGAAGTGGCTTACAGGATGCTCAGACAGGAGAGACAGAGAATCCATTCAACAGATACAAAATATATACCCCAAAGGCATGCCTCCAATGACCCACCTCCTCCAGCTACACACCACCCACCTTCAGTTAACACACAGCTAATCCCATCAGGGGATTAATTCACTGATTGGTTTAAGGTTCCTATAACCCTATCACTTCTCCTCTGAACCTTCTTGCATTGTCTCACACATGAGCTTTTGGGGAAAACCTCACATCCAACCATAACAATAATTACACATGATAGTTGGATTCATTTTGACAAAAATCATACATACATGGAATTTGATTTACTCCATTTAAGTCCCCAATGGCCTCCATTCCTCCCCCTTTCCTCTTCCTCTTCTCCTTCCTCAAACACTGATCTTCCTTTCACTTGTTATTAATTTATTTCTAATTGGTGCTTTATACATATACCTACTGGTATAATTCACTATGGTATATCTATACTTATACATGGTGTGAGTTTGTTAAATTCAGTCTGCCTTTTCTCCCCTTTACTGCTCCTCCTCCCCTATTCTCATATCCTTCTACTCAACTGATCTTCCCACTATATTTATAATATATGATCTCCTCCCTACTTTCCCCCTTATTTTGCTCAAGCTTCTGCATGTGAGACAAAACATTCAATGCTTGACTTTTTCCTCAGGATTATTTCAGTTAGCATAATGTTCTTCATTTCAATCCATCTACTAGCAAATGATATAGTTTCTTTTTTTATGGAAGGGTAAAACTCCACATTTTCTTAATACCACATTTTCAAAATTCATTCATATGGTAGTCCCATTCCTAGTTTTTTTGAAGAATTTCTATACTGCTTTCCAGAGTGGTTATACTACTTTGCTCTACAACAATGTACAAATGTACCCTTTCCCCCACACCCCTTGCCAGAATTTATAATTATTTGTGTCCTTTTTGTTTTTATTTTTATTTGTTCCTTTTAGATATACTATTGCCATTCTGAATGGAATGAGATGAAATCTTAATGTAATTTGTATTTACATTTCCCTGATACTTATAAGTATTGAACATTTTTTCATGTATTTATTGGCTATTCATGTCTCTTATTTTGAGGAATGTTTGTCTAGGACATTTGCCCATTTATTGATTGGGTTATTTTTGTTGTTGTAGTTTTTGTTTTGGTGTAAAGCTTTTTGATTTTCTTTTTTTGTATTTTAATTATAAATCACTGTTAAGTACAAGAAAGCTCTTGATTTATGAATTTTAATGTTGTATCATGCTACTTTGCTGAATTTATTTATCAGCTCTAGAAATCTAGTGGAGTTTTATAGGTTTTCTAGATATAAGATCATGTTATCAGCAAAAAGAGATAGTAATCTTCAATCCACTTTGATTTGACTTTTGTGCAATGTGGGAGATAGGAATATAGTGTCATTCTTCCATATATAGATAGAAGCACAATTTTTAAAAAAGTCTATCTTTTCTTGAATGTATGATTTTGGCACTATTGTCTATTATCAGATAACTGTATTTATGTGGGTTTGTCTTTGTGTTTTTTATTTTATTCCATTAATTTTATGACTATTTTGAAACTAATATCATGCTGGTTTTGTTACTATAGATTTTCAGAATAATTTGAAATCAGGTATTGCAATGTCTCTTGCATTCTCTTCTTGATCTGGGTAATTTTGGGTACTTTGAGTTTCTTATTATTCCAAATAAATTTTAGAGATGGGGGAAATGTCACTGGGGATCACATTGAATCTGTATAACATTTTTGATTGGCCATTTGAACAATATTAATTCTGTTCATTCAAGAATATGAGAGGTCTTTCTTTTTGTGTCTTCTTTAATTTTTTTCTTCAGTGTTCTATAATATTTATGGTAGAGATCTTTCACTTCCGTGGTTAGTTTAATTCCAAAGTATTTTTCTTGAAGTTATTGTTAATGGGATAGTTTTCCTGATTTCTTTTACAGCATAATCACTGTTGAAGTACAAGAAAGCTATTGATTTCTGAATATTGATCTTGTATTATGGCTTACTGAATTCCTTTATCAGCTCTAGAAATCTAGTGGATTTTTATGGGGTTTCTAGATATAAGTCATGTTACTAGCAAATAGAGATAGTTGACTTTTGTTTTTTCTATTCATATAACTTTAATTTTCTGTTCTTATTTAATTGTAGTGGCTAGAGTTTTGAGAACCATATTGAAGAGAGATAGTGAGAGTGGATGTCCCTGTCTTGTTCCCGAGTTTCTGAGAAATGCTTTCAGTTTTTGTACATTCGGTATGATGTTGACATTGTGTTTGTCACATATAGCCTTTAAAATGTTGAGGTAAGTTCCTTCTGTCTCTAGTTTTTCCAGAGTTTTTAATATAAATGGCTGCTTGATTTTAACAAAGACCTTTATTACATCTATTGAGATAAACAGTTATCTTTATGTGGCAAATTACATTTATTGATTTTCATATGTTGAACCAACCTTGCATTTCCTCACACTTGAACATGGTATATTATCTCAATGTGTTTTTGAATGTGGTTTGCTACATGGGCTCTCTCTCATCCAGTGAGGAGGTCCATGGAACAGGGTAGAGTAGAGTGTGGCTGTGGAGTTTGCTACTCAAGACTTCTGGAGACCAAGCAGGAAGCAGATCTGATTTTATTGTGCAGTTACCTCATACATATACTCATGCAGCAGCTAAGCAGATTATAGGCAGCCACCAATACAATTTCTTTCCAACTGTCTTTGCAGAGACCAATCAAGGAGCAGACCATGGAGCAAGCATCAGGACTGTACCACATGGCCTCATACCCAGGGCTGTACCTACAGGGTAAGAGGTTTGCTGCACACATGCCTAGCATGAGGGGAGTGGTTTGCCACTCATGCCCTTAATGTATGCCATGTATGCATTACTTTATGCACTTGTCTCCACAGTTTTGCTGGTATTTTATTAAGGATTTTTGCATATGTTCATCAGGGATATTGATCTGTAGTTTTCCTTCCCTGATGTGTCTTTATTTGATTTTGGAATTGGGGTTATACTGGCTTCATAGAATGTATTTAGGATTGTTCCCACCCTTTCAATTTTATGGAATAATTTGAGAAAGATTGGTTCAGTTCTTCTTTAAAGGTCTGGTAGAACTCTGATGAGAATATGTCTGGTCCTGGCTTTTTCTTTGTTGGAAGGCTTTTTTTTTTTTTTTTTTTGAAGGTGCCAGGGGTGGAACTCAGGGGCAAGGGCTCATTGAGCTACATCTCCAGTCCTATTTTTTGTATTTTATTTAGAGAGAGGGTCTCACAGAGTTGGTTAGTGCCTTGCTTTTTGCTAAGTATGGCTTTGAACACAAATATTCCTGTCGAAGCCTCCAGAGCCATTGGAATTACAGGTGTGTGCCACTGCACCTGGCTGGAAGACTTAGAATTATTTCAATTTTATTACTTTGCATGGGTTTGTCAAGGTTTTCTGTATTTTCTTGGTTCAATTTTGGGCAAGTCATATGTGTCTAAAATTTTGTCAATATTGTCTAGATATTTCAGTTGGTTTCAGTACACATTTTCAACATAGTTTCAAATGATTCTCTGGATTTCAGAAGTACCTCTGATGACATCTTCTTTTTAATCTCCAGTTTTGTTGATTTGTGTCATCTTTCTCTCTATTTTGCTTAATTTGGCTAAAGGTGTATCAGTCTTATTTATCTTTTTAAAGAACCAACTCTTTGTTGAACTGATCTTATGTAGTTTTTTTATTCTCAAATTCATTACTTTTATCTGTTAATTATTTTTTTTCTATTCATTACTTTTATCTCTTAATTATTTTCTTTCTTCTACTGATTTTGGAATTCATTTATTTTTCCTTTTATAAATGTTTGTGGTGGAGTGTGAGCCTATTTGTTTGGGATCTCTGTAATTTTTTTAAGAGAAAAGATTTATTTATTTACTTATTTTTATTAGAGGTTTATAGTTACACAATACTAGTTGTGTTTATCCTGACAAACTCATTTTAATTGTTTAATGTAGGCATTCAATGCTATAAATTTTCCTTCTGTAATTGCTTTATTACTATCTGAGATTTTGATATGCTGTATCTCTGTTTTCATTCTTTTCTAAGAATTTCTTGATGTCTTATAATTATCCATTCTTCATTTAAAAGAGCATTGTTCAATTTCCATGTGTTTAGGTTGTTTATTTTTAATTGTTTTTTGTTTGTTATTAGTTTTATTCCATTATGATCTGGTATGATGCATGAAATTATATATTTTTTTAAAAAATTTACTGATACTTACATTGTGACCTAGAATATGGTCTATTTTGAAAAAGGTTCTGTGTGCTGCTGAGAAGTAAATAAGTTCAGCTGTTTGGGAATGAAATATTCTGTAGATGGCTATTAGGCCCATTTGATTAATAGTATTATTTAAGATGAAAATATCTTTATTGATTTTATGTGTGGATAACCTGTATATGGGTAATAAAGATGTGAACATTTTAATAATCAATATTTTTGTTTTGGGGTCTATCTGAATTTAGTATCAAGAAGTATTTTTTCTATGTAATTATGTGCACTGATATTTGGGGCATATATATTTACTACATATCTTCTTGTTGGATCCTTCTCTTTACCAGTATATATTGATCTTTATCTCTTTTGACTTATTTTTTTCTTGAAATCTTCTTTGTCAGCTACTCCTGCTTGTTTTTGGATTTCATTTGCTATATATTATCCTTTTACTTTTATTTCTATGGGTATCTTTGCCTGTCAGATGAGTTTCTTGCAAACAGCATATACTTTGAACTTATTTTTTAATCCATTCTTCTAATATGTCTTTTAATTGGGTAGTTAAGACTATTTACATCATGTTATTATGGATATATTTGTAATTTCCTCCCATTTTGGTTTGCTTGCTCTATTTAATTCCATCTTGATTTTCACTTAATTAGAAAAATAATATTCCTCTGTTTGAGAGGTTTGGGCTTTGTCTTTGGATTCCTCTGTGTGTAATATGTCTTTTAGTATTTTTTCTTATTCTTTGTTATTTTATTCTGTTAGCTTATTTTATTCTTTCATTTAGTTTATTTTATCCTTTTAGTTTATCCCTGTCATAGAAATATTTGATTCTCTATCAATTTGAAAAAGAAGTTCAGGCAGGACCACCCTTTCTGACTAGTGCACTATCCTGAGAGCCGAGATCTAACCCAGATGGTTCACAACAGCCCATGCGGGATCCAGGATTTCAGTAGTCCTGATTCACTCCTCCTCCAGTGGGGAAAACACTACCAGAGCTTTGCCTTTGGTGCAAGACTTCCCCTTCCTACCAGAAGATTACCAGGGGAGGTCAAGCTCAGCAGCCCAGACTCACCCACTCCAACTTACTCAGGTCCCAGACACAGGATACAGTAGCATACATTGAGGGACACCAGCAGGGTCTGGAAGCCCAACATCAAGGTGAGTTACAGACAATCTGCGCAGGTACTATAAGAATATGAGGAAGAAACTGTAATATGTCAGATCCACACTTCAAGAAAGAAAGACACATAGACAACATAAAAAAAAAAAAAAAAAACAAGGGAGGAAAGTGCCCCAAACAAACCAGGACACTATAATAACAGAACCTATAGACAACAAAGTTGATGAAATGTCAGAGAAGGAGTTCAGAAGATTCATAGTTAAAATGATCTGTGAATTAAAGATTGTCCTAAATGAGCAAATACAAGCAAAAATTGATCGTTTCAACAATGAGATAAGAGAGAAAATACAGGTAGCAAAAAATTACTTCGAGAGATATATAAACTCTGAAAAAAAAGTCATAAATCCTTAAAATGAAGGATACAATAAATCAAATAAAAAACTCAATAGAAAGCATAATCAACAGACTAGATCATTTGGAAGAAAAAATGTTAGATAATAAAGACAAAGTATAAAATCTGGAAAATAAAGTTGATCACATAGTGAAGAAAGTTAGAAACCATGAACAGAACATCCAAGAATTATGGGATAGCATCAAAAGACCAAATCTAAGAGTTATTGGGATAGAGGAAGACATGGAGTTTCAAACCAAAGGAATTTACAATCTCTTCAATGAGATGATTTCAGAATATTTTCCAAGCATGAAGAATGAATTGGAAAACCAAATACAAGAGGCTTACAGAACACCAAATGTACAAAATTAAAACAGATCTACACCAACTCACATTATAATGAAAATGTCTAGCATACAGAATAAGGATAGAATCTTAAAATCCTCAAGAGAGAGGAATCAGGTCACATATAGGGGGAGACCAATTCATATCTCAGCAGATTTTTCAACCCAGACCCTCAAAGCCAGGAGATCATGGAACAACATATACCAAGCTCTGAAAGAAAATGGATGCCAATCAAAAATCTTATATCCAACAAAACTAAGCTTTAGATTTGTTGATGAAATAAAAATCTTCCATGATAAACAAAAGTTAGAAGAATTTACAACTAGAAAGCCCACACTAGAGAACATCCTCAGCAAAATATTCCAAGAAGAGGAAATGAAAAACAATGATGAAAATCAGCAGAGGGAGGGGTTACATTAAAGGAAAATCTAATCAGAGGAGAAACCAAGTCACATTAAATACCAAAAATAAACAAAAATGGCTGGGAATACAAATCATGTCTCAATAATAACCCTGAATGTTAATGGCTTAAACTCACCAATCAAAAGACATAGACTAGCAGATTGGATAAAAAAAAAAAAAAAGACCCAACAATATGCTGCCTCCAAGAGACACATTTCATAGAAAAAGACATTCACAGACTAAGGTGAAGGGTTGGGGAAAATTATACCACTCATGTGGATATATGAAAATTATACCACTCATGTGCAGAAGCAAGCAGAGGTTTCCATCCTCATATCAGATAAAGCAGACTTCAAACTAAAGTCAATGAAAAAGGATAAAGAAGGACACTACATACTTCTCAAGGGAGCCATACAGCAACAAGACTTAACAATTATAAATATATATGGCCCAAACAAATGAGCAGGTACGTTCATCAACCAAATTTTTCTCAAGTTCAAGAATCAAATAGACCACAACACAATAATTTTGGGTGACTTTAACACACCTCCGTCATCACTAGATAGATCTTCCAATCAAAAGCTGAACAAAGAAACTATAGAACTTAGACTTAACTGGCATATACAGAATATTCCAACCTTTAATGAGAGAATATACTTCTTTCTCAACAGCACATGGATCCTTCTCTAAAATAGATCATATGCTATTCCACAAAGCAACTCTCAGCAAATGTAAAAAAGTAGAGATACTACCCTGCATTCTATCAGATCATAATGAAATTAAATTAGAAATCAATAATAAAATAAAAAATAAAATCCACTCCAACATCTGGAGACTAAATAATATGCTACTGTATGAACAATGGGTTACAGAAGACATAAAGGAGGAGATTAAAAAGTTTTTAGAGGTGAATGAGAACACAGATACAACATATTGAAATCTCTGGGACACTATGAAAGCAGTTTTAAGAGGAAATTTTATGGCATGGAGTTCATTCCTTAAAAGAAGAAAAATTCAACAAATAAATGACTTAATACTACATCTCAAAGCCCTAGAAAAAGAAGAACAAATCAACACCAAAAGCAACAGAAGACAGGAAATAATTAAATTCAGAGCTGAAATTAACGAAATTGAAACAAAACAAACAATTGAAAAAAATGACAGAACAAAAATTTGGTTCTTTGAATAAATAAATAAAATTGACATACTCTTATCCATGCTAATGAAGAGAAGGAGAGAGAAAACTCAAATCACTAACATATGTAATGAAAAAGGAAATATCACAACAGACACTACAGAAATACAGAAGATAATTAGAAATTATTTTGAAAACCTGTACTCCAATAAATTAGAAAATATTGAAGGCATTGACAAATTTCTAGAGTCATATAATTTGCCCAATTGAATCAGAAATATATACAGAATTTAAACAGATTAATTTCAAGTGACAAAATAGCAGATGCCATCAAAAGTATGCCAACCAAGAAAAGCCCAGGACTGGATGGATACACAGTCGAGTTCTACAAGACCATTAAAGAACTAATACCAATACTCTCCAATTTATTTCAGGTAATAGAAAAAGAGGCAGCACTTCCAAACTCATTCTATGAAGCTGATATCACTCTGATTCCAAAATCAGGCAAAGACATATCAAAAACAAACAAACAAACAAAACAAACAAACAAAAACTTCAGACCAATAACTCTAGTGAACATAGATGCAAAAATCCTCAATAAAATTCTGGCAAATCGGATACAAAAACACATCAAAAAGATTGTGCACCATGATAAAGTGGGATTCATCCCAGGGATGCATGGTTGGTTTAACATATGGAAATTAATAAATGTAATTTATCACATCAATAGACTTAAATATAAGAATCATATGATCATCTCAATAGATGCAGAAAAAGTATTTGACAAAATATAGATAATATCAATAGATGCAGAAAAGTATTTGACAAAATATAGCACCCCTTTATGTTCAAAACACTAGAAAAACTAGCAACATCATAAAGACACAAGCTATGCAAGCCCTCTACCACTAAGCTATACTCCCAGTCCCATTTGAAATTTCATTTTGATACAGGTTCTCACCTAGTTGCCCAGGCTGGCCTCAAATTTGTGATTTTTATGCCTTGGCTTCCTATGAATATAGGTGTGTGCCACCACACCTGGCTTGAATGCCACTTTTTATAAAGCTATATTTTGTTTCAATCACCAGCTTCTTTATTTTAATTTCTCCTCTAGGACTTCCCTGAAACACAGGATTAAGAAATATTTGCCAATATTATCAGCCTGGAATATTTGAGTTCTTACTGTCCTGTTATACCTCCTTCCTTCCTTCATTTCTTTATTTTAGGGTCTGTTTGGAATAACAACTCAATTCCAAGATCCAAGGTTTTTATATATTTTTTTAGCTTTGTCTTATGATCTTATGATTGACTTCAAATTTTTAAAATGTCATAAAGAACCTCAGTACTCCAGATTCTTCTAATTCATCTTTCTAAGTTTGTGAGCTTTCTGCTTTCCCATTGTTGCCTTACAATTGAAAGATGGGTGTGGGAAGAATAGCTTTGTCCTATTAGGGAGGGAAAATATGACCAGAAATTTCCCAACTGGGTCCCCATTTTTTGTTGGTTCTTGTATATTGGGCAAAACTGTGAGACTGAGAAGGTATCTGACAAGCTAGGGATGGCACAGTCATGGTTACATTGACAAATAAGATTGATAGTGACTTGAATTAAAATAACAACAGTACCCCCCCCCAAAAAAAAAGACACAAACAAAATAAAGCTTATTCCATAAGCTTTCTAGGCAAGGGAATAGAAAGAAAAAAAAATTACTCACTGGGAAAAGTCAGGATTCTTTAAGAGTAAGTTTGTGCTTATGCTAATTTAAGTGTTGAAAACTAGACTGTGGAGAAGAGATAAGAGTTCATGAGCCAGGCACACATTGGGTGAAAACAAGTCCTATTATTCACTGATCAGGGCAGCATGAATTGTTAGTGTTAGCTAGAATTTTCATTTTTATTTCTCCTTTTCCTTCTCCTTCTCTTTTTTTCTTCTTGGCAGTGTCTTCTCTGTTGCCTCAGCCTCCCAAGTCATTAAAACTATAGGCATGTACCGCCATATCCAGCTTGAATTTTACTTTTTAATATACTTTATCCTTGAATGTGGATTTATTTATTTATTTGTTTGTTTATTTATTTGATCATTTTCCTTTGCCCAAGCTGGTGTCCAACTTATGAGTTCAAGTGATCCTCCAGTCTAAGTTTCCCAAGTTGCTAGAATTATAGGTTTGTGCTACCTCTCCCAGCTTGGATCTATTATTTAAACAAAAAGTAAAAAGGAGGAGGTGTCAGTCAGCTCTTCATCATTGTTGCCCACAGACCTGACAAGAACACCTTAGGGAAGGAAGAATTTATTTTGGCTCAGGGTTCTGTGTTTGACTGACTTCATAGATCTGGGCCTAAGGTGAGTCAGAACACCATGGTGCAAGGGCATGATGGAGGAAAGATGCTCATTTCTTTATAGCCAGGAAGCAGAGACCATGAGTAGGGATAACTTAATCCCCAAGGGCATGCTGCCAGAAACATACTTTCTCCATACCCTAGCTGCCTATTTTCATGATCATTAATACATTCAAATTATTAATCCAGGTTACAGTGATCATAATCAAATCTTATCACCTGTGAACATTCCTGCATTGTCTCACACATGAGCTTTTGAGGGACATCTCATATTCAAACCCAGAGAGTTTCTATTTAAAAACAAAAAAAAAAAAAAAAGAGGAAGTGAATGTGTTCCTAGTCCCTTCATGGTTGTTGGTCACTCGGCTACCTTGTTGCTGGGGGGGTAGAGACATGGATTCAACACACAGACTCCGGGAGCTGGTGAAAGAACTGGCTGGAGACCCACCTCAGGTCGTCATCCAGTAGCTCAGTTTATTTTTGGAATGCACAGAACTGTTATAGGGTTTGAGTGAGGCATGCCTATCAATCATACATAAGCAAGACAATATCCATAAGCCAATCATCTTCTGCCTAATGTAACCACACTGTGAGGAAACTCTAAAAATTGCTGTCATGGCAGAAAGCAATCTGGAAGGGTCTTTGGCCCTTACTGAGTCAGGGGTTTCATGCCCTGAAGCCCCTGACTCTCAGTTTCCCGGCCAGGCAGTTTGGCAATACTAACCACAAGTGCTGAGGATGTGGTTTCACCCCATCCTGCAGGCGCCCCTGTCAGGCCTGAAGGAAGGTGGCTATTTCAGGCACTTCCAAGCTGCTAGTAGCTGCTAGCTGCGACTGAAAGTTATTCCAACAAGGAAGGGGATGAGAAGGGGAATTGGATAGGAATTGAGTGATACTTTCGGATACATCTCTTATACTGCTGTACATATTGAGAGGTATTCCAAGAATGCAAGACCCTGACCATTCTCATTCTGGGGCATTTCTCAGTTTTGTGTTTGCAGGGAGCAACCTTTAAGGATGAAGTAGTCCTTCCTCTATGACAAACAGCAAGCTTGCTTACTGACTGTTTCTGACAGGTCAAATCAGTCTTGAATTACTGGGATGCACATTTTATTGGTCAAAATGTATTCTCTCTTTTTAAAAATATATTGTTTAATTTTATCCATTAAATATTTGTTTCTTTGTTCATGGATTATATCAAGTTAATACAAGCCTCACAAAATATGTTGGGAAGTGTTTCTTCTTAAGTTTTCTGGAATAATTTATGTAGAGTACAAAGTTTTTGGTAGAATTCTGTAACAAAACTACCTGTGCCTGGAATTTTCTTTGTGGATAGGTTTTTAATTATAAATCCAAATTCTTTAATATATAAGGGCTATTCCTACTCTCTCTCTCTCTCTCTCTCTCTCTCTCTCTCTCTCTCTCTCTCTCTCTCTCTTCTGGAATGAGCTTTATTAGTTCATACCATTAAAAACAAATTGGCAGGGTGTGGTGGGGCATGCCTGTAATCCAAGCAGCTTGGGAAGCTAAGGCAGGAGGATTGCAGGTTCAAGCCAGAGGGACTAGTCACATTGTTCTAATTCCTAAAACTTCCTTTTCTAAACTTAGTTCTTCAACTTCACCATCAATTTTGCAGGTTACTGATAGTCTTCCAATAAGTTCTTTTAATGTAAGTTAATTACAGATAGTAATTTATTCCACTGACTCCCTAGATCTTTAGGAATGATGAAATGAGGCAGTGCACATAAGAGAGCTCAAATACAGAGGACAACATAAGCACCTGAAATTTTAAGAAATGGTTTAAATATAGAAGATAGTGTGTAAACATTACTGTGTTTGTTAAGAATAAGAAACTTCAGACAAAAGCCAAAAAGTTATAATAACAAACTCAACAACAACAACAACAAAAATCCAGCAACAATTCTTTGGAGACAATTCTCTAAGAATCTCTTATATAAGTTTTTAGATATCTAGATATTGACCACCAGTTCTATCTTTCCTAGAATATGTTTTGTAAATAAGAAGTCCTGGAAAGATAGAGACAGTGACGTTTCCCAAAATTAATTTATTTTTATTCCCGAATAGGAAAACCAGAGAGATATGTCTCCCTTCCAGAGAAATTACTTAAGTTCCAGGATAATAAACATCATGTCTCTGAGAGCATAAAGGGCAGAAATACAGACCTCACCTCTATATGATTAACTCCTCCAAAGCTCAAGGAAGACCTATAATTTGTATAATTAAAGATCTTCTATACTAAATTTAAGTGTAGTTTTTGACTACCCTGGCAATAATCTTCCTTTTACTGTGACAAAATATCAGAAATGATCAATTTAATAAGTGAAAAGGTTTATTTTGGTTCATGGCATCTGAGGATTCAGGCCATGGTTTCTTGGACCTCTGGCTATGAGCCTACATTACATGAAGAAGCAGGCCTGTTTGCCTCATGGCATCCAGGAAGCAGAATAGAGAAATAAGAAGGAAGCAGAGTCCCACAATGCCCTTCAGAGGCATGTTTGACCTAAATTTCTTCCACTAGGCCCCACCTCTTAAAGGTTCCATCACCTCCCAAAAGCATCTTGGCCTGGGACCAAGTTTTTAACACATGGGGCTTTGAGAGACATTTTAAACCATAGCATTTAGGCTATCAGAAATTAATGCTATTAGGACACTGATCAAAAATTGACAGATTTTTGTCAGTTTTGAAGAACTTAAGGATTTGCACTCACTATTCCTTGTTGAAGCTCTCCAGTCTGTCATATTTAGACAGGCTTTAAGTTTTTGACTTCTTAATCTTTACTCCCTGTTTTATTGAGAACTCAGTGTAATCCCCCAATTCATGCTCTTAGTGAGCATGTTATTTCACATGACAGTAAGGTATAATATAATTAGTCACTTTGTCACTTTATACACTGTGAACCATCAGAGTCTCATGCCTGGTGTTCACTGCCTTCAGCCTCCAGGCAGTCAGACAAGTCTCAGATTCCCTATAATTCTCCAAAGTGGTTGGCTACTGCCAACCACTTAGAACATTGTTGCATTTTCTGTCACATTCCTCAGCTGAAAACAACAGAAATGGCTCCAGATAACTTATGTATAACTTACATTAAAAGAACTTGGAAGTTCTTTTGGAAGACTCTCAGTAACCTGCAAAATTGATGGTGAAGTTGAAGAACTAAGTTTAGAAAATGAAAAGGTAAAAAGGAAGTTTTAGGAATTAGAACAACATGGCTAGTCCCTCTGATGCAACTTTCCACATGCTTCAGCTACATATTGAAGCTATCTGAGGACTAAGTCACCAGAAATCAAACATGATAATAGGTTTATCTTTGCACTTTGCAAGATGAAAAGTTCCATACAGAGGCCTTGGTGCTATGCCCTGGAGGCAGGGGAGGAAGGGAAGTGACCTCTTTGTTTTCTAGAGTGGAAGAAAACACACCAGGAGCTTTGTAATAACTCACAAGAAAGGGGGATTCTCCCAACTGAAAAGGAGTAGGGAGGATCACCCAGGCAAAAAAACAAAAACAAAAACAAAATACAAACAGATGGTAATTTATTCCACTGACTCCCTAGATCTTTAGGAATGATGAAATGAGGCAATGCACATTAAGAGACAGAGGACAACATAAGCACCTGAAATTTTAAGAAATGGTTTAAACATAGAGAAGGATAGTGTGTGAACAAATTTGCCTGTATATTGAAATTAAAGTGTTTGTTAGGAATAAGAAAGTTCAGACACAAGCCAAAAAGTTAGAACAACAAAAACAGCAACAACAACAACCACAAAAATCTAGCAACAACATCCCTCAAAACAAAAGCCAAATGGGAATTAATCATTTTGCCAGTTAAGGAAATCCACAACAAGGAAGAAATTCACTCAGCAGTTTGCAGGAAGGAAAAGTCAAGGAGTACTTTTAATAGGCAAGAAGGGTTTCTGGTTGAGATGATGGTAAATGATGATTTCACACCAGTACTCTGGACTTGGGGACTCTAGATCAGCAGCCTACCATGATAATAAACAAAGAAACAGACAAATCAAGCAAAAGACATGCCAGCAATCTGAATAGGAAGGCAGTAATCCAGAGTTTTGTTAAAAATCATTTGAGCAGTATATCTTTAATGTCACCATCTGCTGATGAGGAAAGGAAAGAGAATTGAGTTAGTGCATCCAGGACCTGATGTATCAGAATAACTAAAAGCTTGTGGCTATTTAACAGTTTTAGCCAGTTAGAACAGGTATATCAGAGCATAGTATTCACTTTTCCTATCTTTTAGGCAAGTGCTCACACACACACATACACACACACACACACACACACCATATATATAACTTTCTAAGGTTAATTATATCTATACATACATGTATATGTTTATATATAATTTATGTTTATTTATAATTTACAAATTAATTCATATAAGAAAAATTGCTTGCTATTGGGTTATTTTCTGTCTATTTTAGAATTTTAGATGTTACTTGAAGGGTATTTGGGACTGTGGGGTCCAGATGAGTTAGTGTATGAGATGGCTGCTTAGTTTCAGGTTGGATCTACTTGTCCCATCCTCATCTTTTTTTTTTCCATGTCAGACAATAAGCATAGGAGTGGGAGAATAATTTGTTGTGTAAAATAATAGCTTGGAAAATATTCATCAACATTGTTCAACATTGTGGTGGGTTTTGATCCACAATGTAACATACAAACAACTGAATTATATTATTTATCTACTTGGTGGTGCTTCACCTTGGGCCTAGATTAATGGAGTCAGCTGCCTTTGGACTAAGACCTATGGACTAAGACCTCTGAAATCATAAGTCACAATTAAACTTTTCCTATTCTAAATTATTCTACCTGGGCATTTTTATTATAATAATGCAACATACAGCTAAGACAGGATCTCACTATGATGCCCAGGCAGTACTAGAACTCCTAGGCTCAAGCAATCCTGCCTCAGTCTCCTGGATACCTGGGACAACCACTGAGCTACAACCCCGCAGCCCTTTACATTTGTATTTTGTATATACTGCTTACTACAGATATATTAGATATAGAAAGCTTATATGATATACAACTATGAGTATATATGTGTATACTGATATATATTCACATACATACATATATATGTACACATGCTAGATATATTTCATATGTGTATATATTTGCATATACATATCATGAAATGTTTTGAGGCATGATATCTTTGGAGGCTATCGTTTCCTTAAAATAAAGAATAAAATGAGCTTTTACTTTGGCTATGATCCAATCTGACCACAGTAGTACAAGTAGCTACACAGTGAAGTATGTGCTCTAATGTGTGGTGTTATACAACATTAATGTTGCACATTACAGAACTTCTGATATATTACAAAATATTCTTATTCCTGAACATGGAGGAAGAATGCACAAATAGACTACAGAATTATGGGGATATTTACCCAATTTTCAAAAGTTTTAAAAGGACCTGGAAGAATCTAAAATAGTGGGACAGAGAATTTACAATAATAAGTTTACAAATTATACTGTTACATAACGATGAGCAGTGTTTTATTCCTTTAGAAATTCTCTTCTGCAAAAATTTATAGAGAGAAAAAAAATTGTGTCCCTCTGATCGGCTGGTGCATTTTACACCTGTGTGGTGGTGATTGCTGCCACCTAGAGACCAAACATGTGAAGTGGCTTGGATCTTTAATCTTGGAGTCCCTTGGAGATTCTGCAGGCACATATTCCATGAGGAGCAATTCTTGAAGCAAAATTTGAAAGAATTTCAGTTGAAATACTGAAGGAAAGTTCTAGAAGAATATAAGAAATGGCAAATAACATTTTATACAATGGGATATAGTATATACATTTGAAGATCTAGTCCTAATATAAATTTCGAATCAGACACATACTGACAGCTAATATTTCCTTTACACACAACTTCATTTCAAACTCATTTACTATGTCTACAGTGAGGATGTGATAGTAGAAACAAATTTGCTTATATATTGAAATTCAGACATGTAGAAATATGTGTGGGGGGCAGGGATTAAGGTTTTCCCTCACTTTTTGTCATACGTTATATGAGAGAGAGAGAGAACTAGAAATGTAAACATACAAGAAGAGGATAATAATGGATATAGACCAAAATCTTTATGATGATTATTTCCTGGTTTTAGGATTATAGATTATTTCTTGTGCTTTGCTTCATTTTATTTTGCTTAATTTTGAAAAATTTTAATTTTGAAAGATTGAAGATGGAACACAGGCACTCAAGAGAGGTATGGATGAAATCTCAAATAATCACCAATAGAGCTCCACAGTTCAGCCAAGACCAGATCCCAACTACTGGAACTTCCAAATTAGAATTCTGTGCTATCCCTGCTACAGGAGTACACAATTTGTTAGCATGCCCCAATCTAAACCGTGCTATACTGGGAGATACAAAACAAAGAGCTACTACAATCAGATTAGGCTCCTATTCACAATTGGCAGCTCAGTGAGGAACACAAAGAAGTTGAACTTAACAGTCCCCAGCTCTTGCTTGACACAAGAGTTACAGAGCCCAAAAATAAATATTATGAATGAAAATTCATCATTGCCAACAGTTTTGATCACCTAAGCAGAAACAATCCTTTATTTATTTCTCATCAAAAGTTTTTTCTTTTTTGTATTCCCCACATTTTAAAACTTTAAAAAAATTTTTTAAATGTTTTCAAAATTTTATTTCATTTATTTATTTATTTCCTATTTTCCATTCTGTATGATTGTATGTAGAGGGGGTGTTCTCAGTATACAAAAGATTTATATATATATATATATATATATATATTCATATTCATATATATACATATATATTTTTATATCAGTTTACCTTTGTTTTAATTCCTTTCATCTTTACTCATAATTATTTAGCCTTAAGTTGACTTAGGTGGGGTAAAAAAATATGTTGGTTTGAGTTGTTATTATCTTATATTTGTTGTTTGTTTGTACCTTTTTTATTCCTCTTATTGCTTCTCTTCTCTCACTAATAACCAAATTTTCTTCTTCTCTCATTAGAGCTAGAGTCTTGTCAGCGTCAAACTTGATGTCAGACACTCAGCTCCTGGGCATAAAACAGCTCTCTTGTTACACAACCACAAAGTTTCACCAAGTTCTGCTCCTCCTAAACCTGTTTGCATAACATTAACTTCAAACAATGGACTTTCTTGAGAGCTATACAGGCTTCTAACATTGTACATTGTGACTTTGTAAGTAACTAAGGAAAATGCTGCATAATGTGGCTAACTCTGTACCTGCCTAATGATGCAATGAATGATAATGTACTAATGATGCCAGTGATCTACTGTAACCTATTGATATAATGAAGCTGACAGCTTGGAGAAAGGGCCACTTGTGGCTCTACACCTTGTTTCTGTTTCCTTTTGATTGCTTTACAAGTAATTATATTATACCTATAGTCACCTGAAATAAAATATCTGCTAAGGACATGCATTGAGGATCAAACTGAGTCCTCAATAAATCAGGGAGTGAAGATAAAAAATCAAAGCTTAGAGTTTGTTTAAATATGACAGATTGGAAAGCTTCAACAAGGAATAGTGAGTGCAAATCCTTAAGTTCTTCAAAATTGACAAAAATCTGTTCAATTTTTGATCAGTGTCCTAATAGAATTAACTTCTGATAGCCTAAATATTATAGTTTAAAGTGTTTCTCAAAGTCACTTTTGTTAAAATCTTGGTCCCAGGCCAAGGTGCTTTGGGAGGTGGTGGAACATTTAAGAGATTGGGTCTAGTGGAAGAAACTTAGGTCACAGGAAACATGTTCTTGAAGGGGATTGTGGAATCCTTGTCCCTTCCTATTTGTCTCTTATTCTTCCTGGATACCATGAAGCAAACAGGCCCACCTCTTCATGTAATGTACTGAGCTATTATAGGCCCAAAGCAAGAGTTCCAAGAAACCATGGCCTGAATCCTTAGATACCATGAACCAAAATAAACCTTTTCACTTATTAAGTTAATCATCTCTGATATTTTGTCACAGTCAAAGGAAACTGATTTCCAGTGTAGTCAAAAACGAAACTCAAATTTAGTATAGAAGACCCTTAAGTACATAAATTAAATTTATTGCTCCTCTGGTAATTCATACATATGTGGGTGTTATCTACCTGCCCTTTATGCCCTGAGTCATGATATTTATTATCCTCTATTGTAAACTATCTCTCTGTGGAAAGGAGGCAAATTCTCTCTTGTTTTCTTAATCAGGGATAAAAATAAATTCATTCAGGAATAAATCAGGGTTTTCATCCTTCCAGGCTGCCTATTTAAAAAAGAAAATCTTTCCAGGAAAGCTAGCCCTGGTGTTCTATGTTTAAATGTCTAGAAACATGAGATATTTGTTAAGAATTGTTTCCAAAGAGCTTACAGTATTAAACACCTGTATTTACAAAGAAAAGAAGGACACAGTGGAACTCCCAGTTAGTGCAAAAGAGTATGGGCTCACAAGATAATTTCTCAGGAAAAAAAAACTCTACAGGTACTTCTGAAACTAACTAACTCACCCCGAGGGCACCAAGAAACCTTGGCTGTCACGTTGGCTACAGTGAATGTTAGGAGAGCAACTGGGAGCACCAAGCCTGTTCCACTCATATATTAAGGAATTCAGTTTTATTTTAACATCTTCAGCTCTAGGTGCTTTCAGAAATCCATTTTCTCTGCAAAAAAAAAAAAAAAAAAAAAAAAACAGAAAAAGAGTTCCAAACTTCAGAGCCTGTTGTGGATTTATTTATCCTCAGATTATTGTTTTTATTGAATTGAGTTTACCTTTTTGTTTTTAAAAAAAGAAATAAAGGTCACAAAGCAATCACCTCTGTTTCCACCGTAAAAATAGAAGAAGAATACTGTCATTCTCCAAAGAAGAGGTCTTTGAGGATTTCCACTACACATTTACAATGTTGGGGGAAAGAAAAGTTTACTTCTCTGAAAGGCCCCTGCAGCAAGCTGCACCCCCATATGAAAAATAAGCCC
Organism: Urocitellus parryii; assembly: GCF_045843805.1. Lineage (NCBI taxonomy): Eukaryota > Metazoa > Chordata > Mammalia > Rodentia > Sciuridae > Urocitellus > Urocitellus parryii. Next base: position 87,039,961 of record NC_135539.1, on the reverse strand, counting down.
AGCATAGCAGCTCAACAATCAATAGCATCCCTACTAATTACAGTGGGTTTTCCAATTTTTCACCCCATAGCAAGTTCTGTGGCCCAGATGGCAACCCCTGCAGCTGGCATGGCTATGGTCTGTGCTCTCAGGCTCACACTTGGTCATTCCATTAGAGGACACTTCCATGGAGAAAGTAATGGTGAGCTCTCAAGGCCTAATGTCACTTAGCAGGATTCTTAGGAAACCCAGTCACAGCAGCAGCTGTTTAGTGGCTATTGATTTTATAAGAGAAAACAGTTTTTGGAGTGTGCCCTGAATTCCGGGAATCAGGGGTGGAAACAGTTCAGACTTGCAAATGAATTAGTCTAATCAAGAAGTTTAAATTTAGAAATAAAAGTCAGCTGTCCTGACCTAGTTATAAAGTAACTAAAGATATAAAAATTTAATAGACAGTGAAAACATGCAGTACAAAAGCATCAGTTAAACCCCTTCTTCCAGGGAAAAATGTTTTCTGACTTTATAAAAGTTTACTGAGATGGGACAAAATTCAGGGCTGGTGAAATTGGTGTGGCCTCCTTAAGCCATCTCCTGTGATGTTATTATTTGTGATTTGATTGGAATAAAGTAATTTTCTTAAAAAAAAAACCAAAGACAAACAAAATGTAAAGTAGGCAGAAAAAAGGCAATAGTAAATATCAGAGCAGAAATCAACCAAATTGAAAACAGAAAAAAAAAGAACAAAATAAATGAAACCCAAACCTCATTTTTTTAAAGAATCTTTTGCCAATGTGGTCAGGAGAGACAAATTAAAAATTGCCAGTCTCGAGTATGAAACTGCTGGGTGTGATGGTGCACACATGTAATCCCAGTGGCTTGAAAGACTGAGGCATGATAATTATGAGACTCTAAGCAACACAGTGAGACCCTAAATAAAATACGAAAACAAAAAATGACCAATAATGGGATGGATTCAAACTAAAAAAAAAAAAAATCAGTGAGGTGAATGAGCTCACACAATGGGAGCTAATCTTTATCACAAGCACATCAGATAGAACACTAATCTCTAGGATATTTAAATCACTTAAAAACCTTAACACCAAAAAAATAAATAAATAAATAACCAAACCAATAAATAGGCCAAACAATTGAACAGACACTTCTCAGAAAAGGATATACAACCAATCAACAAACATATGAAAAAATGTTCAACATCTCTAGCAATTAGAGAAATGCAAATCAAAACTACTCTAAGATTTCATCTCATTCTAGTCAGAATGACGACTATCAAGACTACAAAGATAGTTGGTGAGGATGTGGGAAGAATGATACACTCATACATTGCTGGTGGCACTGCAAATTGGTGCAGTCAATCAGGAAAACAGTATGGAGAATCCTTGGAAAACTTCGAATGAAACCACTGTTTGACCCAACTATACCATTCCTCAGTTTATACCAAAAGCACTTAAAAACATCCTACTATAGGGACACAGCCATATCAATGTTTATAGCAGCACAATTCACAATAGCTAAATTATGGAACCAACCCATATACCTTTCAGTAGATGAATGAATAGGGAAACTTTGGTATAAATACATAATGGAACATTACTCATCATTGAAAGAGGATCAAATCATGGCATTTGCAGGTAAATGGATGGAATTGGAGAATAAAATGCTCAGTGAAGTAAGCCAATCCCAAAAAACCAAAGACCAAATGTTTTCTTTGATATGCGGATGCTGAGTCATAATGGCAATGGGGGGGGGGAGGAGCATGGGAGGAATGGAGAAATGTTAGATAGGGTGAGGGGATGGTGAAGGAAGTAATTGGACAAGGAAATAGAAATGATGGTGGAATGAGTTAGACATCATTACCCTAAGTACATGTATGAAGACACAAATGGTATGAAAATACTTTCTGTACAATCAGTGACTTGAAAATTGTGCTCTATATGTATAATATGAAATGAATTGCATTCTTCCATCATATATAACAAATTAGAATAAATAAATAATAAAACAACAAAAAAACCAAAAAAGACTGGGGATGTGTCTCAGTGGTTAATAATATTATAATGATTTTATATGAATAAATTATAATTTAGAATAGGCAAATTCTTTGAAAGATGCTGTTGTGAAAATAAATTAAGTAGCTAGGAGAAGTTTGGTGCATCTATAATCCCAGCTACATGGGAGGCTCAAATAGGAGGATCACTTGAGTCTAGGAGTTTGAGGCCAGACTGAATTACATAGTAAGATTGTGTCTCAAAACAAACAAACAAAATACCATTTGACCCAGTTATCTCACTGCTCTGCCTATACCCAAAGGGATTAAAAATAGCATATTACAGTGATGCAGTCACCTCAATGTTTATAATACCACAATTCACAAGTGCCAAACTGTGGAATCAACCTAGATGCCCTTCAATAGATGAATGGATAAAGAAACTGTGGTATATATACACAATGGACTATTATTCAGCATGAAAAGAGAATAAAATCATGTCATTTGCAGGTAATTGGATGAAGTGGAGAGCATCATGCTAATTTATTTGTTAACTTTTTATTTTTTAATAAATGCACTCAATACAATAAATTTTTCTTTTAATACTGCCTTTGTAGTGTCCCAGAGATGTTGATATATAGTATCAGTGTTATCATTTACCTCTAAGAATTATTTTATTTCATCCTTGATTTCTTTGACTATCCACTCATCATTTAATTGTGTATTATTTAGAAGGAAATATCACAATGGACACATCTGAAATACAGAAGATAATTAGAAACTATTTTGAAAATTTATACTATAATAAAATAAAAAATATCAAAGACATTGACAAATTTCTAGACATATGACATACTCAAACTGAATGAGAAGATCATACATGATTTAAACAGATGGATTTCAGTTTCTACCAACCAAGTAAAGCCCATGACCAGATGGATTCTCAGCAGAGTTCTACAAGACTTTCAAAGAAGAATTAACATGAATACTCCACAAATTATTCCATGAAATAGAAAAGGAAGAACCCTTCTAAACTCATTCTATGAGGCCAATATTACCCTGATACCAAAACCACACAAATACTCATCAAGAAAAGAACACTTCAGACCAATATCCCTGAATAACATAGAGGCAAAAATTCTCAATAAAATTCTGGCAAATCACATAAAAACCACATCAAAAAGATAGTTCACCATGATCAATTGAGATTTATTCCAGGGATGCAGGGTTGGTTCAACATATGAAAATCTAAAAACATAATTCATCATATTAATAGAGTTAAAAACAAGAATCATTATCATCTCAATAGATGCAGAAAAAGCATTTGACAATATACAGCAAAGCTTCATGTTCAAAACACCAGAAAAACTAGGGATAGTAGGAATATAATTCAATATTGTAAAAGCTATATATGCTAAACCCAAGACCAGCAGCATTCTAAATGGAGAAAAGTTGAAAGCATTTCTGCTAAGAACAGAAACAAGACAAGGATGTCCTCTTTCACCACTTCTACTCAACATCATCATTGAAAATCTAGCCAGAGCAATTAGACAAAAGAAAGAAATTAAAATGATACAAATAGGTGAAGAAGAACTATCACTATTTGCTGATGACATGATTCTATACCTAGAAGATCCAAAAAATTCTACTAGAAAACTTCTAGAACTAATAAATTCAGCAAAGTAGCAGGATATAAAATCAACATCCATAAATCAAGTTCATTCCTATACATCAGCAATGAATCCACTGAAAGAGAAATTAGAAAAACTACCTCATTCTCAATAGCCTCAAAACAAAACAAATAAAAAACCTTGGAATCAATCTAACAAAAGAGGTAAAAGATATCTACAATAAAAACTACAGAACACTAAAGAAAGAGATTGAAGAAAACCTCAGAAGATGGAAAGATCTCCCATGCTTCTGGATAGGCAGAATCAATATTATCAAAATGGTCATACTACCAAAAGCATTATGCATATTTAGTGCAATTCTAGTTAAATTCCCAATGACATTCTTCATCAAAATTGAAAAAGGAGTCATGAAATTTATTTGGAAAAATAAGAGACCCAGAAGAGTGAAGGCAATCCTTAGCAAGCAAAGTAAAGCAGAAGGCATCACAATACCACAGAGCTATAGTAACCAAAATGGCATGGTACTGGCACCAAAATAGACTTGTAGACCAATGGTACAGAATAGAGGACACAGAGACAAACCCATACAAATATGGTTATCTCTTACTAGACAAGGGTGCCAAAAAATTTACTGGAGAAAAGATAGCCTACTTAACAACTGGTGCTGTCAAAACTAGAAATACATATGTAGCAAAATAAAATTAAACCTCTATCTCTCACCCTGCACAAAAATCAGCTCAAAATAGATCAAAGACTTAAACACTAGAACAGAGACCCTGGCTCCCCCACCTCACCAGACTCCCTGGCACTGGAAGGAGATCAACTCCATCTTGGATAACCTTTCTTTCCATATTTGGTGGTGGCCATTCTCAGATTTGGTCTCCATCTTGCTAGGAACCAAATATCAACTCCCCCCAACCCCCGCCCCCAGCAGTGATAACTCAGCACAGTGACCACCCACCACAAAAACAGCTCTCAGTTGGGCAGGTGTAAAGTGTGACCAGGGTGCTGCCCACCTGGTGTGAGCCTGGGTGTGAGAGACCTGGAAGATGGGAACTGCTAAGTGAGTGGGGTTGGGACTAATGCTTGGAGCCTAACAGAGAGACCAGGAACTGGGAAATCTCCAGGAAAGAGAGGGAGATGATACTGGGTGCTCAGGTCAAATGAGTGGCTCCAAAAGGAGACCTGTGAGGTGCAATCTCCCTGCAGTGACTGAGAGGCAGCACTTCCCACTCCCAGACGCCCTACACCAAGACCAGTCTTCTCACCCTGATTACCTATACCATCCTGAGAGCAGAGACACCAGTTTAAAACAGAAAACACCTCCTATTGGAGGAGAAAAGAAATTCTTTTGAGTTTTTTTTCTCTTTCTCTTCTACCCCTCTATTCTCTGGCCCTCACATCCCCAACATATGTGAAACCAAGAACTCTGCATAAAATAGGATTTTGAAGATTGAGTCATCTGAATAATATAAAACAAAAAAACATTGTGTATGCTCCTTTTTTCTCATTTTTCTTCTTTCATTTTTCTTTCCCTCTCCAAACTTTATTATTTTAACATCCTGTATTTTTCTAAATATGTATATGTGTTGTTTTAAGTAATCTACTGTCTTTCCATGTACCTATCTACCCTAAATTATTTCCTGTCTATTCTCCTGCTACTAACCTTCTTTATTAGATTTCCCTTTCACATTTCCTAAGATATATTAACTCTATACCCTCACAATATTTCCCCTCAGCATACTGTCCTATGCCCCACCCCCAGTATATTGACCACTGTCAGAAACTATATGTCTTTTTACAAAACTACTGATTATATTTTAAAACATAATTGAACTCAACATTTCCGTACATTGAGATTAAACTGTAAATGTCTTAATTACAATAAATTGTTCATAGGTGATATATTGTTGATATTGGGATCTGTTAACATTGTCCTTCCCCACAAATGAGGGATCCTGGAAACCTACAAGAGCACTACAAACCTATAGGGTACAAACAATAACACCCAGACTCACAGAGTTAGAAAGGAAGACACATGAGCAACATGAAAAGGGAAGAAAATGGATGGCATTAGAGAAGATTATGTTAAGTGAAGTTAGCCAATCCCCAAAAAACAAATGCCAAATGTTTTCTCTGATATAAGGGGGGGGTGACTCAAAATGGGGTTGGGAGGAAGAGCAAGGGAGGAAGATTACCTCTAGATAGGGAATTGGGGTGGGAGGGAATGGGAGGGAGAAGGGGAATAGCATGGATGGTGAAAGGAGACCCTCATCATTATACAAAATACTTGTATGAAGATGTGAATTTGGTGTCAACATACTGTATATATAATCAGAGATATGATAAATTTTTGTATAATGGTGTATTAAGATTTGTAAGCAAAATAAATAAATTAAGAAAAGGAAAAGACAAGGGAAGAAATTACCACAAACAAATCACATTATCACATTATATAAACATCAGATTATTAGAAACATTGGCAGCTACAGCAGAAGTAATTACAGAGAAAGAGTTCAGGATATACATGGTTAATATGTTCTGTGAATTGAAGGAAGATATAAGAGAACAAAGACACGCAGTGAAAGATCACTTCCATGAGGACCCACATAAACAATCCAAGAAGCAAAAGATAACCTCAACAGGGAGATAAAGGTTCTACAAAACAAAACAAAACAAAACAAAAAAACCAGAAATACTTGAAATGAAAGAAATAATAAACCAAATTAAAAACTCAAATGAAAGCATCACCAACAGAGTAGACTATTTAGAAGATAGAACATCAGACAATGAAGATCAAATAAATCATCTTGAAAAGAACATAGACCACACAGTAAAAAATGATAAGAAACTACAAGCAGAACATTAAAAAAATATATGGGATAGCATAAAAAGACCAAATTTAAGAGTTATTGGAATAGAGAAAGGCATAGAGGTCCAAACAAAAGGAATGAACAATCTATTCAATGAAATAATATCAGATAACTTTCCAAACATGAAGAATGAATTGGAAATCCAAATCCAAGAAGGCTATAGAATGCTGAATGTGTAAAATCATAACAGATCCACACCAAGACACATTATTATAAAAATGCCCAACATACAGAATAAGGAGGGAATTTTAAAAGCCAGAAGAGAAAGGAATCAGATTGCATATAGGGTAACTATTAGGATAATGAACAGATTTTTCAACACAGACATTGAAAGCTAGAAGATCCTGGAACAACAAACATATTTCAAGTTCTGGAAGATAATGGATACCAATCAAGAATCTTTTATCCAGAAAAATTAAGCTTTATATTTGAAGATGAAATAAAAACTTTCCACAATAAACAAAAGTTAAAAGGAATTTTAGTTAAAAAACTGGCACTACAAAATATCCTTGGCAAAATATTTAATTAAGAAGAAATAAAAACAGCAATGAAAACCAGCAGAGGGAGGTAGTGCACTAAAGGAAAAACTAATCAAAGAAGAAAAATAATTCAAGTAAAATAACAAAAATAAGCAAATATGGCTGGAAATACAAACTATGTCTTAATAATAACCCTAAATGTTAATAGCTTAAAGTTACCAATCAAAAGACACAGGCTATCAGATTGGATTTAAAAAGCTGCCCAACAATATGCTGCCTCCAGGAGACTCATCTGATAGGAAAAGACATACACAGACTGAAGGTGAAAGGTTGAGAAAAATCATATCACTCACATGGACTGCAGAAGCAAGCAGGGGTTTCCATAGTCGTATCAAATAAAGTAGACTTCAAGCCAAGGATAATCAAAAGGGATAAAGATGGACATTACATACAGCTCAAGGGAAGCATACACCAACAAGACATAACAATTTTAAATATATATGCCCCAAACAATGATGCAGCTATGTTCATCAAACAAACTCATATCAAGTTCAAGAGTCAAATTGACCACAACACAATAATCTTGGGTGAATTTAACACACCTCTTTCACCACTGGATAGATCTTCCAAACAAAATCTGGATAAATAAATTATAGAACTCAAGAACCCAATCAATAACTTAGACTTAACTGATATATATATATATATATATATATATATATATATATATATATAATATTTCAAGCTTCATCAAGCAGATATACTTTCTTATCAACAGCACATGGGTCCTTCTCTAAAATTGACCATATATTATGCCACAAAGCAACTCTTAGCAAATACAAAAAAGTAGAGATACTACCATGTATTTTATCAGATCATGATGAAATGAAATTGGAAATAAACAAAATAAAAAAATAAAAATTTCTCCATCATCTGGAGACTAAAAACTATGCTACTGAATGAACAATGGGTTGCAAAAGACATCAAGAAGAAGATTAAAAAATACTTAGAGGTAGATGAGAAAATAGATATAAATTTTAAAATCTATGGGACACTATGAAAGCAGTACTAAGAGGAAAATTCATTACATGGAGTTCATTCCTTAAAAGAAAAAAAATTCAACAAATAAATGACCTCACACGACATCTCAAAGCCCTAGAAAAAGAAGAACAAATCAGCAGCAAAAGCAGTAGAAGGCAAGAAATAATTAAAATTAGAGTTGAAATCAAAGCAAAAGAAACAATTGGAAAAATTGACAAAACATAAAGTTGGTTCTTTGAAAAAATAAATAAAATTGACAGACCCTTAGCTACACTAACAAAGAGAAGAAGAGAGAGAACTCAAATTACCAGCATACATGATGAAAATGGTAATATCACAACAGACACTACAGAAATGCAAAAGATAATTAAAAATTATTTTGAAAACTTATACTCCAATAAAATACAAGACAATGAAGGCATCAACAAATTTCCTAAGTCATAGTATTTGCCCAGATTAAGTCAGGAAGATATACACAGTTTAAACAGACCAATATCAAGTGAGGAAATAGAAGATGCCATCAGAAGCTTACCAACCAAGAAAAGCTCAGGACAGGATGGATATACAGCTGACTTCTACAAGACCTTTAAATAAAAACTAATACCAATACTCTTTAATTTTTTTTTCAGGAAATAGAAAAAGAGACAGCACTTCCAAATTCATTCTATGAGACCAATATCACCCTGATCCCCAAACCAGGCAAAGACATATCAAAGAAAGAAAACTTCAGATCAATATCTCTAATGAACATAGATGCAAAAATTCTTAATGAAGTTCTGGCAAATCAATACAAAAACATATCAAAAAGATTGTGTACCATGATCAATTGGGATTCATCCCAGGGATGCAAGGTTAATTCAACATATGGAAATCAATAAATGTAATTCATCACATCAATAGACTCCAAGATAAGAATCATATGATCATTTCAAATAGATGCAGAAAAAGCATTTGAGAAAATACAGCACAACAAAATATCATTTATATTCAAAACACTAGAAAAACTAGGAGTAACAGGAACATATCTCAACATCATAAAAGATATCTACACTAAGCCTTAGGCCAACATCATTCTAAATGGAGAAAAATTGGAGACATTCCCTCTAAAAACTGGAACAAGACAGGGATGCCCTTTTTCACCACTTCTATTCAACATAGTTCTTGAAACACTGGCCAGAACAATTATACAGACAAAAGAAACTAAAGGGATATTCATAGGAAAAGAAGAACTTAAATTAGCACTATTTGCTGACAATATGATTTTATACCTAGAAGACCCAAAAAAGCTTCACCAGAAAATTTCTCAAACTAGTAAATGAATTCAGCAAAGTAGAAGGATATAAAATCAACACTGATAAATCAAAGGCATTTCTGTATATTGGTGACAAAGATTCTTAGAAAGAAATGAGGAAAACTACTCCCTTCATAATTACCTCAAAAAAAAAATAAGATACTTGGGAATCAACTTAACAAAAGAGGTGAAAGATCTATACAGTGAAAACCACAGAACCCTAAAGAAAGAAATCAAAGAAGACCTTAGGAGATGGAAATATCTACCTTGCTCTTGGATAGGCAGAATTAATATTATCAAAATAACCATACTTCCAAAAGCATTATACAGATGTTTTGCAATTCTGATCAAAATCCCAATGGCACTTCTCATAGAATTAGAAGAAGAAATCATGAAATTTATCTGGAAAGATAAGATCCAGAATAGCTAAAGCAATCATTAGCAGGAAGATTGAAGAATGTAGCATCGTTTTATCAGTCCTTAAACTATACTACAGAGCAATAGTAACAAAACAGCATGGTATTGGCATCAAAACAGACTGGTAGACCAATGGTACAGAATAGGAAACAAAGAGACTAACCCACAAAATTACAATTATCTTATATTAGACAAAGGTGCCAAAAACGTGCAGTGGGGAAAAGATAGCATCTTCAACAAATGGTGCTGGGAAAACTGGAAATCCATATGCAACAAAATGAAATTAAACCCCTATCTTTCACCATGCACAAAACTCAATTCAAAATGGATCAAGGACCTAGGAATCAAACCAGAGACTCTGTGTCTAATAGAAGAGAAAGTAGGCCCTAATCATCATCATGTGGGATGAGGCCCCAACTTTGTTAATAAGACTCCTATAGCACAAGAATTAAAACCAAGAATCAATAAATGGTCTCAAACTAAAAAGTTTCTTCTCAGCAAAAGAAACAATCTGTGAAGTGAACAGAGAGCCCACATCCTGAGAGAAAAATTTTACCCCTCACACACCAGATAGAGCACTAACCTCTAGGGTATATCTCAAAAAGATAAGCACACAAAAAAACCCCACCAAAAAACAAAAAACAAACAAACAAACAAAAACCAAATAACCCAATCAACAAATGGGCCAAGGATCTGAACAGACACTTCTCAGAAGAGGATATACAATCAATCAACAAATAAATGAAAAAATGTTCATCATCTCTAGCAAATCAAAACTACTCTAAGATATCATCTCATGCCAGTCAGAATGGCAGCTATTAGAAAGACAAATAACAATAAGTGTTGGTGAGGATGTGGGGAAAAAGGTACATTCATACATTGCTAGTGGTACAGACAATATGCAAAGCAGTACGGAGTTTTCTTGGAAATCTGGGAATGGAACCACCATTTGACCCAGCTATCCCTTTCCTCTGACTATACCCAAAAAGACTTAAAAACAGAATACTACAGGGACACAGCCACATCAGTGTTCATAGCAGCACAATTCACAATAGCCAAACTGTGGAGCCAACCTAGATACCCTTCAGTGGATGAATGGATAAAATAATGTGGCATATATACACAATGGAATTTTACTCAGCAATAAAAGAGAATAAAATCATGGCATTTGCAGGTAAATGGATGGTGCTGGAGAAGATAATGCTAAGTGAAGTTAGCCAATCCCCCCAAAACCAATGCTCAATGTTTTCTCTGATATAAGAGGGCTGACTCATAGTGGGGTAGAGAGGGTAAGCATGGAAGGATTAGATAAATTCTAGATAGGGAAGAAGGGTGGGAGGGAAAGGAAGGGAGAAGGGGATTAGCAAGGATGGTGGAATGTGATGAACATCATTATCCAAAGTACATGTATGAAGAATCAAATTGGGTATCAACATACTTTATGTATAAACAGAGATATAAAAAATTGTGGTATATTTGTGTAATAAGAATTGTAATGCAAAAAAAAAAAAACAAACAAAGTACATGTATAACGGCATGAATTGGTGTGAACATACTCTATATACAAAGATATAAAAATCGTGCTCTATATGTGTAATAAGAATTGTAATGCATTCCACTGTTATTTATTTAAAAATATAAAATCAAGAAAACAAAAATAAACAAATAAGTAAATAAACAAACAAATAAATAAAACAAAAGTATGCAAGATAGCTTTCTGGATTTCATGCATACTCTTGGTTGTGAGGAGTAGGAAGAAAATCAGTATCATTGTTATCTGTGAGCAACACTCAAGCATCTCTACCTACTATAGTTTTTCCTTCATTTTCTATAGGTTACTAGTTCCATGACCCTCTTGCATATCCTCTATGCAGATTTATTTAAAAAAGGTACAGACTTTCATACTATTGTTTAAACTACATATTCTCTAAATTATTTCTAAATTACTTTTAATTCCTAATAAACAATAAGGGCTATATAAACAGTTGTTATACTATATATATTTTTTAAGGAATGAGGAAAAAAGCCTGAACCAATTTAATGTAGATGCAATCTTTTTCCTGAATACTTTTGATCCATGGTTGGTTGAACTAAAAAATATGAAACTCGCAGATAAAAATGGTCAAGTTAATAAGATGGACAATATATTGAATACCAAATACTAGGAATCTATATTTTGTTTTAATGGAACATGCTTCCCATTGTTAGAAATTGGTGCATTATGATAAGTTTGTTCATTTTGCCTGAGATCTGTGGTGGCATTCTGCCTTACCTTTTACCCAGAGTAATGGAGTTGGCTGTCTATTGTGTGAGACCTCTGAGACCATGAGTCCCAATAAACTTTTCCCTCTCTAATTGCTCTTGTTAGATCTTTTGGTCACAGAGATGAAAAAGTTGACTAATTACAGGTGATAGACCCAACCTGATCTTTTCTTAACATTGGGAGCCATCTCACCAAAAGCCATGAAAAGATAATTTTGGCTTTACTATAAAATGCTGCAAATTCTGAACCTGCTTGGAATGCCTGCCCGTGCCTTGAACTCACCCATGCTTGGCTCTCTGACCAGATAGCAGCCCTCTCTGAAACTTTAGTGACGCCTCACAAATCTTGGCCTTCCCTGGCCAGATAATGACCCTCTCTGAGGCTCTAATGACCTTCATAAATTCTGATGTCAGGGCCAGCAAAAATGTAAACTACCATTAGTGTGTTGCTTGTCAGAGTTCTGTTATCTGTAACCCCAATTTGTGTAACTTTCTGGGCTATAAAGCTGGGCTGCAGGAAAGCTGCAGCTGCTGTCTTGTTCCCGCAGTTTTGGGTGGGAGAGGCAGCCTGGCTGGTCGAAATAATAAGCTTGCTTTAATTTGATTTTAATTGGAGTCAGTGGTCTTTTCTTACATCCTGGTCTAACACAGGCTCCTGAACTAGCAATTTAGAAAAAAAAATGTTTCAATCTGCAAAGTAGATAAAGGGGTGTGTGTGTGTGTGTGTGTGAGAGAGAGAGAGAGAGAGAGAGAGAGAGAGAGAGAGAGAGTAGTTTCATCCCATTAAATTTTTTTTTTTGAGTACTGGGTATTGAACCAAGGGGTGCTTAACTACTGAGCCATGTCTTCAGACCTTGTTACTTTTAAATTTGAAACAGGGTCTTACTAAGTTTTTAAGGCTAGTCTCTAACTTATTATCCTGCCTCAGGTTCTCAAATTGCTGAGATTATAGGCATGTGCCACCACACCCAGTTTATCACATTAAATTTTTAAACTAGTTTTGAAAATCCAAAGTTTAGAGTGTCAATTAATGGCAAGAGCAGCTCTGGAGACAGACTGCACATAGTGATTCTGTTGGTAGAAGTCTAGCCCTAGGTCTGCAATTGATTCACTTAGTGAGCTTGAATAGCATCATTAACCATGAATTTGCTTCAGCATCTGCTTCTGTGCCATAAAAATTAGAATTTTTAATCTACTGCAATAAGAGATAATCAAAGGGTTTTAAACACTTAACTTTCCTCCACATCTTCTTCAAGAAGTCACAATAATCTATGTAATTTTGAACTTTGTCTGATTTGAAAAGTTGCCATGAGTTTTGCCCAAGCCATCAGTGCACTACACCCCTGAAAATTATAGTTAAACTCTAAAGCAGAATATAAAATTTATAGCAATGCAAAAAAAAATCAAATTATAAATTTAATAGAAAGCATTACCAACAGGCTAGACCACTTGGAAAACAGAACCTCAAGCAATGAAGACAAAATATAATTGTGAAAGTAGAGCTGACCATTCAGAGAAGATAGTAAGAAACCATGAAAAGAACATTAAAGAATTATGGGATAACATAAAAAGACCAAATTTAAGAGTTATCAAAATAGATGAAGGAGCAGAGATACAAACCAAAAGAATGCACATTTTTTAAATGATATGATAGCAGAAAAATTTCCAAACCCCTAAAGAATGGAATGGAAAATCAAATATAAGAGCCTTACAGGACTCCAAATGTACAAAATTACAGTAGACCCACACCAGGACACAATATAATGAGAATTATATAATGGGAATGAATAATACAGAATAAAGATAAAATTTTAAAGGACTTGTGAGAAAAAAAATCAAATTACATATAGAGGAAAACCAATTTATATTTCAACTGATTTCTCAATGCAGACCCTCAAAGATAGGAGGTCCTGGAATTATATATTTCAAACTCTGAAAGAAAATGTATGCAAACCAAGAATTTTATATTTAGCAAAATTAAGTTTCAGATTTGAAGATGAAATTAAAAACCTTATATGATAACAATAATTAAAAAAAATTAAAACTAGAAAGCCTACACTACAGAATATCCTCAACAAAACATTACATGAGAATTAAATTTAAAAAAAGTAAAAACCAGCAAAAGATTTATCTAAACTAAAGGAATAACTAATTCAAGGAATAAAAAGGAAAAACTAATTCAAATTAAAAACCAGAAATAAACAAAAATGAAAGGGAATACAAATCATATCTCAATAATAACTTTGAATGTTAATGGCCTAAACTCATCAATCAAAAGACACAGGCTGAAGATGAAAGAACAGGAACAATCTATCACTCATATGCATAAACAAGCAGGTATCTCAGATAAAGTAGACTTCAAAATTAATCATAAGAGAAAAAGAAGGATATTTTATACTTCTAAAGGAAAGTATATATCAGCAGAACATAACAATTATAAATATTTATGCCTCAAACAATGGAGCATCTATGTACATAAAAAAAACACTTCTCAATTTTAAGAGTTGAATAGACCACAACACAATAATACTGGGTGACTTTAACTCACCTCTCTCACTACTGGACAGATCTTCCAAACAAAAACTAAATAAAGAAACTATAGAAATAAATAATAAATCAATAATTTAAACTTAAGAGACATACATAAAACAGTTTATACATAAACAAGCAAATCTACTTTATTTTCAGCAGCACATAGCTCTTTCTCTAAAATAGACCATATCTTATACCACAAAGCAACACTTAGTAAATACAGGAAACCAGAGATAATACCCTGCATTTTACCAGATGAAAGTAAAATAAAATTAGAAATCAATGATAAAATAAAAAATAGATGCTACTGTAACCAATGGAGACTAAACAGTACACTATTGAATGATAAATAAATAGTAGAAAAAAATCAAGGATAAAATAAAAAAAATGTAGACATAAATGAGAACACTGATACAACATATAAAAATTTCTGGGACACTATGAAGGCAGTATCAAGAATAAAGTTTATTGCATTGAGAGCATTCATTAAAAGAATAAAAAGTTAAAAAATAAATGACCCAACACTACATGTCAAAGCCCTAGAAAAAGAAGAAAAAAACCCCAACAACACAAAAAGCTGCAGAAGACAGAAAATAATTAGAATCAGAGCTGTAATCAATGAAATTAAAACAAACAAACAAACAATTGAAAAAATTGACAAAACAAAAAGTTGGTTCTTTGAAAAATATAAATAAAATGGATAAACTCTTGGCCATGCTAATGAAGAGAAAAAGAAAAAAAACTCAAATTACTAAATTACAAGATAAAGAAGGAAATATCACTACAGACATGTCTGAAATACAGAAGATAATTAGAAACTATTTTGAAAATTTATCCTCCAATAAAATAGAAAATATCAAAGACATTGATAAATTTCTAGAGATATATGAACTACTATAAACTGAATAAGATAATACATGATTTAAACAGATCAATTTCAAGTAATGAAATATTTGAAAATGCCATCAAAATCCTACCAACCAGGAAAAGCCCAGGACCAGATGGATTCTCAGCTGAGTTCTACAAGATCTACATGGAGAAATTAACACCAATATTCCTCAAATTAATCCATGAAACAGAAAAGCAGGGAACTCTTCCAAACTCATTATATGAGGCTAGTATCACCCTTATACCAAAACCAGACAGACATATCAAGGAAATAAAACTTTAGACAAATATTCTTAATGAACATAGATGCAAAAAAATTTAATAAAATTCTGAAAAATTACACACAAAAACATTAAAAAGTTAGTGCACCACAACCGAGTGGGATTCATCCCAGATATAGGGTTGGTTCAACATATGGAAATAAATAAATGTAATTCATCATATTAATAGACTTAAAAACAAAAATCATATGACCAAGAGATGCAGAAAAAGCATTTGACAAAATATAGCACACCTTCATGTTCAAAACACTAGAAAAACTAGGGATAGTAGAAACATACTTCAACACTGTAAAAGCTATATATGCTAAACCCAAGGCCAGCATCATTCTAAATGGAGAGAAATTGAAAGCATTCCCACTAAAACTGGAAAAAGAGAAGGATGTCCTCTTTCACCACTTTTACTCAACATCATCCTTGAAACTCAAGCCAGAGTTGTTAGAGAGAAGAAATTAAAGAAATACAAATAGAAGAAATACAAATAGAAGAAATACAAATAGAAGAACTCAAATTATCACTATTTCCTGATGACATAATTCCATACTAGAAGATCCAAACAATTCCACCACAAAACTCTAGAACTAATAAATAAATTCAGCAAAGTGACAGGACATAAAATCAACACCAATAAATCAAACACATTCCTATAAATCAGCAACAAATTTGGTGAAAACTACCCCATTCACAATACCCTCAAAAACAAAAACAAAACAAAACAAACAAACAAACAAAAAACACCTGGCAAACAATTGAACAAAAGAGGTGAAAGAACTCTACGATGAAAACTACAAACACTAAAGAAAAAACTTGAAGAAAAAGTTGGGAGATGAAACTATCTCCCATGCTCTTGGATAGGCAGAATTAATATTGTCAAAATGGCCATACTACCAAAATGTTATACAGATTTAATGACATGCCAGTTAAAATCTCAGTGACATTCTTCAAAAGCAATCATGAAATTTATTTGGAAAAATAAGAAACCCAGAATAGCTAAAGCAATCCTTAGCATGAAAAATGAAGCAGGAGGCATCACAATACCAGAACTTAAACTATGCACAGTAACAAAAATGGCATGGTATTGGCACCAAAATAGACTTGTAGACCAATGCTACAGAATAGTAGACACAGAGACAAACCCACATAAATGCAATTATCTCTTACTAGACAAAAGTGCCAAAAACATTCATTGGAGAAATGATAGTCTATTCAACACATGGTGTTGGCAAAACTGGAAATCCATATGTAGCAAAGTGAAATTAAACCTGTATCTCTCACCCTGCATGAAAATCAACTCAAAATGGATCAAAGACTTAGACACTAGAACAGAGACCCTGTGCCTAACAGAAGAAAAAGTAGGTCCAAATCTTTGCCATGCTGGCTTAGGACCTGACTTCCTTAATGAGACCCCTAAAGCTGAAGAAATAAAATCAGGAATCAATAAATTGGATGGATTTGAATTAAAAAGCTTCTTCTTAGCAAAGGAAACAATCAATAATGTGAGGAGAGAACATACAGGTTGGGAGAAATCTTTACCACGTGTACCTCCAATAAAGCATTAATCTCTAGGGTATATAAAGAACTCAAAAAACTTAACATCAAACAAAGAAACAAACAAACAACAAAAACAAATAACCAAATACACATATGATCTAAGGAAATGAACAGACACTTCACAGAAGAAATACAATTGATCAACAAGCATATGAAAAAGTGTTCAACATCTCTATCAATTAGATAAATGCAGATCAAAACTACTTTAAGATTTCATCTCACTCTAGTCAGAATGGCAATCATCAAGAATACAGGCAACAAAAAATGTTGGTGAGGATGTGGGGGAAAAAGTTAAACTCATACATTGTAGGTGGTGTTGCAAATTGGTACAACCTCTATGGAAAGCAGTATGGAGATTCCTCAGAAAACTTGGAATGGAACAACTATTTGACCAAGCTATCCCACTCCTCGGTTTATACCCAAAAGACTTAAAACCAGCATACTATAGCAATGCAGCCACATCACAGTTATAGCAACTCCATTCACAATAGCTAAACTATGTAACCAACCTTGGTATTATACATATTCAATGGAATGTTACTCAGCTTTAAAGAAGAATGAAATTATGACATTTGCCAGTAAATGGATGGAGTTGGAGAATATCATGCTAAGTGAAATAATCCAATACCACAAAAGGCCAAATGTTTTCTCTAATATGTGGGTGCTAATTCATAATAAGGTGGGGGGGCCCTAGAGAATAGTTATCTTAGATTAGGTAGAGGGAAGTGATAGGAGGGGAGGGGTAGGAACGTGGGGATAGGAAGGATAGTAGAATGAAAGAGATATTATTACTTTATGTATATATGTGACTGCATGATCAATGAAATTCTATGACATGAACCCTCAGAAAAATGAGAAAATATATTCAGTCAATGTATTATATATTAAAGTACATAAATGCATTCTTCTGACATGTATAACTAATTAAAACAAATTTAAAAAATTTTAAAAAGTCTACCAACTAAGAAAAGCCTAGAACTAGACAGATTCTCAGCTGAATTCTACCAGACTTTTGAAGAAGAATTAACACCAATACTCCTGAAATTATTCCATGAAATAGAAAAGGAGATAATACTTCCAAACTCATTCTATGTAGATAGTATCACCAGACAAAGACACATCAAGGAAAAAAACTTCAGACAAATATCTCTGATTTATATAGATGAAAAAATTCTCAATAAAATTCTGGCAAAGCACATACAAATACATATTAAAAAGAGTGCACCATTAGCAAGTGGGATTCATACATGGGATGCAGGGTTGGTTCAACATACACGTTTAAGTCGGCTCTTTTGCTGCTGTGACTAAACGATCTTCTCAGAAAAATTTCAGAAGAGGAAAAGTTTAGTTGAGGACTCATAGTTTCAGAGGTCTTAATTCATAGAAGGCTGGATCCATTCTCTGGGGCTCAAGGTGAGGCAGAACATTATGGCAGAAGAGTGTGGCAAAGGGAAGCAGCTCACATGGTGATCAGTTTAAATGAGACACTGTTAGATATTTTTCAAGTAGAGTAGTTCCCCATGTACCTCTTGGAGGAACATTGTAATCTACTTGCTGCAATAACATTTCTATAAAATCTTATGTTTTCCTACATTAAATGTGATCAGTTATGAACTGAATTAAAACAAAAGTAGTGAATAGAAAACACAAGCTTTAAACTTCTTCCAAATGAAGCTCATAAGGCAATCAGCCATACTTCTCTTTGGCATGATCACTTTCAGTTTGGGGAAAAAATGATGATAAATTAGTCATTCACTGCTTTGAACAAGGGCAAAATACCCTTTTCCCAGAGCTGTTTAAATACCAAAGAGAAAATGTAAATCTTCAAGGATTTTATTTTATCTCAATCATTTCATCAAGCACTTTGACACCTTTCTAAACATTTATTGCCACCTATTACTATTAATCATTCCATATATATATATATATATATATATATATATATATATATATTTTACTCTTTGCTCATCTTCTTGCCACATTCTTATTTGAAATTACTATAGGTAGAGACCATAGGGTGAATCAACCTTTCTTATGACCTCAGCATTAATACAATGTAATGATGAAGTACATTAATACACTCAGTAGATATCCACATATGATATCCCAGGTATGGGTTCAGTTGCTTTAGATGCCATGGTAAAGAAGTCATTATCTTATCCTCAGTGGAATAAAATGTAATGAGAAAGAGACAGGCTAAGGAGGGCTGGGAGGTATAGCTAAGGATAGATTAATGATAGAGCACATGGTTATCATGAATGAGGGCCTGGGTTCAAGCTCCAGCATCTGAGAGAGAAAGGAGAGAGAGAGAGAGAGAGAGAGAGAGAGAGAGAGAGAGAGAGAGAGAGAGAGAGAGAGAGAGATATCAAAAAATTAAATACCATTCATGAAGATAATATCAAGAGTCCTGAGAGCACATTTGGAGAAGATCGAGATGGTATAGAGGGGTCTGGAAGGAGCTCTTGAATGAAGTGACTCCTAACCTCAATCTGAAGAGGAGTGGGACTTAGTCAAGCAAACAAGGGTGATAGAGGGGAAAGAGAAAAGGTTTCCAGGCAGCTTTACAAGCTTCCTCATAGTAACAGAGCATAGAACACATTAAAAGGCATTGTCTCTTTCAGTATATTTGTAGTTAGTAATAATGTGGATTGGTGGGGTTGAGAAGATGAGGAATCGTACTATGTTAAAATGTGGATCAGCAGAGGCCGAAAGACATAGAAGTTTGGTTTTGCATCTTTACTTTTGTTTTAGAGATTGAAGCTGGGCTTTGTGCATGTTGAATACAGGTACTACCAATGAACTATATCCCAGTCTGAGGTTTTGTGTCTTATACATGACAGTAGAATGCGCCTGTTTTTCTTTTCTTTTTTCAGTTTTTCTTTTTACTTGTTCTATTAGTTGTATATGATAGTAGAATGCATTTTGACACATTGTACATAAATGGAGCACAACTTCTGTTTTTTTTTCCTTAAAATACACTCAATGTGTGTGCTCTGCTGTTCCCTCCCAGTATCAGCAATACTTTGAAAGAAGACATTAAGCTCTATTTACTACAATCACTTCAGAGCAAAGCCACATACTATACAAACTTAGGAAAATCCAACGACTTGTTGATATTGTTCTTCACAGTTCCTTTAATCAGGTACAAACTTGAAGTAAAATTTTGGACTAGTTATTAGATACAGTGAAATTGATATAGGGGCTGAAACAGGGAGGAGAGAAAAATCAGGCAAAAGAAGAGAGGAAAGAAAAAGAATAAAAGACAGAAAATAATAATACACACCAAGGTAAAAGGAAAAAAAATGGATAGGGGAATTTGAGGCAGTAAAAGATAATGTAAGAGGGAAAAAGAGAATAAATCTAAACCTGAGTGAGAAAAACTATCTATTCTATCTTTATAGAATGGTTCCAGTAAATGCCTTAAAACTTAGGAAGAAATATCAAATTAGAAGAAAATCAGATGGGTTGAGAGAATGATATTGAACACTAGAGTAAATGAAGAATGGCAAATAAATAAATCAAAGTTGATGTTAGAGCTATTTATAGTAAACATACTAAGATGAAGGAAATTATTATTGAGTCTTGATTTGGATTTCATTAGAATTTGGGAAATTTGGAAGTTGTCCATCACTCTTCAGATTTGCTTCTTTTCAAGATAACTTTCAAGAAATTACATGACTCCAGGGCTGGGGATGTGTCTCAAGCGGTAGCCCACTCACCTGGCATTCATGGGGTGCTGGGTTTGATCCTCAGCATCACATAAAAATAAAAGCTAAAAAATAAATATTAAAAAATTCTCTCTCTCTCTCTCTTAAAAAAAAGAAATTACATGACTCCATGTGTAGTTATTTTAGAATTATATCTGTTTATATATTGTGCCAAATAAGCTTTCCTAAATAATTTATGCTAGAGAAAATGATTCTGCTTTATGTATGTACTCTTGAAAAGTTAATGCTTCTGCAAATTTAAAAAAAATGCATTCTCATTCTAGTAGTAAGCTTTATGTTGAAAATGGGTGGAGACAATATTTTTCTTGGTGGATTAATTATATTCTAGACTTCTGAATATTGCAGGCATAAGCCTTTTAAAGAATAACCAACCATACTAAAATAAAATGTAAGCAAAATACAAAAATCTCTTCTGAGAAGCTAAAATACACACTTAATTAGAAAAAAATAAATTAGAATCTCAATCCCAACACAAACTAAGCCAACTATAAATGTCTAACTTATCATTGCTAAAGGCCAAATATTCACTTCAATAGGATGACTATAAAAAAGAGCTTTGAATTGGGAGATCTTACAAGGAAAATATTTTTGAAAGTAGCTGTGAAAATGTTTTGAGGAATCAAATTATCTTTGAAGAACTTAAGAACATCCTGGGACATGCTTTTTTTGGTTATTGTTTGTGAAGCCTCAATATGCTTTCAGTTCTGGGATAGGTAATAAAAATTCTCAACTTTTCTTAAAAAACAAAACAAAACATAAACCTAAAGTATGGAGAAAATTCCCAGTTTCAAGCTCTGAGTGAGCCTAACTTCCAGCAAGTCAAAAAAGCTTAGGAAAAAATTCTTCTGTAATGATTTTCTTACATAGGGATTCAAAGATATTTAAAAGGGGCTGAAAGCTCAAACTAAAGTAACTTGACAGGATTTCTGTCAATGAACATCATGTTCCTTAACTAAAGTTCAACATTAATTCCAAGAATTCTCAGAAGAGCAAAGTATCCTGGAACTTGGAGAGTGGATGGAGTCCTACCCAAGTTATTGTTTGGTAGAATCAGACAAGTACACTCTTTACTCTTCTGGGGTACATGGAACTTTACTCCTTGTATTACTAAAAATTATGTATTGAGACTTCTAAAATATCATCTGTGGTGATTTAACTTTCATATATTATCTCTAATTCCATAACTGTACTATAAGGGATTAGAAAGTGAAGTCCTGGTGATGAGAGAGAGAGAGAGAAAAGAGAGGAGAGAAAATATTGTCCTAGTCTCCTTTCAAGACCAATTTAGGAAAGCTGGTACCACATGGAGCAAAATTTTAATCAATGCTGCTGGTGAGGAAATCATAGAAGCAAGAGAAATATCTACTAAACAAGCTACCAGAAGAAGACTAGAAACATGATAGCAAAGATTGTCTCTGGTAAAAACTTGTCTTTGCTATAATACTGTCAGAACAACTTTTGCTAACAATTTTTAATTTTATCCTGGATAAATTTAACAATCTGTCCTCTTCAAAGCAGGAGATTATTATGAGTAAAGAGGGTTAAGCACAAGGGGCATGGTTTGTCACTCAGGGGTTCTCAACATATGCCACGTATGCAGTATTCTATACATTTGTCCCACAAAACTCAAGATTCAAAGTATGAAGAAGTATGACTCACTTTATTCAATATTTAGACTTATAGGAAATATAGAAATTTAGATATTTCCAGGTTTAATATCAGTCTTTAACACTGTTAGAAAATTTCCAAATGCAAGTTATATTTTATCTTCTATAATTACCTTCCTTCAGAAATGCCTTTGTTTAACAAGAAGAGTAACATTTTCAATTGAAATTGCCTTCTATTACTTCCTTTTAAATCTCTCACTTGCTAAATGGGGGAGGATAGCAAAAACTTTTTAAAGATAGAAGGATTCTAAGAAATAGTAGAGTTTATCTGCTACATAAAAAGTGTTAAACTTGTTTCTGGTTAATAAATGGATTAAAACAGATGACAAATAGAGCTTAATATTAAAATATTAATATCAAATAGAATTTAATGTTTTTATGCCAGAGATTGAACCAGAGGTACTTAACCACTGAATCATATCTCATGAATTTTATGATTATTTTTTATATTTCTATAAGGAATTTCTATAAGGGATTTTAACTGGAATTGCATTGAATCTGTATAGTGCTTTGGGTAGTATGGCCATTTTGACAATATTAATTCTACCTATCCAGGAGCATGGGAGATCTTTTCATTTTCTGAGGTTTTCTTTAGTTTCTTTTTAGTATTCTGTAGTTTTTATTATAGAGGTCTTTTACCTCTTTTGTTAAGTTGATTCCCAAGTATATTTTTTGAGGCTTTGTGAATGGAGGTAGTTTTCTTAATTTCTCTTTCAGAGGATTTATCACTGATATATAGAAATGCATTTGATTTATGGTATTAATTTTAAATCCTGCTGCTTTGATGAATTTGTTTATTAATTTTGGAAGTTTTCTGGTTAAATTTTTGGATCCTCTAAGTTTAGAATCATGTTGTTGGCAAATTCTTCTTTTTCTATTCATGTCCCTTTAATTTCTGTCATATGTCTAATTACTCTGGCTAGAGTTTCAAGGAATATGTTGAATAGAAGTGGTGAAAGAGGGTGTCCCTGTCTTGTTCTAGTTTTTAGAAGGAATGCTTTCAATTTTTCTGCATTTAGAGTGATTTTTGGCCTTGAGTTTAGCATAGATAGCTTTTCCAATGCTGACGTATGTTCAATAGCACTAGTTTTTCTAGTGTTTTGAACGTGAAAGCATTCTGTATTTATCAAATGCTTTCTGTGCATGATTTAACATGATCATATGATTCTTATCTTTAAGTCTGTTGATGTGATAAATTACATTTATTGATTTCTGAATGTTGAACGAATATTGCATCCCTGGAACAAATCTCACTTAATCACGGTGCACTATTTTTAAATATGTTTTTGAATGAAATTTTCCAAAAATTTTTTGAGAATTTTTGAATCCATGTTACCATGAATATTGGTCTGAAATTTTCTTTCTTTGATGTGTTTCTCTCTAGTTTTGGTATCAGGATGATACTAGCCTCATAGAATGAGTTTGGAAGGGTTCCCTCCTTTTCTGTTTCATGGATTAATTTGAGGAGTATTGGTATTAATTCCCTTTTGTAGGTCTTGTAAAAGTCAGCTGACAATCCATCTGGTCCTGGGCTTTTCTTGGCTGGTAGGCTTTTAATGGTGTTTTATATTTTATTACTTAATTGATTTGTTTAAATTATGTATGTCCTCATGGTTCAGTTTGGGTAGACCATACGCTTCTAGAAATTTTTCAGTGTTTTTGAGTTTTTCTATTTTACTGGAGTATATATTTTCAAAATTATTTCTAATTATATACTGTATTCCAGTAGATTCTATCATGATATTTCTTTTTTTCATCACTAATTTTAGTAATTTAAATTCTCTCTCTCCTTCTTTTTGTTAGGAAGCTAAAGGATTTGTCAATTTTATTGAATTATTTTTGAAGAACAATCTTTTGGTTTTGTCAGTATTTTTAATTGTTCCTTTTGTTTTAATTTCATTGATTTCAGCCCTGATTTTATTATTTTCTGTCTTCTACTACTTTTTGTGTTGGTTTGTTTTTCTTTTTCCAGGACATTGAAATGTAATGTCAAGTTGTTTATTTGTTGACTTTTTCTTCTTTTAATGAATGAGCTCAATGAAATGAACATTCCTCCTAACACAGCTTTCATAGTGTCCCAGGTATTTTGATATGTTGTATAGGAGTTTTAATTTATCTCTAAGATTTTAAAAAAATCTTCTCTCTGTTTTCTGTTATCCATGCATCATTCAAGAGTGTATTATTTAGTTTCCAGCTGTTTGAATAGCTTCTATTTTTTTAATTTTACCATTGATTTCTAATATTCTTCCATTATGGTTAGATTGAATGTAGGGTACTATCTCTATTATAATTATAATTATTATTATTTTGTATTTGCTAAGAGTTGCTTTGTGCAGTAACATATAGTATATTTTGGAGAAGAATCCATGGGCTGCTGAAAAAAAGTATATTCACTCATTGATGGATGGAATATTGTATACATGTCAGTTAAGTCTAAATTATTGATGGTTTTATTGAGTTCTATAGTTGCTTTGTTGAGTTTCTGTTTGGAAGATATATCCAGCAGTGAGAGAGGTGTTAAAGTCACCCAGTATTATTGTATTGTGGTCTATTTGATTCTTGAAGTTGAGAAGGATTTGTTTGATATACATATATGCCTCATTGTTTGGGTCATAGATATTTAAATTGTTATGTCTTGTTGATGTATGATTCCCTTAAGTATTATGAAATGACCTTCTTTATACCTTTTTATTAACTTTGGTTTGAAGTCCACTTTATCTGATATGAGGATGAGAACCCTGATTGTTTATGTGGTCCATGTGTGAGATTTTATCCCATTCTTTTTTTTTTAAGAGAGAGAGAGAAAGAATTTTTTAGTTTTCGGCAGACACAATATCTTTGTTTGTATGTGGTGCTGAGGATCAAACCTGGGCCGCACGCATGCCAGGCGAGCGCACTACCGCTTGAGCCACATCCCCAGCCCTTATCTCATCTTTTACCTCCACTCTGTGGATGTCTTTTCCTGTGAAATGTTATTGAAGGCAGCATATTGTTGAGTCTTATTTTTAATTCACTCTGTGAGTCTGTCTTTTAATTGATGAGTGTTTGCTATTCACATTCAGGGTTATTATTGAGCTATATTTTATATTCCAGGTCATTTTGGTTTATTTTGGTATTTTAACATGACTTGGTCTCTTCTTTTTTTATACTGTGGATTGAACTTAGGGGCACTTGACCCTGAGTTCAATCTCCAGACCTATTTTGTATTTTATTTAGAGACAAGGTCTCACTGAGTTTCATAGTGACTCATTGTAGCTGAGGCTGGCTTTGAACTTGTGATTCTCCTGCCTAAGCCTACCTAGCTGCAGAAATTACAGGCATGTACCATTATGCCCACCTTCCCCTTTGATTAATCTTTCCTTTATTGTAATTCCTTCCTTTGTAGGTGTTCATTGTTGTTTTTTATTTCCTCCTCATAGAATATTTTGCAAAGAATGTAATACAGGCTTTCTCACTGTAAATTCTTTTAACTTTTGTTTATCATGAAAAGTTTTTATTTTGTCATTAAATCTGAATCTTAATTTTGCTGGAATATAAAATTTTTGGTTGGCATTCATTTTCTTTCAGAGATTGGCTTTGAGGGTCTGTGTTGAAAAATTTTTGAGATCTGAATTGGTCTCCTCTTATATGTAATCTGTTTCCTGTCTCTTGCAGCCTTTAAAATTCCATCCTTATTCTGTATGCCAGGCATTTTCATTATAATGTGTCTTGATTTAGATCTGTCATAATTTTGTACCTTTGGTATCTCATAAGCCTCTTATATTTGATTTTTCAATTCATTCTTTATGTTTGGAAGATTTTATGATATTATTTCATTAAAAAGATTTTGCATTCCTTTGTTTTGAATCTCTGCGCCTTTCTCTATCTTGATAAATCTTAGATATCTATTTTGATGTTATCCCATAATTCTTGTATGTTCTGTTCATGGTTCATTGCTATCTTTACTGTGTGTAGATAGTAGTATTGTAGTATCTTGGTTTGTTTGGAACACTTTCTCCCTTTTTTTTTATGTTGTCCATGTGTCTTCCTCTTTTGCAGTATGGCTCTGAGATATTGAAGTTTCAACTCTATAATCTTGTAGTTTCCCTTCAGGTTACCAATACTTCATCTTTAAGGGAAAAATCAATGTTTTTAGCACCAAATGCAACAAATATGCAGCCATAAATCAATTAGCTTCTATTTAGATATTCACAGTTTTGGGGTTTTTTGCTATAAACAGAAACAATGAGTTTGTTTTCTTCTACCACATAGCCAGTAGGTTTGCATAAGGATTTACAGTTTTTAATGGTGGACAGAGAGAGAATGGTGTTGGAGGTAGGTTGTGATGTTTATGAGGCAGGATATGAGACTATCGAGGAATTAAATTATAGGATGAATGAAAGGGGAATTAAAAGAAGTTGGCTGTTAGCAGAAGAAAAAAAGAGAGAAAGGCGACTCTATGCAAGGCTCCCTGTTGCCTATGCAACAGGATAGTGTCTGTCAACAAACCTAGTAGGGATACCTCTGGTGCAACCAGGCCCACAGGGACCTTGGTGATGGTCTTCCAAGTCCTGGTTGTTGTCTCTAAATGGAAGTGGCCATGTCTGTAGTTGGTGGTAGCAGTAGTGTCAAATCTATAGTTACCTTGATGTTAGGCTTCCAGACCCCAGCTGGTGTCTCAAGGTAGAAGCTGCCTCAACTAAATATTGCAGAGGTGGTAGCAGAGGTAACCCAAGATGGTGGCAGAGGTGTCCCAAGATGGAGGCAACCATTTTTAGAGATGAGGCTGGAAGGATGGACTGTGCTATGTCAATGGGTGGTCTGTTCAGTGATGCACAATGTGGTGTGTCATGCTTCCTCCTGGTCCTATCCATTTTCCCTTGGTAGAGATCACCATGTGGAGAGGGCTATGGCAGTGGCTAAAATGTCCCAAGATTGAGGCAGTTTGGGTGGAACTGCATGTTGATGGATAGGGAACATCAGCATGGTGTTCCTCTCTGCACAGGCAGTGCAGGTGTTTCGGACTCAGTGTAGGTGGTGCAGGTGTTGGGGGGTTGATTTTTATTTTGATAAACTGAAATTAAAAATGCTTGCTCTTGGGCTGAGGATATGACTCTAAGGTAGAGTTTTGGTTTAGCATGCCAGGTCCTGGGTTTTAATATCCAAAACCCCCAAAGAAGAGAAAAACAGTGGCCAACTTGCTTTTCATGTCATTTTTAGCAAAGTCTTTGCCAACATAATATGTATAAGTAGGCATTTGTGTTTGCTTCTATTTTTTCATTTTGCATTATTGAAAAAATTAAATGTTTTGTCATGCACTTTATTTTTGTGACATAAAAATATAACTAGTTTCTGAGCATGTGGCATGTACCTGTGATCCCAGATACTGTGATGCTCAACAAGCAGAATGGCAAGTTCTGGGTCAGATTAGGCCACTCAGCAAGGTCTTTGTCAAAATAACAAATAAAAAGACTAGGGATATAGTTTAGTTGTAAAGAATCCCTGGATTTAATCTCCAGTAGGAAATAGTAACAACAAAATGCAGCTAATTTTCTCCAACCAGTTAAAAGCTATTTTATTCATGAATGATTCTTCTATTCCTACAAATATGAAATGTCAGCAGGCCTTCACTTCTAAATTTTTACTGATAATTGGGTGTATTTTGTTCCACCTATATGGTTATTAATAATTAATTTGTAAAAATCAAGAGCATACATTGATAACTAGAAGAGCATATTTGCTGATTGCATACATTTTCTTAGTTTGGTCACAATAGTAAAAGACAGCATGTGGAAATTAAAAATATTAAGAGTTTCTTATCTTTATTTGGTTTATGAAAAATTGATCAACATAA
Organism: Urocitellus parryii; assembly: GCF_045843805.1. NCBI lineage: Eukaryota > Metazoa > Chordata > Mammalia > Rodentia > Sciuridae > Urocitellus > Urocitellus parryii. The sequence continues at coordinate 87,011,506 of NC_135539.1, read as the reverse complement.
AATTTGCACTTTGGGAATAATGAGTCTTCTTATTCAAGAACAGGAAACCAGGGCTCAGGTGCTTCAGGTAACCCTGGGTACTCTGATAATACCCTACAGACAAAACCAGGAGTTTCAGAGCTGTTGTCTGCACACTGCTCAGGCTGGGTGCCATCTGCACACTGTCCATGGCCCTTTGGGGATAAGGGTTTGCCCTCCTTGCCTAACATTTCAGAGAAATGTGAATGAATAAGATCATGAAATTGTATTGGGATGATGGGGATTGTCATATTTCCTAGAAAACTATAGGAAATGATGTGGACTGTAACAATTGGAATCACCAATTTTTCATAGGAAGCTTGGGGAAGTGTTTCCTGTAGTCTGCTTGAATTTGGAAAAAAATGTAAAAATCAAGATGATTGTGGTGACTTAGAAAGTATGAAAGCTGCCAGTGAATGCCATTCTTTATCAGAGTAAGCGATTAAAGTTTAATGAAGCACTTGCAGAAAACCCAGGGCTTTCCAACAACTGCTATGAAGATGATTCATTGATCAAAATGACAGTGAATAAACACTTGAAAGCTAGAGGATGTAAAATGAGTGAAAGACATATGGCTAATACATAAAATCTATGGGGGAGTGGAATGGAACACCTATTTAAGCCAATAAGAAAGAACTTTTATAAAAACAAACAGCCAGTCATTTTACCAGAGATTCCTTGAAAGATTTCTCATGGAAAATATATACATACATAGATGTACACTGATAGATATTAAGTGTTAATCAAACAAACTTTAGCCCTGAAGTTGATGTTTTATGGGTAGTATTTCTTATACATCTTTCTATGGTATGTGTAACATTATAGTTTTGTAAAGATATACATTAAAATTAAAATGCTGTATATACTTCATTTTTAAAAGGCAAAACACTGGGCTGGGAATGTGGCTCAGGCGGTAGCGTGCTCATCTGGCATGCGTGCGGCCCGGGTTCGATCCTCAGCACCACATACCAACAAAGATGTCGTGTCCACTGAGAACTAAAAAATAAAATATTAAAAATTCTCTCTCTCTCTCTCTCTCTCTCTCTCTCTCTCTCTCTCTCTCTCTCCTCTCTCACTCTCTCTTAAAAAAAATAAAAGGCAAAACACTTTAAAATATCCAATAAAGTGTTATATCAGGGGAATTATAAATGGGGATGGGCAAACAGATAAACTTATGTTTTCATTTTGCTATTTATTAAGATGGCCTGGTTGATAGACCCTTCCAGTTTTCAGTCCCCAGGTACTTGATTGGTCCTAGGGAGACTAAATCCAAGCATCCTGGTGAATGGAGAGCCAGCCTCCCCCTACCTCTTCCCCTGTACACCACTTGGAAGGGGGTTGCTTCACCATCATGTTCCCCTGCCAGTGCCTCAGTTCTCTTGTCCCTTGGTTCCAGCTCTTTCCATCTCTTATTTATGCCACTTTCTCCAAGAAAAATCATACATGGAACTTTGCCTATATTATCTACACTTCCAGCCTTCTGGATCTTGCTGACAGCTATATATCCCACCTAGTATCTGGGCAAAATAAGGCTTGCTTCATCCAAAGAACACAAACTTCATCCTCAGACTGGTAGAGGAGCCCATAAATTCTTGATCCGTACTCTGCAAACCAAAAATCTTTTTTGGAAAAGCCACAAATTTCAGAAACATCTTACCTCTCCAATGGAAAATGCCACCTAACTCTTGAACCCTTGAATGTAGGAGGACCAAATTTTGGTGGAAAGATGGAGCTGGTGAAAGGATCCATTTTGCCCAGTATCTAGGAAATCTTCAGGAAGAATTTGGGCAGAGATTCTACTAAATTCAGAATTTCCTGAAAGCTGTTCAAATGCTTCCGAATGAAGGTATTCTTGTTCTCACTGGTAAATGCTTCTGCTTAGGGCTACTACAACAGGGAACAAAGCAGAAAGTGCACTCTGAGAATTAACTGATTGTGTGAAGTTTCAAGCACCTAACACAAACTGTGTTGTATTTCCAGTTCTAATTGCATTCATCCTTATAGGGCAAAATAAAGTGAAACCTGAAAATTCAAAGCATTCCTGAAGGTGAACCCTTAAACCTAGGAGAACCAAATTTGGAGGGCAAAGTGGGAATGTTGAAGGGATCCATACTGCTCAGTATCAATGAAATCTGCAGGTAAAATTTGGGCAGAGATTCCAGTAAATTCGGACACTCCTACAAACTGCTTAATTACTCCCAAAAGAAGGTGTTACTCTTTGTGCTGGGAAATACTTCTCTTAGGGCTACTTCAACAGGGAACAGAGCAGGTAGTGCACACTGAGAACTGAGTACATGAAGTTTCATGATGCTAGCACAAACCATGTTGGATTTCCACTTCTAATTGAATTCATCCCCTTAGGACAAAATGAAGTGAAATGGGAAAACTCAAAGTGTTCATGCCATCGCATTTTTGAACCCAGGAGGATAAAATTTGGGGGACAAGGTGAAACTGGTTAAAGGATTCATCCAGCCCAGTATAAATGAAATTGGCAGGAAAAATTTAGGCAGAGATTCCAGTAAATTCGGACTTCTTTGCAAGCTGCTCAAACTCTCCCAAAAGAAGGTATTCCTCCACGCTCTCAGAAATGTGATTGCTTAGGGCTATTTAAACAGGGAACATAGCAGGCAGGGAGTGCACACTGAAAACTAACTGAGTATGTGTAGTTTCAAGGAGCTAACACAAACTGTGTTGGATTTCCAGTTCCAATTGCATTCATCCCTATAGGTAAAGCAAAGTGAAACCTGAAAATTCAAAGCATTCCTGCAATCAAACCCTTGAACCTAAGAGGACCAAATTTGGGGAGCATGATAAAACTGGTGAAAGGATCCATTCCTCCCAGTATCAAAAAAATCCGCTGGAAAAATTTGCATAGAGATTACAGTAAATTTGGACTTACCTGCAAGCTGTTCAAATGCTCCCAAATGAAGGTGTTTCTGCTTGCTCTTGGAAATGCTTCTGCTTAGGGGTACTTCAACAGGGAACAAAGTAGGGAGTTCCCACTTGTGGGAGGCCAACCTTATGGGTGACTGAGTTACACTCCCCAGCTGGGTGCTGAGGCACTCAGTCACAGAAATGGGTGTGTCTTGCTACAGCCCCATGGGTGAAGCTATGCTCACCTGTTCCTTTGTAATATAACCCCTTGTCCTGTTTAGGATAGAATCTTCCATGGAAGTGCCTTGTGTGTGTCCCCTTCTCTTACTGTGCCCTTGGGTGTGGCCTGCCCAGGTGTCAGTCAACCTGCTGACAGTGGACATCATGAAGACAGACTCAGCCCCCTGAAACCTGACCCCTTGCCTCATTTGAATAGCTTCTCCTCAATAAAAGGGGTCAGCACATGCTCTCGCTCTCTCTCTTTCTGCGGACCCTTAAGGTCAGAGGAGCCGTCACAGTGACCCCAAAGAAAAAGGTATTTGTGTCTCTTGTGTGGTTATTTCGTGCAGCCCAGTTAGCCCAGTTTAACTAGAGTGACCCCTATGCCTTTTAGTCGCAAGAACAGAAACCTGAAACCCGGCAATTGGTGCCCAACATGGGGCAAAAGGTCTTTAAGCCACTGGGACAGAAGTGACAAATTCTGGCTCCTAAGGGGACTCCAATTTAAATATTAAAGAAAGTTAATGAAGTTGAAATTTCTCTCCAGAAGTTAAGCATACTTAGGATTGCAGAGTATTGTAGGCAGAATTGTAGAAAGTAAGTGAATTAGACAAAAGGAAAATCTGTGACGTTAAAATTTTTAATACTGGGGTATAATTGTAGAGACTCTAAATAAATATAGTTATTAAGATGATTGATGGGCTATGTTGTTGAGTTGAGTCCTCTCCATGGAAAGCGTGCTTTTGTGGATTTTTAAAAATTGTTTTTATAAATCTTTATAAAAGATTTTTGGGGGGCTAGGATTGTTGCTCAGCGGTAGAGTGCTTGCCTAGCATGGGCGGAACCTGAGTTCGATCCTCAGCATCACATGAAAAAAAAAAGAGGAGATTTTTTGGCCTTTATGTTCTAGAAGTTTACACTAGGAGAGTGAGAAAAAGGGAGAAAAAAATGTGATGTTTACCTGGAGAGAAATAAGTTTCAATTTTCTATTGTTTTTGTCAATACTCAGAAAGTATGTACAGACCTTTTTACTACATGATTGTCCCATGAATCAGAATGGCTGTAACTCAGTCGCTGGGGACAAGAGACTTTAGCTGCTGCTGCTTGCTGCTCACTTTGGGGTCCTAGCCCCTGCAGCCAACAGTGCTTTTAATCCTTAAATTACTTGACCTAAATTCCAAACACAGACTAACTTAAGATCTGACGGTAATGCTAGCGTTTGCTGCTAAAAAATCTTTGGAGCACCCACGTGCCACAGAAAAAAGTGCAGGATGTACAGGAGCTGCAACTGCAGGTCGCAGAGACAGAACAAGCTGCTACCGCAGTAGGATCTTGGCCAGGCGGGGGAAAATGCAGACAAAATCAAACAAAATGCAATCGGCTAGGAAAACTTGGGGAACTTTTGCCCCCAAAATGGGCAGCGGACTCCATGTTGTTTGCATCACCATGGTAACCATGGGGTGCCTGGCCAGAAGAGCGGCTTCCTGGTCCCACCTCCCACACTTTTGCGGACTTCCGATTGGTTCTTCCACAGTCACTCAGACAGGACTTCTAGTCCCGCCTTCCAGCCACTAACCTGTACTACTGTGTTTCAGATTTCTACCGGAGCTACTCAGAGCCTGTATTTTTTAAAATGCCTATCTGTAAATGCTAACGAAAGATATCTTTTTCAGACAAAATTTAATTCCACAGGTTTCTATGTTACAGTCCTAAATTTAAGTTAGTTCTAAGTTAAATAACCTGACTTTTCTCTATAGTTGTGTTACTAAATAATGTTCTATTGATGAGAGATATCAAACATGCTTCTTTATATTTTACTTTTAATTTTGGAGGTTATGAGGATGCATTTGCTTGCCACAGGAACAAAGTCAGCAATGTTCCTGTGTTGACCAAAAAATCCTTATTCTCATTTCTGACTATAAGAAGTAAATATGTATGCACAAGGATTTTATTTCAGTTACATCAAGTGACGTCACATAGAAGAGTGCACTCCTAGTTAAAAATAAATTAAAATGGATCCAAATATTTTAAGACCACGTGGTTACATATAAAGTTAATACAATTATAATTTATGTTCTTATTCTTAATATATATTTTAGATATTTAGATAACCTATATTTGTTAATCTATAGAATAATTAGCACATGCCTAATTGATCAGTTAATATATATTTGCCTAATTGTTTTTCTTTAACAGAAAACCCATAATTTATGTTTTATATTTACATTTATCAGATACTCTGCATTTTCAGTTACAGATATTTGAGATAAATGTGTTTACTATAAATTTACTTTTAAGTAAAAATACAATCTTCAAGTAGTTTCTAATTCTCAAAGTTACTATTCAAACTCATAAGATGATAAATAATTATAATTATGCCTACAAAATATCTAAGGATTTTAACTATATTTTCATTGATATTTCTTATCAAAGTATAATAATTTGTTTATAGATTCTAAGGTTTTTAGAAATTGTTCCAAAGTATAACCAAAAAAAATTTTCTAAAAGAAAAAGATGCTTCAACAAAGAAAAAGCACACATGGATCCTAAAAAGAAGAAAGAAATCATCTTTGGGTAAAACAAGGTCTTTATATTCATTTTCCTAAGTAAAAAAGATTTTTATATTGTTATCTAAACAGATGATGTAAAAAGTTAGAACAATTAAAAAAGAGATTTATATATACTAAACTGACTATAATTAATTTAAGGATATTTCAGGTTATTTTCCTAATTTAACTATACTAATGTGAGCTAAAATTTTGTCCATATTTTGACATGATAAACACCTATTAAAATGTAAGTTTATTTCTTTAAAGAAAGATCCTTATTGCCTAATAATTCTTACTGTTTAAGATAAAGATTAATTTTGGTAAATAAATTCACATTGTTGATTAAACATTAAGTATATTGAACTACTAACTTAAATCCCGATTTTAACAATTGTCCTTAGAGACTAAAATTGATTAATTCTAAGACACTGAGATACTAATTTTTACATATTTTGTTTGTTAGATAATTATAAAATTAAAAAAACATTTTATTAAGACTAATGTTCTCCAAATTAAAGTTATATATTAATTTTAAACAATAAAGGTTATAAACTTAAAAAAAATTATTGATATTATATAAGTTCTCTAACTAGATCTGTTGTTCATAAAAAATACAGTAAGATTTATATACTGCTCCCTACCCAGAAAATAACCTTCATCATATTTTTTAAAGGCAATTAAGAGATACCTATTTAAAGGATAATATTCTAAAATATAGAGATTTTGAGACCTTCTCTCAAAAAGATTGAGGATTCTTTCTAAATTGTTAGGATGGATCGACTAGTGTATATAAAAAAATATTAATAATCAATAAAAGGTAAATCTAGTCTTAGTCATTTAAATACTTGTACTATTATCTATAACTTAAACTAATAATACTATGACTTATGCCAAGCCTTTACTCAAATTTATTAAATAAGGAAAAGGGGAAATACAGGATCCCAGAGACACTAGATTTTACAAAATACTTCAAAAGTTTTTCTTAAATTGTAATATTGAGAGTCTTAATGTTACTGAACATGATTCAGTAAATTAAATCAGATATCAAAGGAGAGTTTAAACCAGTCATCATGATAATGACTGAGAAACCTGGCCCAGGAAGGTCAATTTCCAGCTACAGAGTATAGCCATGCAGCTTCACGAGCTTGTCAGGTAAATAAAAATTATGAAAAGACTTGTATGGACCCATTTTCCAGGTCCACCTTTAATGTGTCTTGCAGTGTGGACTGGAAAGTCCACCCATGAAACTAAATTAATTGTCCTGACTGTAATGGTCAGTTATACCTGTATATTGATTCTATTGTAAAGAGACTGTCTGGAAGTATCTTTTGAGAATAAGACAGTGTTGAAATAACGGATTGTTCTGCATCCGTATGGATAGCAGCTATGGACCAGATGTGAGTAACACCAACTAGGGCCAGTTCTGTATAAGGGATCTCTCTTCATCTGTCTCTCTCAGCTTTGTCACTATATTACAGTTTGCCTTTCTGTGGCCTGTCTCCTTCCTTCCTGAACGCATCCCTACGAGCCCAGTGCTGTGAGCTGGGCCCTCCATGGAGAAGAAACCTGAGTTTGCTGATCCTAGGGTAAATGCTGGCGTGGAGGCCATGGGGGCATTATCTATCTAGGAGACAGAGAGCCCTCTTGGGGACGATGCCATGCACAGTCCACATCACCCTGTTTGGCCCCGGAGAATGGCTGGTTAGCCAGTGACGGGTAAGATTCCTCAAGGGAGGGACAACCTAAGACAGGCACAGTCGCAGAGGGGCCATCAGGAGAAAATTTGGGGGCCAACAGAGGTGAGGCAAAGAACCTCACCCTCCCACTGGTGCAAAGGCCTAATTCTTCTCCCCTTCTGAGAGAGGTCTCCTGCCCCATGGCTGCTTTGCTCCCCACATCCAGCTCAGATCAGAACCCTAGTGACAGAGACTAGTCAACAGTGACTACCTGCTCACCACAGCAGGAGACAAATGGAGCTACAGGAATGGGCCATGTCTGGATGCTTTTCTCTTTCTTGGTTCTCATTTTTTTCCATGCTTTTCCTTTTCCTTTCTTTTCTCATCAGGGTTATCCTTTGACAATAAATTTAATAGAAGAAGAGAAAATGTTAGAAAAGCCTTCAGTTGCAACTAACAGCGACGAACATATGGAGTTTCCTCACAGTATGGTTACACTAGGCAGAAGATGATTGGCTTATGGATATTATCTTGCTAATATAGATTGACAGGCACACCTCACTCAAACCCTGTAACAGTTGTGTACATTCCAAAAAGAAACTGAGCTACTGGTCATTGACTTGCAGTTTGTCACCAGTCAGTTATCACCAGCTCCTGTGACTGAGGTAGCCAAATAGACGAGCAACAAATTGACCAAACAGAAACTTATGCTAGACAGCAGATAAAAAACCCAAGCCAGCCAATTATGCTGGACTTTAGTGACTAAGACTACATTTACCTTTATGGATAATTGTTAAAAAGATTATTAAAATAGATTTTCCAAGGGTATTTGTATTACTGACAGACCTAATTAACTCCTTAAATATGAGAGTGAAGAGAAAAAATGATAAATATCCTGTAGCCTATAAAAATACAACTTATTGCCTCATTAATTATTGCCAGCTAATATTTCAGAACTCTAATATGCTAAAGTTAATATTCAGGCTTTAAAACAGGTGTATGTCTATTAACCAGACCTAGAAAAACTGCTGATCTCATAATCCCTAAAGTAACTACTTTAAAAATATTATTCCTTGCTTATTCAATTTTGACCTTTGTGGCTATGTCTTAAAACTTACAATATATAGATTTTCTTAATGTTTGACTTAAATTACATCCAGCTTCCTTCATGGTCAGATAAGTACTGATGAAAGGATGAGAACTAAGTAATGATGTTCTAGAAGACAATGTAATAAATAATGTGAGTGAGCTCTTTGCCCTATGGTTTATGGAGAGGCCTAAATGCCATGGCAATAAAAATGTCTGTTACTGTGGCCAAACACAATGCCTCCCAATAAAATTGGGAAAAGATTAAAAATCTTCTGATGAGTGTTTGGCAAGGTAATAATAATACAGATTATTGTGTTGACTGTTATGAAGATAATATGTTTTCTACTAATTCTTTTTGTGTTTCAATAGCAGATTGTGATGACCTTGGACCAAGAGCTAAGTGACTGAAAGAAAATTTCCCAGTTACATTCTTTTTTTTATATTAAGAAAGGGGGAATATATGGGAGGCGCACCTTATGGGTGACTGAGTTACACTCCCCAGCTGGGTGCTGAGGCACTCAGTCACAGAAATGGGTGTGTCTTGCTACAGCCCCATGGGTGAAGCTATGCTCACCTGTTCCTTTGTGATATAACCCCTTGTCCTGTTTAGGATAGAATCTTCCATGGAAGTGCCTTGTGTGTGTCCCCTTCTCTTACTGTGCCCTTGGGTGTGGCCTGCCCAGGTGTCAGTCAACCTGCTGACAGTGGACATCATGAAGACAGACTCAACCCCCTGAAACCTGACCCCTTGCCTCATTTGAATAGCTTCTCCTCAATAAAAGGGGTCAGCAATGCTCTCGCTCTCTCTCTTTCTGCGGACCCTTAAGGTCAGAGGAGCCGTCACAGTGACCCCAAAGAAAAAGGTATTTGTGTCTCTTGTGTGGTTATTTCGTGCAGCCTGTTTTCTCCTAAAGCATTCACAAATGAAGCTGTTTTTTCTACTTCAGCATCAGGCTACTTCAACTAGGTACAAACCAGACAGTGGGCATTGAGAACTGATTGAGTGAGTGAAGTTTCAAGCAGCTAGCAAAAAACCTGTTTGATTTTCACCTCCCTTTCCATTCATCCCAAAAGTGCAAAATGAAGTAAAACATGAATATTCAAATTGCTCCCGACAACGAACCTTTGAACCTAGAAGACTACAACTTGGGGAGCCTAGTGGGGTTAGCTGAAGGATGAATCCTGCCTAGTACCAAGATATCCAACAAATAAAATTTGCAGCTTTTTTAGTATATGGTTATTTGCCTGCTTTATTCAAAAGCACTCACAGATAAAGCTGCTTTTTTTCCCCCTTTACTGCAGCTTAGGGTGACTTCAAAAAGGATGAAACCAGAGAGTGTGCACTGAGAATTGATTGAGCAAATTAAGTTTTAAATAGCTAGCACAAATCCTGTTTGATTACCACCTTGCTTTCCATTCAAGGTATACTGAAGTGAAAAATGGAAAAACAAACTGCTCCTGAAAGCAAACCATTGAGCATGAAATACCAAAACTTGGGGAGCCTAGTGCAGTTAGGTAAAGAATGAATCCTTCCCAATATTAAAGAAATGAGAAAAAAAATTGTAGCTATTTCAGTACATGTGTACTTGCCTGCGTTCTCCTAAAGCACTCACAGATAAAGCTGTTTCTTTCTAATTCAGCTTAGGGCTACTTTAACAGGAACAAACCAAAGAGTGTGCACTGAGAACTGATTGAATGAGTGAAGTTTCATGCAGCTAGCTCAAACCCTGTTTGATTTCCACCTCCATTTTCATGCATCCCTATAAGGCCAATAAATTGAAACATGAAAATTCAAGCTGTACCTGACACCAAACCCTTCATCTGACCAGACCCACATAAGGGAGCCTACTGGGGATAGGTAAAGGATGAATCCTGCCCAGTATCAATGAAATTCACCCAAACTTAATGCTGACCCTAACACAAATCCTAACCATAAACATAACAGGAACCTAAATTTAACCCTAACATGTTAGCAAACCACTGAACCTAGAATACCCAAACTTGGGGAGCATACTGGGGTGAAGTTAATATTAATTATACCCAGCATCAAAGAAATCCAACAAAAAAAATTTTGCAGCTATTTCAGTATATGTGTATTTGCCTGCTTTCTACTAAAGCACTTACACTTAATGCTGTGCTACTTCAACAAGGAACAAACCAGAGAGTGTGTAGTGGGAACTTATTGAGTGAATGAAATTTCAAGCCTCTAGCACAAAACCTGTTTGATTTCCACCTCACTTTCCATTCATCCTGAATGGATAAAATGAAGTGAAACATGAAAATTTAAACTGCTCCTGAAATGAACCATTGAACCTAGAAGATCCAAATTTGGGGAGCCTAATGGGATTACCTGAATGATGAATCCTGCCTAGTATCAAGGAAATCCAAAAAAATTGCAGATATTTCAGTACATGGGTATTTGCCTGCTTTCTCCTAATGTACTCACAGATAAAGTTTTTTTTTTCTACTTCAGCTTTGGTCTATTTCAACAAGGAACAAACCAGACAGTGGCACTTATAACTTATTGAGTGAGTGAAGTGTCAAAAAGCTAGCACAAACACTTTATAATTTCCACCTGCATTTTCATGCATCCCTATAAGGCCAAAGGAATTGAAACATGAAAATTCAAACTGTTGCTGATAAGGAACCATTGAACTGACAAGTTCCAAACTTAGGGAGCCTACTGGGGCTAGGTAAAGAATGAGTCCTGCCTAATATAAATGAAATCCAACCAAACTTAAATCTAACCTAATGCTAACTCTAACCATAAACATAACTTTAACTGTGAACTTATCCCTATCTGGTTAGTGAACTGTTGAACCTAGAAGACTCAAACTTGGGGAGGCTAGTGGGTTTAGGAAAAGGATGAATCCTGCCTAGTGTCAAAGAAATCTGATGAAAAAAATATTGCAGCTATTTCAGTACATGGGTATTTGCCTATGTTCTTCTAAAGCACTTACGAATAAATCAGTTTCATTCTACTTCAGTTTAGGGCTACTTCAACAAGGAAAATAACAGGCAGTGCACCCTGAGAACTGATTGAATGATTGAAGTTTCAAAAAGCTAGCACAAACTCTGTTTGATTATCATCTCCCTTTCCATTCATCACTATAGAGAAAAATGAAGTGAAATATGAAAATTCAAACTACTCCTGAAAATGAACAGTTGAACCTAGAAGACGCAAACTTGGTTGGCCTAGTGGGGTTAGGTTAAGAATGAATCCCTTTTCATATCAAAGAAATCCCACCAAAAAAATTTGCAATTATTTCAGTACATGAGTATTTGTCTGCTTTCTTCTAAAGCACTCAGAGATAAAGGTATTTCTTTCCACTTTTGCTTTGGGGTAATTCAAGATGTAACAAACCAGAGAGTGCACACTGAGAAATGATTGAGTGAGTGAAGTTTCAAGCAGCTAGCAATAACCCTGTTTGATTTCCACCTCACTTTCCATTCAGAGCAAACATAAGAAAAACACTGGAATTCAAACGTATTCTGCTAGTGAACCAGTGAACCTAGAAGATCCAAACTTGGGGAGCTGAGTGGAGTTAGGTAAAGAATTAACCTTGCCCAGTATCAAAGAAATCAAACCAAAAATTTTTGCAGTGATTTCAGTACATGTGTAATTGCCTGCTTTCTACTGAAACACTAACACATAAAGCTGTTTCTTTCTAATTCATCTTAGGTCTACTTCAACAAGGAACAAACCAGAGAGTGTGCACTGAGAACTAATTGAGTGAGTGAAGTTTTAAGCAGGTAGCACAAACTCTGTTTGATTTCTACCTCCATTTTCATTCATCTCTATTAGGACAAACGTATTGAAACATGAAAGTTCAAACTGTTCCTGACAGTGAACCATTAAACTGACAAATCCCAAACTTAATTAACCTACTAGGCCTAGGGAAAGAATGAATCCTGTGTAGTATCAATGAAGTCCCATCAAACTTAACCTTAACCCGAATGCAAAACCTAACCATAAACATAATGCTAACCCTAAACTTAACTCTAATCTATTAGCAAATCATTGAACCTAGAAGACCCAAACTTGGGGAGCCATCGTGAGTTTAGGTAAGATGAACCCTGCCCAGTTTCAAAGAAATATGACAAAGAAAATTTGCAGCTATTTCAGTACATGACTATTTGCCTGATATCTCCTAACACGCTCACAGATAAAGCTGTTTCTTACTATTCAGCTTAGGGCTATTTCAACAAGGAGAAAACCAGAGTGTGTGCAAGAGAACTGATTAGTGAGTGAAGTTTCAAGCAGCTAGCACAAAGCCTGTTTGATTTCCATCTCCCTTTTCCTTCATCCTTGTAGAGCAAATAAAGTCAAACATAAAAATTCAAACTGTTCCTGACAGTGAATCATTGAACATAGAAGTCCCAAAGGTGGGGAAACTAGTGGGCATAGGTAAAGAATGAATCCTTCCCAGTATCAACAGAACATGACCAAACTTAACCCAACCCTAAGCTAATTCTAACCCTAAAACTAACTCTAACACTAACCCTAACCCTAACCTGTTAGCAAACCTTTGAACCCATGAGACCCAAACTTGAGGAGCCTATTGGGGTTAGGTAAAGGATGAATCTCCCTAGTAAAAGAAAGTCCGACCATTTTTTTTTGCATCTATTTCAATATATGGGTATTTACCTGCCTTCTCATAAAGCACTCAAAGATAAAGCTGCTTCTTTCTACTTCAGCTTAGGATTAATTCAAAAAAGGAACAAACCAGACAGTGTGCATTGATAACTGACTGAGTGAGTGAAGTTTCAAGGAGGTAGCATAAGTTCTGCTTGATGTACACCTCCCTTTCCATTCATCCCTATAGCACAAATTGAATTGATACATGAAAATTCCATTTTCTCCAGACAGCAAAATTTTAAACCTAGAAGACCCAAGCTTGGGGAGACCAGTGGGGTTATGTAAAGGATGAATCCTGTCCAGTATCAAAGAAATCTGAATAAAAATATTTAACACGTATTTCAGTACATAGGTATTTGCCTGCTTTCTCCTAAAGCAGTTATAGTTAAGCTGTTTCTTTCTACTTTGGCTTCAGGCTACTCCAACATAGAACAAAAAAGATATTGCACAGTGAGTACTGATTGCATGAGTAAAGTTTCAAGCAGCTAGCACAAACCCTGTTTGATTTTCACCTACTTTCCATTCAGGTCATACTGAAGTAAAACATGAAAATTCAAACTGCTCCTGAAAGTGAACCATTAGACATAGAATACCAAAATTTTGGGAGCCCACTGGAGTTAGTAAAGAATGAATTCTGCCCAGTATCAAAGAAATGAGAATTTTTTTCAGCTATTTCAATACATGTGTATTTGCCTGCATTCTCCTAAAGCACTCATAGATAAAGCTGTTTCTTTCTAATTTAACTTAGGGCTACTTCAACAAGTAATAAACCAGAGAGTGTACACTGAGAACAGATTGAGTGAGTAAAGTTTCAAGCAGCTAGCACAAAACCTGTTTGATTTCCACTTCCTTTGCATGCATCCCTATATGGCAAAATGAAGTGAAACATGAAAATTCAAACTGCTCCTTACAGCGAACCATTGAAATTAAAAGACCCAAACTTGGAGAGCCTAGTGGGCTTAGGGCAAGGATGAAACCTGCCCTGTATAAAAGATACACAACCCAGCTATTTCAGTACATTGGTATTTGCCTGCTTTCTCCTAAAGCAATCACAGATAAAGATGTTTTATTCTACTTCAGCTAAGGGCTACTTCAACAAAAACAAACCAAGGAGTGGGCACGAGAATTGATTGAGTGAAGTTTTAAGCAGCTGGCACAAACCCTGTTTGGTTTCCACCTCCCTTTCCATTCATCTCTATAGGGCAAAATGAAGTGAAACATGAAAACTCAAACTGCTCCTGACAGCGAACCATTGAATCTAGAAGATGCAAACTGTTGAATCTAGAAGGGGCGCCTAGTGGGGTTAGGCCAAGGATAAATTTTGACTAGTATCATAGAAATCCAACCAAAAAATTTTGGCTGATATTTGAGTATATGTATATTTGCCTTCTTTTTCCTAAAGCACACAGAGATAAAACTTCTTCTTTGTACTTCAACTTAGGACTACTTCACACACACACACACACAAAAAAAAAAAAAAAAAAAAAACACCAAAAAAACCCAGAAAGTACACACTGAGAACTTATTGAGAGAGTGAAGTTTTAAGCAGCTAGCACAAACACTGTTTGATTTCCACCTCCCTTTCCAATTATTCCACAGGGAAAATGAAGTGAAATATGAAAATTCAAACTGCTCCTGACAGCAAACACTTGAAACTAGAAGACCCATACTTGGGGAGCCATGTGGAGATAGGTACAGGATAAATTCTGTCCAGTATCAAAGAAATCTGACCAAAAAATTTTGCAGCTATTTCACTAAATGGGTTCTTCTAAGGCACTCACAGAAAAAGCTGTTTCTTTCTACTTCAGCTTAGGACTTCTTCAACAAAGAAAACACGAGAGAGTGCACACTGAGAACTGATTGAGTGAAGTTTCAAGCAGCTATCACAAACCCTGTTTGATTTCCACCTCTCTTTTCAATCCTATAGATTAAAATGAAGTAAAACATGAAAATTCAAATTGCTCCTGACAGCTGACAGTTGAAACTAGAATACTCAACTTGGGAAGCTGAGTGGAATTATGATAGGATAAATCCTGCCAACTATCAAAGAAATCCGACCACAAAAATTTGGCAGCTTTTCCAGTACATTGGTTTGCTGTCAGGAGCAGCCTGATTTATCCAAAAGCACTAACCGATAAACCTATTTCTTTCTAATTTAGCTTAGGGCTACTACAACAAGGAAAAAATTAGAGATTTCACACTGAGAACTGATTGAGTGAGTGAAGTTTCAAGCAGCTAGCACAAATCCTGTTTGATTTCCACCTTTTTTCCATGCATTCCTATAGGGCAAAATGAAGTGAAACATGAAAATTCAAACTGCTCATGACAGCGAACTGATAAACTTAAAAGACCCAAACTTGAGGAGCCAAGTGGGGTTAGGTTGAGGATGAAACCTGCCTAGTATCAAAGATATCCCACCAAAATTTTTTTGCAGCTATTTCAGTAAATGGGTATTTGCCTGCTTTCTCCTAAAGCATGCACAGATACAGCTGTTTAATTTTCTACTTCAGCTTAGGGCTACTTTAACAAAAACAAACCAGGGAGTGTTCACTGAGAATTGATTGAGTGAGTGAAGTTTCAAGCAGCTGGAACAAACCCTATTTGATTTCCATCTCACTTTCTATTCATCCCTATAGGGTAAAATGAAGTGAAATACAAAAATTCAAACCGCTCCTGACAGCAAACCATAGAACCTACAAACTTGGGCATCCAGGGGGAGTTAGGTAAAGGATGAATCCTATCTAGTGTCAAAGAAATCCAACCAAAAAATTTTGAAGGTATTTCAGCAAATTGGTTTTGCACTTGTTCTTCCGAAGCACTCACAGATAAAGCTGTTTCTTTCTACTTCAGCTTAATTCTACTTCACCAAGGGGGGGGGGGACAGAGAGTGAGCACTGAGAACTGATTGAATGAGTGAAGTTTCAAGAAGCTAGCACAAACCATGTTTGTTTTCTACCTCCCATTCTATTCATCCCTATAGGGCATTTCTAAGACAGGGTAGGGTCACCTTTATTTGAAAATGTTTGAAAAACTTGCACAAAACTCCAAGTTTACTAGAAACTCTCCAAATATTTTTTTACGGGATTTTGTTGATACTTGGCAGGAATTATCATTACACAGGTCTCACTTTACCACTTAAATTTGGTTCTCCTAGGTTGAAGTGTTCACTTGCAGGAGCACTTTTAATTTTTAGGTTTCACTTCATTGTGCACTATAGGGATGAATGCATTTGAAACTGGAAATCAAACACAGTTTGTGCTAGCTGCTTAAAACTTAACCAAATAAATTAGTTCTTAGTGGACACTCTATGTTTTTTTCTTTTGCCATTAAAGTGGCCCTAAGCAGACACATTTCTCAGCCAAGGCAGAAACACCTTCATTTGAAAGCGTTTGAGAAGCTTGCACAAAGGTCCTAGTTTATTGAAAACTCTGAAAACAATTTTTTAACTGAATTTTGATGATACATGGCAGAAAGGATCCTTACAGAGGTCTCACTTTAACTCCCAAACTTGCTTTTCCTAGGTTGAAGTGTTCACTTGCAGGAAAACTTTTAATTTCTAAGTTTTGCATCCTTTTGCCCTAAAGGAATAAATGCATTTGGAACTGGAAATCAAACACAGTTTATTGTAACTACATGAAACTTCACCCACATAATTAGTTCTCACTGGGCACTCTATGTTTTGTTCCCTGTTGAAGTAGTCCTAAGCAGAGGCATTTCTCAATCAAGGCAGGGTCACCTGCATTTGAAACCATTTGAGACGCTTCGACAACACTACAAGTTTACTGAAAAGTCTGCAAAATTTTTTTCACTGGATTTTGTTCATACTTTGCAGGTATAAACCTTACACTGGTCCTAATTTGCATCCCACATTTTGTTCACTGAGGTTGAAGAGTTTGCTTGCAGGATCACTTTTAATTTTTAGGTTTCAATTTCTTTTGCCCCATACAGGTTTATGCATTTGGAACTGGAAATCAAACATGATTTGCGCTAGCTGCTTGATACTCACCCAGGCAATTTGTTCTCAGTGGGCACTCTATGTTTTTTTCCCTGTTGAAGTAGACCTAAGCAGACACATTTATCAGACAAGGCAGTAACGCCTTCATTTAAAACCGTTTGAGAAGCTTGGACAAACTCTGAGTTTACTGAAACCCCTGCAAAAAAAAAAAAAAAAAAATTACTGGATTTTGTTGATAGTTGGAAGGAAGGATTCTTACACCATCCAGCTTTTCCCCCAAATTTGGTTCTTCTTGTTTGAAGCATTCGCTTGCAGGATCATTTTAAATTTTTAGTTTTCACTTCGTTTTGCCTCATACGAGTTCATGCTTTTGTAACTGGAAATCAAACATGGTTTGTGCTAGGTGCTTGAAACTTCACCCACACAATCATTTATTTGTGGGCACTCTATGTATTGTTCCCTGTTCATGTAACCGTGAGCATAAGTGTTTCTAAGCCAAGGAAGGAAAACCTTCAATTGAAACCATTTGAGAAGCTTGAACAAAACTCCAAGTTTACTGAAAACTCTGCACATATTTTTTCACCAGATTTTTTAGATACTTGGCCATAAGGATTTGTACATAAGTCCCACTTTGCCAACAATCTGGTTCTCCTAGGTTGAAGTGTTTGCTTGGAGGAGAACTTTTAAATTTTAGGTTTCATTTCATTTTGCCCATTATGGGTTTATGCATTTGGAACTAAAAATCAAACACGTTTTGTGCTAGCTGATTGAAACTTTATCCACACAATTAGTTCTCAGTGGACACTCTGTGTTTTGTTCCCTGTTGAAGTAGCCCAAATAAGAGGCATTTCTCAGCCAAGGCAGGAGCACATTTATTGGAAACCCTCTTACAAACATGGAAAAAACTCTGAGTTTACTGAATACTCTGGAAATATTTTTTGACCTGATTTGTTGATACTTGGCAGAAAAGATTTTTACATAAGTCCCATTTGGCCTCCAAAATTTGGTTCTTCTAGGTTGAAACTTTCTCTTGCAGAAGCACTTTTAATTTTAAGTTTCATTTCATTTTGCCCCATAAGGGTTTATGCATTTGGAACTGGAAATCAAACACGGTGTGTGCTAGCTGCTTGAAACTTCACCCAAACAATTAATTCTTAGTGGAAACTCTATGTTTGGTTTCTATTTCTGTTGAAATAGCCCTAATAAGAGGCATTTCTCAGCCAAGTAAGAAACATGTTCATTTGAAACCCTTTGAGAACCTTGGAAAAAACTCTTGAGTTTACTGAAAACCCTGCAAAAATTTTTCACTGGATATTTTTTATACTGGGCAGGAAAGATTCTTACACCATCCCACATTGCCCCCCAAATTTGGTTCTTCTTTGTTGAAGCGTTTGCTTGAAGGAACACTTTTAATTTTTAGGTTTCATTTTGTTTTGCTCCATACATATTTATGCATTTGGAACTGGAAATCAAACATGGTTTGTGCTACCTGCTTGAAACTTCACCCATACAATTAGTTTTCAGTGGGCACTCTATTTTTTGTTTCATGTTGAAGTAGCCCTAATCAGAGACATTTCTCAGCCAAGGCAGGAACAAATTCATTTGAATACCTTTGAGAAGCTTGGACAAAACTCCTGGTTTACTGAAGAATCTGCAAATATTTTTCAAATTGTTTTTTGTTCATACTTGGTAGGAAGGATTCATATACTAGTCCCACTTTGTCCCTCAAATTTGGTTTTCCTATGTTGAGGCATTCACTTGCAAGAGCACTTTAAATTTTTAGGTTTCACTTCCTTTTGCCCCATACCAGTTTATGCATTTGGAACTGAAAATCAAACATGGTTTGTGCTAGCTGATTGAAACTTCACCTACACAATTAGTTGTCAGTGGGTGCCACAGTCTAGCTGGGCACAAATCACGGAGCCACCACAAAGCACTTGTATCTACAAACAGGAAACTTTATTGCCTGAACTCCAACAGCATCCCACGCACATTCTCTGGGAACTCTCCCGAATGCCACCCATGCGGCTCCTCCAGGAACACACCACACACCAACCAGAACTCCCTCTCCTGGCACTTGCCCAACCAATGTGAACTCTCCAGGAATCCCCACTAGAACTCCAAAGTAGCACGAGAACCTCAGAGTATCGGGCTGAGGCTGACAGTAAAGGTCTAATATACAATTGAATCAATACAGCATCATCTTAATGGCTCGCCTCTCAAGCAAAATGCCAGGGGCCATTCTGACTCGGCTGTGGCTCTCAGCATCTCCCCCCTCTGTTTAATTAAACAACAAGCAATGTGGCTTAGGGACCGTTCCTGTTATGTTGTCCAATACTACATATGGTCCTTACCCGTCATCGGATGAGCTGACCTCAAGGCATCAGCCTCCTGTCTTAGGTTGGTACCACTGCAATTGGATCTTACCCATCACTGACTACCAGTCCAGCATACAGCCATAATTGTGGGTAGGCCTTTGTACCAGTGAGGGGGTGAGGTTCTGTGCCTCACCTCTGTTGGCCCCCAAATTTGGCCTTGGTGCCAGTGCCAGTGTAGGGGGGTGAGGTTCTTTGCCTCACCTCTGTTGGCCCCCAAATTTTAGACCATCACTAGCAGAAATGAAGAGGATGCAAAATGCCATGACACCAAGCCAAATGACAGCTCTTTTTGGAAAAATTTTACCACCAATGACACTATCTGCAAAGATACCCCAGCACAACCACAATTTGCTTCACCAACAGATAGTTCACAATGCATACAAGTGATATATAGTCCAGGCAAGTTCTGTAAGCAGTTCAAAGCAGAGGAATCCATCAATATGTCCATTTCCTCCCAAAGTAAATTGACTCCTTGATTGAGCATTACTTGTTGAGTTATTATTCATTGATGCATCAGTTTATACAGTTTACTGTGATAGCTATCGAAGAAGTTGTAGTTTGGTTTTATCTTTGTCCTCACCAACACTGGGATGAAGATAGGAATTCTGGCAATGATGGCTAAAAAAAAATTATGTAACATTCCAACAGGTACTAAGAAAACAATTTACTGAACAATTTACATTATCCTGAACAGAATTATTAAATATAATGAAAAGGAAATGTGAAAGTAAACAAACAGATCTGTTAACCTCCTTTTTTGTTCACATATTAAAACAATACTCAACAGCTGTTTACCCAATTTAAATTAAACCATATAAATCACGTGAATAAAAAAAATTTGGATCCATTTTTTCATGAGCGCTCCTCATATATGATATATGGACATACACACATACAGACATACAACACAAAACAGAAGTGTGCACACATAACACAATACATACAACCATAACATAATAGTAAAGGCCTTGTAGCTTTTCACAGGTGAAATCTCCATTGCAATGTTTAAAACTCCACAGTCAAAAAATAGAACTGATCAGAAAAACATTAACCTAGGTCTGTGTGATCTCAAAAAACCAAATAAAACTTTATGATGTGGAAAAGGCAATAATAAAACAGATATTGAAAAAAGCATCCTGGTTACCACCTGGGTTTGACTCTTCTTTGGATATCCCATCCTTTTTCCTGTAACTTGCATATGGGTCTGAAGGTATTCCCACAAGCAAGCCCCAAAGTTTTTTACATTTGAAATAGGCTTTAATGGTGTTCATTATTCATTAGCCTCCAGGTGTGGGAGAATCACTGTCACAGATGTAAGAATAGCCAAGCTGGAGGTCTGGATATCAGTTGTTATGGATTTGAGTCAAATCATCTTTTTTTTTTTTGGTCTGTAGAAATTGCTTTGGTTAGTCTCTCTGGAATCCAAATCAGCTGCTGTTCTCCCTGTGGAAACATAAACAGAACCCCGACTCCAGACAATCGCTGGGTCAGAACCTTTCCATTGTCCTGTTAGAATATCCTTCCAAAGTACCTTAGGCTTATGTACCTTTTTTGGACACATGTGCCTTTCCAGAGCACTAAGCCCTGATGAATCCAAATTTTAAAAGTTTAGAGTAAAAAGGGTTATTTTAAGTTTATCTTTGGGGGATATATATACCCCTTCCCAATTCCCTCTTTTTGCTTTAATAAGTACATTTTAATAGTTTGATGAGCTCTTTCAACTACGCCTTGTCCATGTGGATTGTATGGGATTCCTGTTATGTGAGTAATGCCAAATGATGAGCAAAATTGTTTAAAAGAGGTAGAAGTATAACCAAGACCATTATTTGTTTTTAACTATTTTGGAACACCCACAGTGGCAAAATATTGTAAGCAATGACCTATAATATCTTTCGTTTTTTTCTCCGACATGAAGGGAGCCCATCAAAAATCTGGAAGAAGTATCAGATGCAACAGGCAAATATTTTAATTTTCCAAATTCTGGCAAGTGTGTGACGTCCATCTGCCAAATATGGTTAGGTATCAGTCCTCTAGGATTGACTCCAAGATTAACTTGTGGTAAAAGTCACACAATTTTGACATTGTTTTATTATTTGTCTAGCTTGTTCCTTAGTTATTTTAAAATGTTTTTGTAAAGTATTAGCATTGACATGGAACATTTTATGAAAATTTGTAGCTTCTTCTAGTGTAGAGAAAATATGTATATCATGTGTAGTTTTATCTTCTAAATCATTGCCCAAACTAAGGGCTCCAGGCAATCCTGTATGTGCTCTGATATGTCCTATAAAGAATGGATCTTTACTGTCTCAGATTAGACTTTGTATAGTGGAAAACAAAGAGAAAACAGTAGAGGAAGGGGAAATCCTACCAGCATCTTCAAGGGATACTATAGCATTAACTATATACTGACTATCAGAAAATAAATTAAATACAGAATGTTCAAACATCACAAAAGCTTGCAATACTACATTAAACTCTACCTTTTGAGCTGATTGTTTGGGTACTAAAAATGTAAAAGTTTGATCAGGGGTAACTACTGCTGTTGTACCATTATTTGACCCATCAGTGAATATATTTGGAGCATTCATGATAGGTGTTTTCTTGTCATTTTTGGAAAAACTACAGTATTCGAAGACCAAAAGGACAATAAAGGACTAGATGGTAAATGGTTATCAAATGAAACATTAGATTTAAACATGATTATTGCCCAAGTATTTAACTCATTAGCTAACTCATCGATTTAATCCATAGTATATGGAGTAATGATTTTATTGGTAGAAATTCCAAACACTCTCTTTGCTGCTTTTATTCCTTTGAGTATTAATTATCCTACAGCCTCAGGAAACCTAGTAAGAATAGTGTTAGGAGAATAAGATAAATGTATCCACAATAATGGACCTTCTTGCCAAAATACTCCTGTAGGAATATTTTTTGTTGGTATTACAATAAATAATAAAGGCAAACATATCAATTCTATCCAAATGCATATTTTTCATATACGTTTCAATAATTTTTAATGCCTTTCTTGCTTCAGGCATTAACATGCGGGGTGAAATTGGATCTTATGGACCTTTTAGGATATCAAATAAAGCTCCCAACTCTCCTGTTGGTATGCCTAGATAAGGCCTTATCCAATTTTTGTCTCCTAATAACTTTTGAAAGTCGTTAATTGATTTGAGTTGATCTACTCGTATTTGAATTTTTGGTGGACGGACCATGGTTGAGGATAGTAGAACTCCTAAATAATTAATTGGAAAATTTAATTGTACTTTATCTATTGCTATCTGTAGATTATAATTTTTTAATAAGTTTGTAAGTGTGGCATAACATTCTAGCAATGTGTTTTTATCTTTGTGTGCTAACAATACATCATCCATATAGTGAAATATTTGTAGTTCAGGATTTTGATTTCTAAGTGGCTGGATTGCTTTGTTAACTAAAATTTGACACATAGTTGGGCTATTAGCCATCCCTTGAGGGAGTACTTTCCATTCATATCTCTGATCAGGACCTTCATGATTCAGTGCAGGGATAGTAAATGCAAAACGTGGACTATCCTCAAGATGAATTGGAATTGAAAAAAAAAAAATCTTTAATATCTATAACTAAAACATACCAGGTTTTTGGCAAAGCAAATTGGGGATTGAGGAATCCCCAATTGAGCAGGTCCCATAATAACCATTTCATTATTAATAGCTCTTAAATCTTGCAATAATCTCCATTTACCCGATTATTTTTTGTTGATAAAAATGGGAGTATTATGGGGAGATATGGAAGGCTGTATATGTCCCTCCGCTAATTGTTGTTTGACCAGGTCTTGGGCTGCTTGTATCTTTTCTTTAGTCAGGGGCCACTGAGGAACCCATACTGGTCTTTCTGATTTCCAAGTAATTTTTATTGTTTCAGTGACCCCTCCTGAAAACCCAATCCATGTCTATCTATTTCTTGATCTATTTGTATTGGTGCTGCTATACCTTGTTCTTGTTCTCCTAATCTTTTTTCTTTCCTAAAACCTTGTCTAGCCCTAATAGTGGGTGCATTTGGATTGATGTTATTTGTTAATGTCAAACCTAATTGATCTAGGACATCTCGTCCCCATAAATTTATAGGAAGATGATCCAATACATATGGCTGTATAGTTCCTTCACATCCTTCAGGATCCTTCCAATCTAATACCATTGCACTTCTATGGGGATTAGTTGCCACTCCTAGGCCTCGAAGTGTTTGAATGGCCTGTTGCAATGGCCAATGTTTCGGCCATTCTTGACAAGATATGATGGTAAGGTCTGCACCTGTATCCAGTAGCCCATTAAATTCATATCCTTGAATATTTAGTTTCAGCATTGGGCGAGAATCTAAATTTAAAGACAGCATAGCCCAATCTACACCTATGGAGCCTAATCCCCTGGAACCTCTTTCTATAGTACTACTGGAAAATTTCTCATGCAGGCTGGGTATTATTAATAACTGTTCTATTCTATCTCCTGGTGAAATTACTGATATACCCTTTGGAGAACTAGCTATAATTTTTATTTCACCTTCAAAATTGGGATCAATTTCCCCAGGACTTATCATAAGTCCTTTTAGAGTAGAAGAACTGCATCCCAATAATAAGCCTACTGTTCCTTGGGGAAGAGGTCCTTTTACTCCTGTGGGAATGATTTGAACTCCCATCTCTGGAGTTAGTACTGCTCTGGTGGAGGTGCAGATGTCCAACCCTGTGCTCCCTCTGGTTTGTTTGATGAGGGATCTAATGGATAATGTGTCCTGGGCACTACCGTGATGGTGTTGCTGGGTTCCTCCATGGTGTTGCTGGGTTCCTCCAGTGCCCCGTATATTTGTGGTCGTGGGCCCCGGATCATTGGGCCCCCCTGTCCATTTTTTTGGAAATGGAGCCCGATGCCTTCCTCCACAATATTGTGGGTAAACACCTGGTCCTTGTCCATTTTTGATAACAGAGTACCCTCTATGGTGGTTTGAGAATGGCATTCATTAGCCCAATGTCTCCCACTATGGCATCATGGGCAAATACCTGGTATTCTACTCCTTTGATACCTAGCTTTGTTAAACCCTCCTATGGGGCAACTCTTTTTAAAATTTCCTGTTTGTTCACAATTGTAGCATGTTTTCGGTCTGGTATCTAAAGCCTGTTGTACTGCAGCTGCCAAGACTTGCCCTTGTTCATTAATGTCTCTACATAATTTAATATATGTGTTTAAATCTCCATGTTTCCATGGTCTAATGGTCTCCTTTAACTGCTTCACTGTTTTGAAATCTAAAGCATGGTGAATTCGCTGCCCTCCTGCCTGCTCAAGTACAGGGCATGCTAATCTTTGAGGTCCTGTCTCGGGATCCCATCTATCAACTACTGGGGTTGGGGGCCCCATAGGATATGTTGTCTCTATAGGTGGAGCTGTTGTTTGGACACTTACGCCCTCTGGTGATAGAAAGCTGTTAGTAGCAGCCTCCTATTGTAACTTTTTCCCTCCTGATGGCCCTTCTTCCTTTAAATTTTCTTCCTCTCTCTGACTAGCTCGAGAGACCTTCTCTTTTGCTTGATCTAACATGTTTTCTACCATAGTCTGGACCTCTAGCAATTTACTTAACACTCTTTTTTTTTTTTTTTAAGAGAGAGTGAGAGAGGAGAGAGAGAGAATTTTTTTTTTACATTGAAGTTTTATTTTATTTTAAAAGAGGAAAAGAAAAAGGAAAAAAAATTGTCTTTGCAGTGAAAAGGCTAGAAACCGAGAGAATTTTTAATATTTATTTTCTAGTTCTCGGCAGACACAACATCTTCGTTTGTATGTGGTGCTGAGGATCGAACCCGGGCCACACGCATGCCAGGCAAGCGCGCTACCGCTTGAGCCACATCCCCAGCCCCTTGGTTTGTTTTTTACTAATTTCTAATCTACTATAAAGATAATGCAACCCATCAAGATAACAAAAAACAAAACTGAAACAGAATGAAACAAAAACGGAACAAAAAAAATCGTTGTATCAATTTTCCTATTTTCTTGTAATGTATTTTCGTGGTCTATCTCTATCTATTCCTCAGGGCCGAACAACTTCAAACCTTGAGCCAACCATTTTTCCCAGTTTGCCTGAGGAAGTTCTAGGGATAGGTAGCTTGAAACAAAAACAAAACAAATCAAAACAAGAACACATTGTGTTTTGAAATGGTCACCCATTCTCTCACCTTCCCTCAGGGGCGAGCATATTCACTTACCTCCGAGCTTCAGGCGTTCCCCACACAGGCCACCAAATGCTGCAGTCTAGCTGGGCACAAATCACTGAGCCACCACAAAGCACTTGTGTCTACAAACAGGAAACTTTATTGCCTGAACTACAACAGCATTCCGAACTCCAACAGCATTCCACACACATTCTCCGGGAACTCTCCCGAATGCCACCCACGCAGCTCCTCCAGGAACACACCACACACCAACTAGAACTCCCTCTCCCGGCACTTCCCCAACCAGTGTGAACTCTCCAGGAATCCCCGCGAGAACTCCAAAGTAGCAGGCCGAGGCTGACAGTAAAGGTCTAATATACGATTGAATCGATCCAGCATCATCTTAATGGCTCGCCTCTCAACCAATACTATTGGCAAAATGCCAGGGGCCATTCCAACTCATCTGTGCCTCTCAGCAAGTGGGCACTCTGTATTTTCTTCTCTGTTAAAGTAGCCCTGATCAGAAGCATTTCTCAGCCAAGGCAGGAACAACTTCATTTGAAACCCTTTGAGAAGCTTGGACAAAACTCCCAAGTTTACTGGAAACTCTGCACATATTTTTCACCAAATTTTGTGATACTTGGCAGTAAAGATCGATACACCAGTCCCACTTTGATGCCAGAATTTGTTTTTTCTAGGTTGAAGAGCTCGCTTGCAGGAACACTTTTAATTTTTAGGTTTCACTTCATTTTGCCCCATACGGGTTTATGCATTTAGAACTGGAAATCAAACACGGTTTGTGCTAGCTGCTTGAAACTTCACCCAACCAATTAATTCTCAATGGACACTCTATGTTTGGTTCCCTGTTGAAGTAGTTTTAATAAGAGGCATTTTTTAGCCAAGGCAGCAACACCTTCATTTGAAACCTTTTGAGAACCTTGGACAAAACTCTGAGTTTACTGAAGAATCTGCAAATATTTTTCAACCTGTTTTTGTTGATATTTGTCAGGAAGGATCCAGAAACGAGTCCCACTTTGTCCCCCAAATTTGGTTCTCCTAGGTTGAAGCATTTGCTTGCAGGAGAACTTTTAATTTTTATGTTTCACTTTGTTTTCCCTCATACAGGTTTATTCATTTGGAACTGGAATTCGAACACGGTTTGTTCTAGCTGCTTGAAACTTCACTCACACAATTAGTTCTCAGTGGGACTCTATGTTTGTTTCCCTGTTGAAGTATGCCTAATCAGAGGCATTTCTCAGCCAAGGGTGGAACACCTTCACTTGAAACAGTTTGAGGAGCTTGGACAAAACTCCCAGTGTACTGTACAGGTCAATGGAAGGGACTGTTGGACATTTGGGCCCAAAGGATTTCTGGACTGTACCTGGTTCCCAGCATCAGCAGCCTCCACTGCCTCCTCCACCACCACCACCCCGCCACCAAAGTGGGGCCTGGCTGATGCAAAGGGTGCACTGCGCTGGAAGCTCCCTTGCTCTCTTGCTCCTTCCCTCTGACACCCATTTCAGGGACTCCCTCCCTGCTGCCCTCCCTAGAAAGCAAGGGGGCTCACCCACTGCCCTTAACCTTCATTCTGCCAGGGTGGCAGCAATCTCCTGGATTGGCTTTCTAGGAATGGCCCGACATCCCGAACGAGTTAGTGGGATGTTATTGAGCTCATAGCTCCCACAACCCACCAAGCTACCCTGGATACTTCCCTTCCCTCAGATGTCTGCAGCAGCTGCTCCCTGGGGCTGAGTAGGCCAGCTCTCAGCAGAGCCAGGACTTGGAGGGGCGGGACAGGAGGGCAAAGCTGCTGGGAGGGCAAAGCTACCTGTAGTGATCCTTGCGTCCTTCCCATGCTTGCTGGACCTGCAGAGCCCCCAGTGCTGGCACCAGGATAAGGGTGTCAGGGGTGCTAGGCCTGCCTGGTGCGACCAAACACGGACTGCGCCTCCTAGCGGTACTGCAGGGTGGTGCTGGCAGGTGAGTGACAGCTGGATCCCAGGACCCTAGAAGGAGCAGGAGTGCCCAGAGGGCACATTGGACAGGCCACCAGCAGAACTACTCTCCACTTCCAGGGGCTAAAGGAGTTGGGGTCACATGTGTTGAAAAGAACATGCCCTCATGGTGTTCGGTCCCAAGGTCTCCCCTCGTAATGTGACCACTGAGCTGATGCTTGTGTTGGATTTTCCTGGGATGCCACCAGGACAGGAAGTACCTTGGCTGGCCTGGCACATGGTGACGTCATTGTGCTGTCAGTCCCCCGTCCTGTGACACCTGCAGGTATCTGGAGAGCAGCCAGATGGCAAAGTAGCCACTCAGCAGGACCCTTGGCACGCAAGGCCCAGAAAGACCCACAGGGGACACAAAGCAGTGCACTCTCCTGCCAGAGCCTAGGATCTCCAGGCCATTGACTCCGAAGTGTATGGATATGGAACACTTCCACTCTGTGTGCAGGACTTTCCCCCGCTCTGCAGACATTTCATGGGAGCATTGTTCACACACACAGGCATTTCCTTGACAAGAATTGAAATCAGGGTAAGAGGATTTTTGAGTGAAGTGCATATTGAGAGGTTTGGGGACAAAGACTGTCTGGAAACTCACATCATTTGCATGATCCCTTGTGTGGGTTGCCGAAAATCAGAGCATCTGGAGGATCAAAGTTCAGTGAGCCTTTTTGTTGTTCCTTTTCTTTTTTCTTTCTTTTTTGTTACCACATATTGTATCCAGGGATGATTTTCCACTGAGTGTGGGGTGTTACTCTGCCTCTTCTTGAAGAAGAAAGAATGCTCACAATTACTCCATGGCATAAAATCAAAGGAGAACCAGTACCAGTATTTGTTCTGGAGTATCTTTCTGAGGCAGGCTCCCTGGCTGTATGTAAAATTAGGTGGCCTAACACTAGTTGTCAGCATGGAAGTCCAATTCCATGTGAGCTGAGCAACCTAGAAGCGATGACAAAAGAGAGCTGGTCCTCGGCACTGCGTTTTCTCCCTTTCTTCTGTTTAGCATTTGTACCATTAGATGTTTCTTTGAGAAAATGAGGAAGAGCTGGTGCAGGGATATCTTAGTTGTTCTCATCGGACTGAGCAGCAATGGCAGATATTGACAAAGGTGGCTTGTTTGTAACATATTCATCTGGTCACAACTCTTTAGATACATTTTTATATAGTCTTTTGTGGTTTTGTTGGATATTTCCCAAACATGGTGTGTAGTGTTGGGTGTAGGAGGCTGTTTTATCCTCTGGTAAATACTTCTTAGAGTCTTTGGATAGTAGATGTTAATTGGGCATTAAGAGCCTTAACCCAGTCTGTGAACTACTCACCTGCTGGGATTGGTTGACTGGTAACTGAAGGCAAGTGGGGTGCCTCCAGACCTGGAGGAGGTTTATCTTTGGGGTCAAGGCTGTGGGCTGTCTATCTGTATGTGGAAAGTGAAAATCTATCTCTCTGCTTTTTGATGATCCTGTCAGCTACTTCCCTCTGCGATACTCTTCTGCCATGATGTTTTGCCTCCTCTGAGGTCCCAAAGACTGGAGTCTGCTCTCTATGGACCGAGACCTCTGAACTTGTAAGCCCCCAAATAAACTTTTGCTCCCCAATACATTTTGGGGCTGGGGCTATAGCTCAGTGGTAGAGCACTCACCTCACATGTGTGAAGCACTGGGTTCAATCAAGATCACCACTCAACAATAAGTAAATAAAGTTACTGTGTTCATGTACAACTAAAAAAAATACATTTTGGTATCTATTCCTCTATCAATCTCTCCATTGATCTATCCAGGCAGACATATTTACAGATGGTTAAATAGACCTCCATATACATGGATATTTAGGTAAGTAAGTACACAGGTAGCGAGATGTGGTGTATGCATTCAGTGTAAGAGGTCATTCATTGTAGCATTGTTTAAAATATCTGAAGTCTGAATATTACCTTGAAGACAATGAAAAGAAAACATGGATGCAGTTCATGTGAAAATCAGGTGGATGTTGAAGAAAAAACACAACTTTATTAATCAAATGTTGGAACTCCAACACACATTTGAAGATCTCTCTGCAAGAGTAGTTGCAGTTAAAGAAAAAAACATCTGAAGCTAAAAACAGAAAACCAAGTTATTGGACAATATATAGAAAACCTCATGTCTGCATCTAATGTTTTTCAAACAACTGACATAAAAAGCAAAAGAAAGTAAGAGATTTATTTCCCTTTTGTTTTATGGAATTGCTGCTGACTATGTTTTCCCCTTTAAAACATGAATAGATTCCAAATGTTACAGTACCTTTGTTTGTGTCTTCATTGAATATTTATGAAGATAATGGCAGATCTAGGTAAAATTAACTGTATAGCAAAAGACTTCCATGAGTTTGTTTATTACGCTAGTCTATGAAAATGTGCAAATGTATTATAGGGGCTTTATAATTAGAACTGCATATGTGATAGTAGGAGCAAATGTGACTCCATTTTGTTTTATGACTTCATCCTGTAAAACAACCATGCCAAGTAAAAGAGTCATGACTGGAGCAAGATGTTCTTTTCCTTTTGCTATAGAAACCTTTAAGAACACGGAACTACCTAATGGGGTATTGTTTCTGTAACTAGGGTCACGGGGCTCTGTTTCTGTAACTGGGGTGACTGGGCTAACTGTGATTGGTTAGGCTTCCCTCAGCTTGACTGCACTGTCCCGCTTCTGTAACCTGGCTTGCTTGCATTGGCTAGACCACCTCCCTCCCCCCCCCCAACATCCCTTTTGCGGTTTTCAGGCTTATAAGGAGTGCCCTTGCAATTGTTTGGGGCTGATCAGGGGAACAGCTTTATGTTCTGGTCAGCCGCCACCAATAAAGGCTTGATTCGATTATACGTGAGTGGTCTGGAAGTCAGTTTATGAAACCCTGGGACAAAGCTTTAACTATAACATTTGGGGGCTCATCCGGGATCCATTTCTTCCCTACCCTCACGCCAAATTTGCCTCCAACTACGAGACTTTGGACCTCGGCCCTGGAGTAGAGGGGAGCTCCTGAGAGACGTTCCTCAGCCTCACTCCAAGGAGGACTCCAATCCGTCCTAGGACGCTCTGAAAAGCCTCCTGCTGGCTGTCAGTTCTGGGGAGTCGACTCTTCTCTGTGGGAAAAGGTCAGATTGGACGCAGTCGCTTACACCTTCTCCAGGACAGGAGGAGACGTTGTCACTGTCTCCTTGGAGGTCTCCCTGTGAGACCTCATCTGTCTGTATCTGGGGCCCACTGGAGGCCTCCCTGGGAGGCCTCATCTATCTGGGAGCAGGAGGAGACGTGGTCTCTGCCCCATTAGAGGTCTCCCTGTGCGACCTCAGCGATTGTTGCTTGTCCAGTGTCTGTTCTGCTGTTTGTCATTTCTCCAGTGTCTTCTGCTGTTGGTCATTTGTTCAGTGTCAGTTTGCCAGACATTTGTTCTGTTTGTGGGGTCTCTGCCCCAATAGAGGTCTCCCTGTGTGATCTCAGCGATTGTTGCTTGTCCTGTGTCTGTTTTGCTGTTTGTGGTTTCTCCAGCATTTTCTTTCTGTTTGTCATTTGTCCTGTGTCTGTTCGCCAGCTGTTTGTCTTGTGTTTATCTGTCTGAGTGTTATTCGTGGGGCCCTTTTCTTGTTCTCATAACCACTCTTCTTTCATCAGGACTTCTTCACTCCACCGACATCAGAGACAAGGAAACGCTTCAGAGATCTCCACCTGTACCCCTTTAACTTGTTTTCTTAACAATTTTCAGGACTTTGTCTGTTGGTTGGTTTTTGTTTGTTCTCTTTGTGTTCTGTGTTAATTTCTACCTCAGTTTGTTTCTAATGGAAAAAAATGGTTAAAACAGTTTTAATTGTGCTCACTACAGCTTGCATTAAAATGTAAAGTGCTGCCAACAGGACTAAAAGAATTGTCAAAAGTAAAAGCTAAAGGTAAAAAGAAAAAGGCATTCTAGAGATTGCCTTCATTTAGGAGCTGGGCCAGGTGGCCAACTGGGTAAATCATGTCAGTTCCTATAGAGGACAGATTAAAACTAAAGTGTTTTATAAAATTATTATTCCTAAAGTGTATAATAAAAAGCATAATTTTGTCTAGGAAATTTGACTTTTGTCTCTCAGTATTTACAAGCATAAATAATTCCCAACTATTAAAAAATGGTCTAAAGATTTTTCAATGTCAGGCTAAAAGTTGGTGGCCGCTATCCAAGAAACCAGAAAAACCAGTTTAGAATGGGACCCCAACCTGGGGGACTCTCCCAAGGAGACCAATGAAGCTGTGTCTTTGGGAAGTTTCTCCAGGGAAAATAAACCCCCTTCATTTGTCTTTGTTCCCTCAACTCTTTTCAGCTTTCATGAACAGGACCACCTCAGGAAAAAGGTCAGAAAACTTTAAAAATTCTATATTTGTTAAACTCATAATTTTGATCCAATATGCCTAGGTTAATATGTTTTTCTGATTACACTCTGCTTTATTCTGAGGCCAATTTACAAGGGTTAACTCTCAATCTAATAGGTTTTAAAAAAATAAGCTACAAGGCTTTTGTTTGTCTGTTTGCTTTATGTGGGTGCACCGGTGTACTGTCTATCTATGTGTATTGTCATGTCTACATATATTTGGTACAAAATTTGACATATGAGCTCATAAATTAAAATTAAAAAAAATGGATCCAAATACTTTTGGTTAATATGATCTAAGTTCAATTCAAATTGAAAAAATAGATAAAAGTACAAATGTCTTTAAAGTTACTAATGCACAGTTTTGTTTCTAGATGGTTAAACAGCTGTTAAAATGTTAATGTCTATAAAGTGTCTAATATCCATTGTCTCTAGGATTTTTCTTTAACAGGAAAAAAAATTACTAATAATATTCAATGCACTTGTCTGATACCTTGTTTTTTTTAAAAAAAAAGATACATAAATTTCATCTAAACGTATATAAAATTAATCATGGATGTGTTTGTTAGAGACATCTAATTGGTTTACAAAGTTAAAATGCTGACTGTTAAATATAATATCAAGTACTCTTAACTCCTTAAATTCCATAAGGTAAAATACTTTAAAAATGTTGGTGTTTTTATAAATTGGTAAACTAAAAAGAAAATTTGTAATTATTTTGTGTTGTTATAAAAACAAGGTTACTCTAAATTACAAAGTCCCAACAGATATAATTCTACATACAAGGAGTTAAGAGGTTTCAACTGTATTTCAATTAAAGTACTGTAAATAACAAATATTTTATCTTATTAATATGGATTAATTTATCTAAATTCAAAAATTTATAAGGGTTATTTCAAGATACAAACAAAAAAGGGTTAATAGGTTAAAAATTATTAAAAAGTTCTAAATATAAAAATATATTTAATAGAAAAACATTCCAGGTAAAAAGTCTTTATGTGATAAAGTATAATTATAATACATCTAAGTAAACAACAAAAGGGTCTAATGAAGTAATAAAAAGGTGTATAAATAAAAATCAAATATTAAAATATTTATATGTAACTAAGTTGGTTATATATGTAACACAAATAGTTAAAGCTATTCAAGGTTGTTCCCTAGGGACAAATAATAATGTATTGATATATTTATATGTAAAAATGACAAAAACTTCTAAAAATATTAATTACATTATGTCTCTTTAAGTTTTATCCTCTAGAACAAGTAATCTTGGAGAAATTAAGGTTTTTACATCTGTGGCTAAACAGCAACTGTTATTTTAAAGTATTGTCCTATATTACAAAGTCTAGATTTTCCTTTAAAAACTAACCTTGGTTAATATAAAAACATCAATAAAAGTGTGGTACATTACTCTTCTTTACAGATTAAATGTGTCCATATCTATCAGGTATACAAGTCTTTAAGGTAAAAGGTTTTTTTAAAAAAAACATTTTATCAAGGTGGTATTCTCCAAACTAAAATTGTCTGTAATGGTAATTTAAACTTACAGAGGTAATAGATTTTATTAGAGATTTATTTATATCAATTGATGTTTTGTAACCAAATCTTATGTTACCTTTTACCCTAAATTTAAAAAGTAATGAGAGCCTAATCTATTTAAAAGTTAAATATTATAAAACATTCTGCCACTTTTCCACATTAAAAAAAAATGTTAAGGGCTCTCAGCCTTTCCTTAATTAATGTTTCAGATGTATGTCATATTGTGCTACTAATATTTATATAGAGTCAAAAAACAATATATGTAAACTTTATAAAATGATATCTAAAAAGAGAGACAAAGATCAGCTTTAAAACTAAAACGCTTTACCTAAGATTTATAAAAGGCCCTGCCTTACCTGAGATAAGGCTCTGCCTCCCACCTTATAGCATGTCAGAATAACTTCAAAGTAGGCCAGATTTCAGTTAATTTAAAGTTATATTCAAAGATTAATTTATTAAAAAGATTACTGTGATCTCAAATAAAAAATACAATGTATAACTCAGCCAAGGTTCAAAATTATATACAAGCTAAATATGTTTTTATTATTGATAATTTTACTTTGTATTTTCATTATATCTAAAAAGAATGTGACCACTACACTCAGAGCAACCAAGAGACCTTTACTGTGACAGTGTCTGATTAACACAAAGTTCAAGAGAGAGAGAGAGAGAGAGAGAGAGAGAGAGAGAGAGAGAGAGAGAAGTGCAAGAGAGAGAGAGAGAGAGAGAGAGAGAGAGAGAAAAGGTAAAAGAGAAAAAAAAGTGAAAGGGAGAATGAGAGACAGGGAAAGTGAGAGAAAAAGGAGAGAGCAAGAGAGAAGGACCTGGCAAGAGAGAGTTTTTATAGCCAAAATCTAATGGGCTCTCTGGATCTGCAAGCTGCCTTGTTGGTGTACAGTGATTGGATCATACAGTAGATTCTAAGGTGTCATCTTCTGCCTTCAGGCAGATCTCCAGCATTATGTAAATTAGTAAATAAAATAAGGATATTGTGTTATGTAAAAATTAACTGTAAAGTTATAAACATTAAGTTAAAGCCCAGCATTCTTACTTTGAAACTGGTAAAACTGACTTGCTAGATGTTTAAGGCCAAATTTAAATATTAAGGTTAAAATAAAGGGGCCAAAGAAACCAATATTTTGCTCTTGCCCTCTAAGTCAGCCTGAACCCAGGACAGGGGAAAAAGCTTTGCAACTCCAGGCCACATAACCTCCCGATAAGGGAGATTAATGAGACCAATGGAGAACAGAAAGCCAATGAGTGTACATGCTGCAAAACAGGAGGGTCATTTAAAAAGGAGACATGCCTGATGCTTCCAAGGAAAGCCATATAGTCAGCAAGACCTTGACCCATCCTAATGCAGATGACACTAACAGGGCTAAAATGCTGCTCACAGGTTCCCCAAGAATGTCCACCAAGGAAACTCAGCTGACTCTTACCAATAGATAGGAACAAGGTCAGTTTGACCAGCTTGGTCTTAAACACCTAGCAAAAACACTTAAAACCAAAGCACAGCCATTCATGGACATTTAAAAAGAAACAACAGTTATTTTAATGTAACTTAAAATGTACACTAGTGTTAGCATCCCCCAAAATAAGAAAGACTGGAGGCAACAACAGAAAAATTCTTAGGCAAAAATGCCTGATAACTATCAATAAAAAACTGCCGGAAGATTTTAGTCAGTTTAAGGCCTACAGATCTTCCTAACTTCCTACAGAAGTAGATGTAATCAATGTTTATTAATATAATTATCTAGCCTTAAGTAACAAAAGGATCTTTACTGAACACAGTGGTCATGCCAAAAAGGTATTTTTACAAAAATCAGATGACATTAACTAATTTAACTAAATGTTATGTCTACATTCCTGATAATTCTGACAATGTTAAAAATTTATGTTCCCTAAAAAAAGTGCCTTATTAGGCTTTGTTAGGCCTTGTTATGGGGACATTTTCTCAGGTCTTCTGCCTCCTGGTAAACAATTATTAATTTCTGTCATTTTCATGATATTCATGAACAGGTTTCAGATGCTACAACTGCTATTTTGTATTAATCTTACTTCAGCACTCATGTCTTTTTGTTTCTCTCATAGAAGTGCCCACCCCAGGTGAATTTACATCCTGTTCTTCCTGAGCCAGATTTTTACCATGGACTCCTTGACACACTCAGTTTCTAAAAGGGACTCCAAACTGCTTGCCCACTGCACATCGCCCCCCTTTTAGCTGGAAGTAGCAAGAACGGTCATCGCCCTTTTCCCTTACGGCAGTTGGAGGTCCCTAATATTAGAGAAAAAATTACGGTCAACATAGATGTTCGCCAATATGTCTAGCTCAGGAAGATATACCTGGGAAACTACTCCCAAGATTACCCTGGGTGATCTCCCAGAAAGAGACACTTGCTTCCACAACCCAACTTATAAGTGGGACAACTTCCCGTTCACCAAAAATTGTGCTTCCCAGGTCCCACTTTGAACTCCTTGACTAAATCTCCAAACTGTCAATAACTCTGAACCATGTAACTTACTATTTGATGGAGTAAAAGGAAAAGAACACCTGGACTTATTAAAAGGCCAGGCCCCACTGATTTATCAACATAGACTGGCTACCCCCATTTTAGTTCCCCTCCTGGCTGGTATCTACTGCTTTGGGAACTAAAGCTCTTATCACAAGCTCTAAAAATTTTAAGTCCCTCAGCTATTAAATAAATATATATTTAGGAAAACTAGAAAGGTCAATCTCCAAACTAGAGGTTTCACTAGACTCTCTGACAGAAATAGTCTTACAAAACAGATGAGGTCTAGATGGTCTCTTTCTGAAACAAGGAGGACTTTGTATGGCTCCAGTAGAAACTTGTTTCTCTGCAAACCATTCTGGGATAATAAAAAACAGTTTGGTGCTTGTGAGAAAAAGGTTAAAGAAAAAAAAGATGAAGCACTAGAAACTTCAGGCAATTGGTTCCAAAACCTATTCTCATGGTCCCCTTGGTTGACTACCATCACTTCAGCCATAATTGGGCCCCTACTCCTTCACCTGATTGGTATTACTGTAGGACCCTGCCTCTTAAAAACCCTCCTAAACCATATACACAAAAGAATGCAGATGGGGTCAGACTTATGGTCTTGCAAGCCCAGTATAGTCCCTTAGACACAGAAGAATGAAACAAAAACTGAGGCCTAATGATGTGCAAGATTGACATCAAACCTACTAAAACCAGTGGGGAATGTGATAGTAGGAGAAAATGTGACTCCATTTTGTTTTATGACTTCATCCTGTAAAACAACCATGCCAAGTAAAAGAGTCATGACTGGAGCAAGATGTTCTTTTCCTTTTGCTATAGAAACCTTTAAGAACACGGAACTACCTAATGGGGTATTGTTTCTGTAACTAGGGTCACGGGGCTCTGTTTCTGTAACTGGGGTGTGGGCTAACTGATTGGTTAGGCTTCCCTCTGCTTGACTGCACTGTCCCGCTTCTGTAACCTGGCTTGCTTGCATTGGCTAGACCCCCCGAACATCCTGTTTGCGGTTTTCAGGCTTATAAGGAGTGCCCTTGCAATCGTTTGGGGCTGATCAGGGGAACAGCTTTATGTTCTGGTCAGCCGCCACTGGTGTGCTTCAATAAAGGCTTGATTCGATTATATGTGAGTGGTCTGGAAGTCAGTTTATGAAACCCTGGGACCAAGCTTTAACTATAACACATATATTTATGAGACTTGAAGATGAATGTTTTATCAAATTTGCTTTCGTATATAGGTTTAGCATTGTCTTTTATTATGTAGGCTTAGTAACATGTAAGAAAATAACCACCATGTTGTGAAAAAGTGACCAAAATCATGTACTGAATACACAGCTTTATATATGTACCCTGTCCACCATCTTGTGCCTACCATTTCCCTTTCACTAAGGAAAAAAAATATTTCACATTTTAAATGTAATTTTAATAGCTAATCCCTTATGAGAGTAACCTGACTCTAATTAATTGTTGAAACTTAACCAAAATAAGATACTGTTTTAGCTAGGGCTTGTCCTATGTGATATTTAATAGTGAGATATGATTTTTTTGGCTTCTCTTTAAGTGATTGAAGATGGACTGAAACTATAAAAATTGTCTCATACTGGAAAGATTTGTTTAAAACTTCCTTTTGCACAGAATAACCTACTTGGCATCGGAAAAGATAGGAGTTCTGATCATGTATGTGTTCAAGATAGAAAATCTTGAGAAAAAATAGAAATGGGGCAGGAAAGAACTTGGTAAGTACTAGTAAGCAACTCCAAATGCTTTCACTCCAGATTTGTGTTCTCTCTGGCAGAATAGACTTTTTGCAGACAAAAGATATACATGAAAGTGCATTAAGTTTGAGTAATTTTATGTAAGTCACATATTAGGGAGATCAGCTACCATTTGGTCTCAAGAACATTTACCCAGTAGGTCAACTCTTGAAAAATACCTTAAGAGAGTTTATTAGTAACAGAGTCATGTACACATGGTAGAATATACATGTACAATAATGGTAATTTTAATCTTAGTATTTGAACTCACTTATTCACTTAGAATTTTCTGTAAATTCAACCATTTAGTTTGCAGAGGTGTAGTCATTCTTTAATTATTTTTTACCAGATTCCATTTGGTAAGGGAATCAGTATTGGAAATAATATTAAGATAAGAGTAAAATAGACCCACTATTATATAGCTTCTGGTTATTAGATTTGAGTTACTTTTAATCATGGAATAATCTTATATATTAGTGTAAGATTTGATACGTGACTTTATCTGTATGAATATATAACTAAACTGCAAACATTTTGTATTTCTTTTGTGACCTAATTTACAAATATTTGAAATTGTGTTGCAGTTCTGCTTTGTTGTTTAATAAAAAGCTATTATGTATATTAAAATTTTGTATATTGTGAGGCATGGTGGTGCATGCCTGTAGTGCCAGCTACTTGGGAGGATGAGGCAGGAGAATCACACATTCAAATCCAGTATCAGCAACTCAGTGAGGCTCTGAGCAACTCAGCAAAACCTGCCTCTAATAAAATATTAAAATAAAGGGCTGGGGATTTTGCTCAGCATTAAGTGCCCCTGAGTTCAATTCCTGGTACCAAAAAAGAAATAATATGTGTGTATAAATACCACATTTTCTTTATCCATTCATCCATTGATGAACACCTAGGCTGGCTCCATAGCTTGGCTATTGTGTACTATGCTGATATAAATATGTGTATGCATGTATTGCGATAGTAAGTTGACTGCCATCCCTACTGAAGAGTTGTGTAGTGGGGTCATATGGTGGTTCCATTCTTAGTCTTTTGAGGAGTGCCTCCATACAGATTTCTATACTTGTACCAATTTGCAATTATACCAACAGTGTAAATGGGTTTGTTTTTCGCTATATCCTTTCTAGCACTTATTATTATTTTTTGTCTTGATGACTACCATTCTGAATGGTGTGCAATATTAGTCCTCCATCAGAAATCTGCTAGGGTAGCTAGCAGATTTTCTCCCATTTTGTATGTTCTCTCTTCACTTTATTCACTGTTTTAATTTGCTGTCCAGAAGCTTTGTAATTTAATGCCATTCCATTTATTAACTCGATTTTAGGGGTCCTATTGAAAAAGTCATTGTGCCTAAAAATTGGAGTATTTACTCTATGTTTTCTTTTAGGAGTTGCATAATTTCTGGTCTAATTTTTAGGGCTTTGATTGACTCTGAGTTGATTTTTGTTCAGGGTGAGAGATACAAGTCTTGTTTTATTCTTCTACATATGAATAACCTTTTGTTTAAAAATTCTGTCTTTTCTCCAGTGTATGTTTGTTACCTTTTTCAAGGATCAGATAGATGTCTTCAGATGTATGGGTTTGTCTCTTTTTTCTGTAACATTGGTGAAAAACACTAATTATTAGTAGCAAGTGTAGGAATGTGGTAAATAATACTGTGGAGATGAAAACAAAGTATCCCCTGACTGACTATCTCTGTTGTATCCCCAGGCCTCAGGCTCCCCCAGATAAACATGAAACCCAATTGGAAATGATGTACCTGCTGAAAATGCAGCCTTGCCAGCCAGGGCCTACCCCAGCAGGCTACACACACCAAGCTCAGTGCTTCCAGAGAGCTGATGGAAGTTATGTCAGGACCTTGCACATTCTTATGTTCTAGACGTGTTTTCCAAATGTGTGAACAGTCTCAAGAATGTAATTTTATGGTATATTTTATACATTTATGTTTTGGAGCAATCCTTTCTGCTCAGTTTCTAGAGTATCTAATGGTAAGAGATGAGCTATCTGCCATCAGAATCTACTTAAAAACATGAAAATATTGATAACTGGGAATTTTATATTGCTTATTTTTCTCTGAACTATATTTCCAGTTCATTTTCCCCACTCTAGATCATGTCTTTGGGTGATGTTCTTTTGTCCTTCAGTCTTTGCCTTTGAGTCAAATTGCAAGATCAGTTGCAGTGTTTGTTCACATACACAATTTTTGTTATTAAAAAGCTCATTCTATTTAGTGAACCAAAAATTGTTGCTATTTATCACAAAAGCTTCCTGTTTAATGATCTTTCTGGTGACAACTCAATCAAGTCTTTGATGAATTTTTTTAAGGACAAAATAATTGGAAACCACCTAACTTGCAAAAGAATTCATTATTCTCTCATTAGAGCCATTTATATTCTTTCAGGTTTTTGGAATATATATGAAAAAGGCATTATTAGTGCTAAAAAGATTTAAAAAATAAAAACCCAAACACAACAAATAAGTACTCCTGTTTCTCTTTCACCCGATAAGAAAATGAAATTATTAATTTCATGTTATTTTGCAAGCATAACATAGTTAAATTTTATACTGTTCTTTGTGAGTGTACAGTGTGTGTTATGTGTATGTTTGTGTTTCACTAAAACCTTGGGGTACAATTTACCTTGTTCCATTAGTTAATTTTTCCCCCCATGTAACCTAGTTGGTAAAAACTGGCTTTCACTTTCAAAAGAAATTTTTAAAATAATTATCTTTTGTCATAAAAAAATCTGAGTTTCTTTCTGTTGAATCAAATGTGTTAATATATGTCTATGTTACAACCATCTCAGTTCTGATTTCTAAATTTAAGATAGTGTTTGCAGTATGTCTGCTAAAGGAGTCCAGTCCTTTCCCTGTGGTATTAAACAAGTACTCCTCTCATCTGTTTTTGGTACTATTTCTTAATTCACCATGAGAAACCATTTAATTTTCACTCCATTTTCCACAGTTAGGGAATTAATAGTAACTGGCATCAACATGGATGCAGGTCAGCATAACCTGAAAAGTTCGAGAGTTTCAGAACCATTTTAAAGAATTTTGGCATAATCACACCAAGTTGTATGTTCACACACTTTCTTGGCAGGCAGCTTCACCCTTGGAGAGATGCCCTGGAGAAAGGGTATTCCAACAGACATGCAAGTATTGCCTTAGCGATATTATTTGCCATAGCAAAAATAAATAAATAAAGGCAGGTTATTGGGGTGGGTGGAATATTCTTCAGTAGGAAAATGAATACTTTTCAATATAGTCTAATAAATGAATGAATTATAATTATAAATGTCAATATAGGTAAACATAAAATATAGTGTTGAGGGTAGAAAAAACATCTCACCAGATGATATAAAGTTGAGGCACACTACACAAAGGCAATCACAAACTACATATGTGCACATATTGAAATTTGTTAAACACTGAATGTGTTTTTGCAGGTAAGTAGGAAAATGATGGACTACTCAATCAGTGGAGCTCAGATCATTGATTTCAAAGTGGCAAAAGTACTAAATTTCTCCCTTGAACCATACAGATATTTGCAGGAGGAGATCCAATTGCATAAGGCAGAAGTTTTTGAAGACAACAGCATAGGCTATCTTCATTACCTTGGAGTGGGGAAGAATTTTTTGAAAGCAGAAAAAACACTCATCCAACATTAATTCAATGAAATATTCTTGGAGATGCCTTTTCTCTATATTCTGTGTAGTGTGTGGTCATTTCTTTTGCATTGCTTTATCTTTCCAATCATACTTGTGATGTGGTGACACTTATTTGCCTATTTTCCACCTTGGCTTACTTCTGTGTAGAACTCCATGCTTATAATTAATTGCTCCACAGATATTGTTGAGTAAACAGAAAATCTAATAAATTTGACTATATTGAAAAACTTATGTACATAAAATGAAATGACAAACTAAGTGAAAAGACTTGCAGAACAATACCAAGGCTCCTAAAATTAATTAGATGTTCTGACAGAATAATTAGCAGAGGGTACAGATAATTCACATCTAATAAACATGAAAGACACTCAGTCTTACTAATATCAAGACAATGTGTGATAAAACCACAATGAAAAGCTATTTTTCCCCCACTAGGTTGGCAAAAACTGAGTAAATTGGTGGGACTATTAATTAGTACAACTATTGTGAGGACAAATATAGCCTGATCTCATAAAGCTGGAGAGGACCCAGTTATTTCTTATCCAGACATGAGCCATAGAGAGGATTTTGCATACAAAACAAACCTGAAAAGACAATTATTGTAGCATAGATTGTAGTGGCAGGAAATTGGAAAGAACTTAAATGTCTACTGACTTGAGAATCTAAAACTAAATTTCAGAAGTGTGAATTGGAATACTATAGAGTACTTAAAACAAATTCATTATAGCTAACTAGCAGAACCAATCTCAAATACATTGCCTTGAGAAAAACAAAATGCTAATGGTAGGCACACTATAATGCTGTTTAAATGTTTGGAACATGACATGCAGCTTAGATCTGTTTCTCAGAACCCAGTATGCCTAAGAAAATTGCATCTAGTGTTCAACCCTGACACAAAG
This sequence comes from Urocitellus parryii, assembly GCF_045843805.1. NCBI lineage: Eukaryota > Metazoa > Chordata > Mammalia > Rodentia > Sciuridae > Urocitellus > Urocitellus parryii. The sequence continues at coordinate 86,969,181 of NC_135539.1, read as the reverse complement.
AGAAGTCCACCAACTCCAATTTTAAATCAAATTAAAGCAAGCTTGCATTGTGTACACACACAAAAAAGAGCTGATCAGAAGCTGTCTCTCCCAATCCAGGCTAGAGATCAGCACTCCAGCTGTCCAGGAACAAGGTTTTTATAGCACAAAAGCTGCAAATGGGGGTGTCTTGAGAACTTATAGAGAACAGGATTTTGACAAGCATATAAAGGCAGGTAGTAAGTTAATGATCTACATGGCTTAATATTTAAAGGTAGGGAATACATTTAGATCCCAACATCAGAATTTATGAGGTGCTGCTGATGTTTCAGGGAGGGTTGTTTTCTGTTCAGGGGGAGCTAGGATTATGAGGTATCACTAAGATTTTAGAGAGGCTTGTTATCTGGTCCAGGAAAACAAGGCATGAGTGAGTTCAAGGCACAGGCAGGAATTGCAAACAAGTTTAGAAATCACAGTAATTTATAGTAAAACAGAAATTAACTTTTCATAACTTTGTGATGAGATGACTTCCAATATTAAAATGGAATTAGGATGGGTTCATCAGTAGGAATAACCAACTTCAAATTCAGGGCATTGTAGACATGTATGGAAATGTCATGAGGTACCCCATAAACAATTATTTTTATGTGTCAGCTTAAAAATAAATTTAAATGTAAACACTTGCTACCAGCACATTATTCTCTTTGGTAGTCTTGCCAATCAAAACCATCCTCAGTACCAGATGGTTTTGGGCTGGAATTGTCACTCAATTGTAGTTGCCTTGCACATGTGAGGCACTGGGTTCAATCCTGAATACCACATAAAAATAAATAAATAAAAGTATTTTGTTCATCTACAACTTAAACAACAACAACCAAAAAAAAAAAACAACAAAAAATTACAGTTGGTTGCCCTGTTCTCAGAGGTGAAGTTTCCTATACATTTTTGTACCACTTCCACATGAAATATTCCTCAGTTGAAATTTTCCTACAAACTCTAATGTATCTGTCAGGCAGCCAATTTAGCAAGTCATTCTAAAAAAATACTCTCTGACTTCCCACTATAGGTTAAATTAATGTAAGGTCTGATTTGTATAGTGAATATCTGTGTTTTTAGTGCCAGATACTCTGTTTCATATTGTATGGCAGCTACAGTGATGCTAACAAAAGGAAACTAGATGAGGGGCTGGGGGTGTAGCTCAGTGGTAGAGCACTGCCTAGCATGTACAGTGACTGTAACTGCTTCTATCTAAGGAGACTGGATGGAACATTCTGGGTGTTTTCCTATTTCTCACAGCTTAATATGGTCATTCTGCTAATTTTTAATTATGTTTTATTCTCTAGTTAAAAATATTGAAACTTTTTCCTCAAGCTGAATTTCTATGCATATTTCTTAGTAATATCTTATTGAATATGTTCAAGTAATTTGTATACTAACTAATATTATCTTTTTAATTTATTGAGATATATTAAAATATCCCATTGCATTGTGGATCAGATCAACTTTATAATTTTGCCAAGTTATTCATTTAACTTTATTCATGTGCTACCTTGTTAAAAATAGTGGCCTCAAGAATGCTGAATGTGGTGTTATTTATAATAACACTTTTCATTTTCAACATTATTAGTAATTTTTATTCCTTAAGCTGAGTGGAAACTGGTCACATGCTTATTTTATTAAAAATGAATAGTTAAATATCACTTTATGTATATAAAATGTTTTACAAAATATGAATATGCTTTTAGCACAATAAGATAAAAATAGTCACTTTGTATTAATAAAATTATGCATTTTAAATCCTTTTAACATTTTCTTTGTGAAATTGTATTTCTGTTTCACTTGGAAGAAAACTATTTTTAATTTAAAAAAGAAAATTACAGTAAATAATCATAAAGAAGTTAACATTTGGGTATTTCAGCTGTGTGATGTCTCTTGTGGGACAGTGTTTCTAAGCTATAAAGTAGGACAGGTAGCCCACTTTGTTCTGAAACCTCATATTTACTAAATCTTCCTTTTTTTCAGATGAGAAATTTCACCCCACCCTCCTTTTTTGGCCAAAAGCAAAATTATTTAAATTTCAAAGTAAAGTATAAAATAAAAGTCAGCCTTTGTTTCATTTTTGCTGAAGATCAGCTGTAAGTAACAGCAGAACCTGCTCCTGGGGAGTCAAAGTACCCCTTCACCCCTGGCAAAAAAAAGGACTCTTTGGGGACAGAGTGGGGTAATATAAAGAGGTCACCAGAGCCAGGTACATTGCTTATTAATTTCCATGCTTTTTGATACTTAGTTTATAAAATTTTAAGAAGTATAATATGTTATATTGAGAATTATATCACTGTTTTACATTGGTGAATGTATTCTATTTTGTATAAATCCACAGTGAAGGTGGTGCTGAGCAAAATTTTAAAATATCTGACAAAATAATTAATGTTAGTGCTTGTGTACCTAGAAATCAATGGAATATGTTTGTAGATTCAAAATTCAAAACTGTTTACAATGCATTCATAAGATTTCACTTTTATATAAAAAAGGTTGATATTTGTATACAATTTTTGTCTTCTTATTTTAGCAGATATCTTAAGAATTTATTAAGTTTGAAAGAAGTATTTTTAAATTCAATTCAATTTTCTTCTTTCTTTCTGGAATTTTATGTTGTTCACTATCATTGCCATTGCTTCCAAGGAATGAGATTTTATTTTGAAATGGATGAAATCTAGATATTTCTGGGAGCTGTCCATGAGCTCATTGCTCTCCTGGCGATAGCGGCAGCAGCGAGGGAAGGAGCCTTCTTTCTCCCGGAGCCGCTGCTAGAATAAGCCCGGCCGTTCGCTCCTTCAGACACGCACGGAGCGCGGCGCCTTGGGGAAGAGGCAGCCGCCCGCGCAGCCCCGCGGCCAAGGTCGCGCCCGACCCCCGCCAGCCATGGCCCCGAATCTCCCCACCGGGAGGTAGGTGGGCGCAGGCAGGGGGCGAGCGGCTCAGTCCAGGACTCCGCGCGGGCTAGCCAAGGGGACAGCTGCCCCGTCCACTCCTGCGGCGGAGGAGCCCCGGCGCGTACACGGGGCGCGGCGGTGGCTGACGGGCCGCAGGCCCGGCGCTAAGGAGACGGAGGAGACGCGGGAGACCCGGGAGTGACAGGAGGAAGAAACCCGGAGCCGCAGGAAGATGGCTTCTCCCACCTCCCCGGCCCCGGAAGGCGGGGCCTCCACCCCACTGAACCCGCCGCGGATTCGTCAGTAATACACAAAAGGAGTGGAAACAGGGGGGATCCAACATGGCGGCCGGCGAGGAAGCAGCGATTCCAACGTCTCCACTTTAACAGGATAAGAAAGACCCACCTGGACAGCTGCAGCCTACCTACGGAGGAACTTCTAGCATAATTCCCTTTAGAGGAGAGCAGCCGTGATCTGGTAGGTTTATTGGAAGTGACAGTTTGTCCCAGAGAAGTGGATCTTGGACGGCCACTCGGGCACAGAGGTCTAGTCCCACAGCCATTAGCCACTCTGGCAAGGGGCTCCCCCGGGAGGCCTAGCTCTCGCTTTGCGAGCAGCCATCTCACCTGTCCGGTTCCTAACCACGCAGCCACAGCTACCCGGCTCCACAGGTGGCACCGCGGCGGGTGCAGAAGTCAAGTCCCGGAGCCAGCAATCGCGTTTGCAAGCGGCGGTCACCCTGAGCGGCTTGGGCCGCCCCGCCCGAACCTGCAGTCGGCCTCCGCCATCCGGGCTCCCCCGGAAGACATAGCGCTCGCTCTGGGAGCAGCCGCTTCTTCCGCCCGGTCCCTAACCACGCGGCCGCAGCTACCCGGCTCCATAGGTGGCACCGTGGCGGGTGCGGAAGTCAAGTCCCGGAGCCAGAAATCGCTTTTGCAAGCGGCGGTCACCCTGAGCGGCTTGGGCCGCCCCGCCGGAACCCGCAGTCGGCCTCCACCATCCGGGTGCCCCCGGGAGACATAGCACTCGCTCTGGGAGCAGCCGCTTCTCCCGCCCGGCCCCTAACCACGCAGCTGCAGCTACCCGGCTCCACAGGTGGCACCGCGGCGGGTGCAGAAATCAAGTCCCGGAGCCAGCAACCGCTTTTGCAAGCGGCGGTCACCCTGAGCGGCTTGGGCCGCCCCGCCCGAACCCGCAGTCGGCCTCCGACATCCGGGCTCCCCCGGGAGGCATAGCGCTCGCTCTGGGAGCAGCCGCCTCTCCTGCCCGGTTCCTAACCATGCGGCCGCAGCTACCCGGCTCCACAGGTGGCCCCGCGGCGGGTACAGAAGTCAAGTCCTGAGGAGGGAAGATGGCAGCGAAGGGAGTGCATCACCCCAGTGCGCCGCGTCACTGAGCGGGAGAAAGATGATGTGAATCGCCTGAAGGCTATCTTGTAGGGAATTTCCAGCGAAATCGAGGTGCACCAGAATCTAGTGGACAGATTTCCATCTTGCAAAGTTCGACTGCAGGAGCTCCTTTTCTCCGCACGGAGGGTCGCATAGCCTGATAGGCAATCGCCCTGCGGCTGGAGTCTGTGGTGCGCACTGGGGAGCGGCAACGTGCCGGAGCGGGGGAGCAACGATACCTGCGGCCCACTGGAAAGACAGGCCAGGGGGTAAATTTCAAAAACACAACAGTTGCACCAAGCAGAAAGAAACTCGAGCAGTATGAAAAGACAAGGAAAGAAAGGACTACAAGCAATGCAGGTCAACTCAACATTAGAAGAGGTAATAGCTGCAACAGATGGAATGTCAGATAAAGAGTTCAGGATATACATGCTTCAGATTATCTGGAGTCTCAAGGAAGACATGAGACAGCAAAATCAGACAATGAAAGATCACACTGACAAACAAATTCAGGAAGTAAAAGATCAATTTCACAGGGAGATAGAGGTAATAAAAAACAAACAAATAGAAATCCTAGAAATGCAGGAAACAATAAACCAACTTAAAAACTCAATTGAGAATACTACCAGCAGAGTAGATCACTTAGAAGAGAGAACATCAGACAATGAAGACAAAGTATTTCAACTGGAAAAGAACATAGACAACTCAGCAAGTCTGCTAAGAAACCATGAGCAGAACATCCAAGAAATATGGGACAATATCAAAAGACCAAATTTAAGAGTCATTGGGATACAAGAAGGCACAGAGCTCCATACCAAAGGAATAAACAGTCTATTCAGTGAAATAATACGAGAAAACTTCCCAGGCTTGAAGAATGAGACAGAATCCCAAATCCTAGAAGCCTACAGGACGCCAAATGTGCAAAATCATAAGAGATCCACACCTAGACACATTATAATGAAGATGTCCAACATACAGAATAAGGAGAGAATTTTAAAAGCTGCAAGAGAAAGAAAGCAGATTACATTTAGGGGTAAACCAATCAGGATAACAGCTGATCTCTCGACACAGACTCTGAAAGCTAGAAGATCCTGGAATAACATATTTCAAACACTGAAAGAAAATGGGTTCCAACCAAGAATCTTGTATCCGGCGAAATTAAGCTTCAGGATAGAAGATGAAATTAAAACCTTCCACGATAAACAAAAGTTAAAAGAATTCGCAGCTAGAAAACCATCTCTTCAAAAAATCCTTGGCAAAACATTACAGGAAGAGGAAATGGAAAATAACATTGAAAACCAACAATGGGAGGTAGGACAGTAAAGGGGGGAAAGTAGTCAAAGAGGATAACAAATCAGGTTTAGTAACATCAATAAATAAATATGGCTAGAAGAACAAACCATATCTCAATAATAACCCTAAATGTTAATGGCTTAAACTCACCAATCAAGAGACACAGGCTAGCAGAATGGATCACAAAACAAGACCCAACAATATGCTGCCTACAGGAGACGCATCTGATAGGAAAAGATATTCATAGACTGAAGGTGAAAGGTTGGGAAAAATCATACCACTCATATGGACTGCGGAAACAAGCAGGAGTGGCCATACTCATATCTAATAAAATAGATTTCAAGCCAAAGTTAATCAAAAGGGATAAAGAAGGACACGTCATACTGCTCAAGGGAACCATACACCAACAAGACATAACAATCATAAATATATATGCCCCAAATAATGGCGCAGCTGTGTTCATCAAGCAAACTCTTCTCAAGTTTAAGAGTCTAATAGACCACCATACAATAATCATGGGAGACTTCAACACACCTCTCTCACCACTGGACAGATCTTCCAAACAAAAGTTAAATAAGGAAACTATAGAACTCAATAACACAATTAACAACCTAGACTTAATTGACATATATAGACTATACCACCCAACATCAAGTAGTTACACTTTTTTCTCAGCAGCACATGGAACCTTCTCAAAAATAGACCATATATTATGTCACAGGGCAACTCTTAGACAATATAAAGGGGTAGAGATAACACCATGCATCTTATCTGATCACAATGGAATGAAACTGAAATTCAATGATAAAAGTAGGAAGGAAAAATCAAGCATCACTTGGAGAATGAACAATAGGTTGCTGAATGATCAATGGGTTTTAGAAGACATCAAGGAGGAAATTAAAAACTTCCTAGAGTTAAATGAAAACACAGACACAACATATCGGAACCTATGGGACACATTGAAAGCAGTTCTAAGAGGAAAATTCATTGCTTGGAGTTCATTCCTCAAAAAAAGAAAAAACCAACAAATAAATGATCTCATACTTCATCTCAAAATCCTAGAAAAGGAAGAGCAAAACAACAGCAAAAGAAGTAGAAGGCAAGAAATAATTAAAATCAGAGCTGAAATTAATGAAATTGAAACAAAAGAAACAATTGAAAAAATTGACAAAACTAAAAGTTGGTTCTTTGAAAAAATAAATAAAATTGACAGACCCTTAGCCATGCTAACGAAGAGAAGAAGAGAGAGAACCCAAATTACTAGCATACAGGATGAAAAAGGCAATATCACAACAGATTCTTCAGAAATACAGAAGATAATCAGAAATTATTTTGAATCCTTATACTCCAATAAAATAGAAGATAGTGAAGGCATAGATAAATTCCTTAAGTCTTATGATCTGCCCAGATTGAGTCAGGAGGATATAGACAACCTAAACAGACCAATAACAATAGAGGAAATAGAAGAAACCATCAAAAGATTACCAACTAAGAAAAGCCCAGGACCGGACGGGTATACAGCAGAGTTTTACAAAACCTTTAAAGAGGAACTAACACCAATACTTTTCAAGCTATTTCAGGAAATAGAAAAAGAGGGAGAACTTCCAAATTCATTCTACGAGGCCAACATCACCCTGATTCCGAAACCAGACAAAGACACTTCAAAGAAAGAAAACTACAGACCAATATCTCTAATGAACCTTGATGCAAAAATCCTCAATAAAATTCTGGCGAATCGGATTCAAATACATATCAAAAAAATTATACACCATGATCAAGTAGGATTCATCCCTGGTATGCAAGGTTGGTTCAATATACGGAAATCAATAAATGTTATCCACCACATCAATAGACTTAAAAATAAGAACCATATGATCATCTCAATAGATGCAGAAAAAGCATTCGACAAAGTACAGCATCCCTTTATGTTCAAAACTCTAGAAAAATTAGGGATAACTGGATAATACCTCAACATTGTAAAAGCAATCTATGATAAGCCACAGGCCAGCATCATTCTGAATGGAGAAAAATTGAAGGCATTCCCTCTAAGATCTGGTACAAGACAGGGATGCCCTCTCTCACCACTTCTGTTCAACATAGTCCTCGAAACACTGGCCAGAGCAATTAGGCAGACGAAAGAAATTAAAGGCATAAAAATAGGAAAAGAAGAACTTAAATTATCACTATTTGCAGATGATATGATTCTATACCTAGCAGACCCAAAAGTGTCTACAAAGAAGCTATTAGAGCTAATAAATGATTTCAGCAAAGTGGCAGGATATAAGATCAACACGCATAAATCAAAGGCATTCCTGTATATCAGCGACAAATCCTCTGAAACGGAAATGAGGACAACTACTCCATTCATAATATCCCCCCAAAAAATAAAATACTTGGGAATCAACCTAACAAAAGAGGTGAAAGATTTATACAATGAAAATTACAGAACCCTAAAGAAAGACATAGAAGAAGACCTTAGAAGATGGAAAAATATACCCTGCTCATGGATAGGCAGAACTAACATCATCAAAATGGCGATATTACCAAAAGTTCTCTATAAGTTCAATGCAATACCAATCAAAATCCCAACAGCATATCTTGTAGAAATAGATAAAAGAATCATGAAATTCATATGGAATAATAAAAGACCCAGAATAGCAAAAACAATACTAAGCAGGAAGTGTGAATCAGGCGGTATAGCGATACCAGACTTCAAACTATACTACAGAGCAATAGTAACAAAAACAGCATGGTACTGGTACCAAAACAGGAGGGTGGACCAATGGTACAGAATAGAGGACACAGTAACCAATCCACAAAACTACAACTATCTTATATTTGATAAAGGGGCTAAAAGCATGCAATGGAGGAAGGATAGCATCTTCAACAAATGGTGCTGGGAAAACTGGAAATCCATTTGCACCAAAATGAATCTGAATCCCTATCTCTCGCCGTGCACAAAAGTTAACTCAAAATGGATCAAGGAGCTTGATATTAAATCGGAGACATGGCATCTGATAGAAGAAAAAGTTGGTTATGATCTACACGCTGTGGGATCGGGCTCCAAATTCCTCAATAAGACACCCATAGCGCTAGAGTTAACAAATAGAATCAACAAATGGGACTTACTCAAACTAAAAAGTTTTTTCTCAGCAAAAGAAACAATAAGAGAGATAAACAGGGAGCCTACATCCTGGGAACAAATCTTTACTCCACACACTTCAGATAGAGCCCTAATAACCAGAATATACAAAGAACTCAAAAAATTAGACAATAAGATAACAAATAACCCAATCAATAAATGGACCAAGGACCTGAACAGACACTTCTCAGAGGAGGACATACAATCAATCAATAAGTACATGAAAAAATGCTCACCATCGCTAGTAGTCAGAGAAATGCAAATCAAAACTACCCTAAGATACCATCTCACTCCAGTAAGACTGGCAGCCATTAGGAAGTCAAACAACAATAAGTGCTGGAGAGGATGTGGGGAAAAGGGCACTCTTGTTCATTGCTGGTGGGAGTGCAAATTGGTGCAGCCAATTTGGAAAGCAGTATGGAGATTTCTCGGAAAGCTGGGAATGGAACCACCATTTGACCCAGCTATTCCCCTTCTCGGTCTATTCCCTAAAGCCCTAACAAGAGCATGCTACAGGGACACTGCTACATCGATGTTCATAGCAGCTCAATTCACGATAGCAAGACTGTGGAACCAGCCTAGATGCCCTTCAATAGATGAATGGATAAAAAAATGTGGCATTTATATACTATGGAGTATTATTCTGCATTAAAAAATGACAAAATCATAGAATTTGGAGGGAAATGGATGGCATTAGAGCAGATTATGCTAAGTGAAGCTAGTCAATCTTTAAAAAACAAATACCAAATGACTCCTTTGATATAAGGGGAGTAAACAAGGACAGGGTAGGGACGAAGAGCTTGAGAAGAAGATTTACATTAAACAGGGATGAGAGGTGGGAGGGAAAGGGAGTGAGAAGGGAAATTGCATGGAAATGGAAGGCGATCCTCAGGGTTATACAAAATGTCATATAAGAGGAAAGGAGGGGTAAGACAAGATAATACAAATGGAAGAAATGATTTACAGTAGAAGGGGTAGAGAGAGAAAAGGGGAGGGGAGGGGAGGGGAGGGGAGGGGGGATAGTAGAGAATAGGACAGACAGCAGAATACATCAGACACTAGAAAGGCAATATGTCAATCAATGGAAGGGTAACTTATGTGACACAGCAATCTGTATACGGGGTAAAAGCGGGAGTTCATAATTCACTTGAATCAAACCGTGTAATATGATGTATTAAGAACTATGTAATGTTATGAACGACCAATAAAAAAAAAAAGGAGTGGAAACAAATAAACTTCTTTTTACAATTTAAAAAAAAAGAAAGAAAGAAAAAAAGAAATATAGAATGTCATTTTTCATAAGTTCCCAGCTTCTTGATGTCCATGTCATAATTCTTTGTATTTGTGGAATTATAGAAAAACTATCCATTTTCAGGAAAGTAGTCATTGAAAAAACCCATCAAGTAAATGTATATATATATATATATGTATATATGAAAATATGTGTTTTTTTTTTGTTAATATTCAACAATATACCATGTGAGCATTAGAAACTCTGGGTTCCTGGCATCTCCACCTGGGTCAGGACCATACCGAGGGCTGTTTCCAAGCTGGCTTTCAAGAACTTCAATGTTGTTGATGGTGAGTGTGCTCATTTGGCTCATTTTTAAGATTCTGGTACAGTGAAACTGTGGTTCTGATTCCTGGTGTTGGAGGGTAAGTGAGCAGATGACCTGGAACTTTTAAGTCCCATGGGCACCACATGGCCAATTGGATCAGGCACTCTTGAAATATCTGTAGCAGAAAGACTGTGCTGCTAGGTTAGGATTTCATAAGGTGGAAATGTCTTTGATGAGTTTAAGAAAACAAAGGTCAGGCCAAAGGATGGAGTTCCACTGTCATGGAGGGCTCAACTTGAATTCTTCTGGTTAATGAGCTGCTTTTATCCTTTTCTCTTCAGTTCATAAAACTGAAATGAGAATCCACAAATTAGGCCTTCTTCTGGAAGCTGAGGTAACTAAGAAGGAAATAACATGGTCCTCTCTTTATGTAGATTGCAGTGTGCTAGCTTGCATAATCTCAATGGTACAGAAATTCTCCATAGGAGCTCCATGCTCAGGCAATCTTCTCCTGTGACCTTGAGACAGGTCCAGGAGCCCAGTTCTACAGTAAAGTTCAGGACCTTGGCAAAACAAGGGGGATAGGGCTTGTCTTTCAGAGACGTACTTCTATGTGGTGGCCAATGGCCACATAAGCCTGTGTAGGTTTAAATTAAAACGCTTTAATAATTGCACTTCTCTGTCACACTAGCTACATGTCAGGTACTCTGTGCCCATGAGTGGCTGGTGCTGTCTTAATTTCTAAGTTAAGTAGCTTTCAGTTGGGAGTCATTGTAATAAAGCTGCAGTGAACACTTAGTACATCAGCCTTTGTTAGTACCTTATTTGTTTCATGATCCACCAGAGGTGGAATTACTGCATACAATCTGTGTCTGTTTTATGGTTCCCTAATGATCCAGAGTAGTGGTGTCGTATATAAGTATTTTTCAAAGAATGGCAAAGAAGAGGGCAGGTCTTACTGCATTCTCACCACCTGGACTTGAATACTTGGTCTGAATCCTTGCTAAGTGGCTAGGCAAAAAGCACTATTTCATGCCCAATCAGATGCAAGATCCAAGTCAGATGCCATGCTCACAGGTCCATGACTACTGTGGAACAGCTGTGGAGACTTCCTTCTCTGGTTTTGATGTGGATCATTTCCCACCACAGTATTACATTTGGGGTGAAACTAGCTATGGAGGGCACTGAACCTGTACTTGCATTGACACTTGCACTCTGCTCTTTTATGACTATTTATAGTACCACTTCTCTAAAGTGTCACTTCACAATACATAGAAAGAAACTGTAGTCTGTACATTCCCTCCACCTGACTCCTCCTGTAGATTCTGTTATATATTCTTTTTCCTCCAGGTCCTTGGTTTATTGCCTCCTTTTGCCTGAGAGCCTCAGTGCTGAAGATGCATTACCACCATACATTTGCCAGTACATCTCATACATGGCTGGCCTATGATTTTCAGGTCCCAAAATGATGAACTACTTAATGGAAATTATCTGATGGACTCACTCTCATAGAACTTTAACTCTGGTAGGGAGGGGCTGGGGATGGGAGAGAGGATTGATGGAGTGAGATGTGGGTGTCCTTCTGTCTTCCAGTTGCCACCTGGGAGGCATAAGTGCTGTGAAGCTGTTCCAGTCCTGAGGCTGACAAGTAAGTGGGTCATTTTGTTTCCATTCTCTTTTCCTTGCTTAAGAAACTCCATTAAATGTAACATGCCTAAGGAGTTTTCCTTTAACCTTAAAGTATGGGGTAGAAATTAAAAGCTTATTAATTTTCATGTAATTATGAATCTGTGATATGTACATTTAAGACTTATTCACATCTTGAAGAAATCTAATATTTAAAATAAAACAGTGTTTCTTATTAATGTTTGTGAAGCCAGTATGCTCTGTGAGCTATGGCATGTAAAACTGTTATGAAATTTTGGACAAAAGTTAAAATACAAATACAATTGTGGGAATACTTATATACATAAAATATGTTTCAGAGAAATAAAGTTTGCATGATTATCTTTGCAAATTTTGACAGAAAAAGTGAACAGAGTGAGAAGCACTTCTGCCAAGGAGTTGATCCTGATAGAAAAGGAGCAGAAAGTTCTGTGCACATAGATGAATGGGTGATCAATTTCCAAAGATGAGCAGGTGCAGAGTACAGAGTTAGCTCTTGTAGAGTTCTGAGTGTTTGGGTAGGAAGGCTCCAAGTGCCATCCTAGGAGGAAGGACCACTTCAGGGTCTTGGGGAGGTTCACACAGGAAGCCAATCTACAGGGGCTCAGTTCATTGGCTGCCCACTCTTCCCCATGCCAACTCAAGCCTGCCCCCTGCCTCAAAGGAATCCCCTTACAAGAAAAAATTGGGGTCCAAAGTGTCAAGGGCCCTACCTATACAATCAATAACTGATTGCTACATGAATGGATTAGAACATAATGTGCTCCTGTGCCCCTTTGGATGACATCCTAGTAAGAGATCAGTGTTGTAGCCATCTGGAGCTATGCATTTGAGGGGACTAACAGTCCATTTTGGTTCAATGTGCCTGGGTCTCTGGTCAGTCTAGATGGACATGTGCTTTGTAGCAACTAGGGTGTCATATGGAAGAGGTGCTAATCTGTCATGTGGAGACAGAGGGATGGGCATGAGTGCTCAATGTTTCCATTCTCTTTTCCTTGCTTAAGAAACTCCATTAAATGTCCTCAGGGCCTGAGGCCCAGAGACAGCCCAGCCTCTGGATGCATAGGCTGCACCTATAGCTGCAGGTGGGCACTGTACAGTGAGCTAGGAAGGCTGGAGAGAGCAAACCTGTCACCTAGGAGCTTTCATGGCTTCTTATCCTGAAGAGCAAATCATGAATGCATTTTGGCAGAAAACCCTTTTGTGTATGGTCAATATCATGATGTGCTAAGGCATCACCCAGAATGCATGGGCATGCTAATGATGAAGAACCTTTTCAACAAGGGGTGCTGTGAGAACAGATAAACACATAGAAGAGAATGGAGTCACACTCCCTCTCTCACTTCATACTTAGACACACACACAGACAGACAGACAGACACACACACACAGAAACAAGCACACACTCTCAAAATATATCACAGAACTCAATGCAAAATTAAAACTACAAACTCTTAGAAAAAACAGGAATACGTCATTTGGCCTTACATTTTTTAGTAGTGGTTACTAGTATAAGGCACCAGCTAAGCAACATAAGAAGTAATAAGTAAATTGAACTTCATTGAAAATAAAAGTTTTTGAGCATTAAAGAATTCACTAAGAAATTGAATTGACAACTCACAGAATGTAAGAAAATATTTGCAAATCATAGGTTATAACTCAGAAATGACGGTTACCCCAAATATAGAAAGAACTGTTACAATTAAACAACAAAGAAAATTCAATAAAAAGTGTTCAAAGACTTGAATATGCAGTTCTCAAAAGATCATTATGTTTGCAAAACAGTCATCATTTATCATTTATGATTAAGGATTTGCAAATCAAAGTCATAACAAGAGACCACTTTATGACTAGAAGGATGGCTATAATCAAAGACATGGACAATGGCATATGTTCTCAGGGATAAGGACACACAGTGACTTGGGGAAGGAAATGTAAAGGATGTGCCTACTTTCTAGCACAGTCTGGCAACTCCTTCCATGTTAGACACAGACTTACTAAATGACCAGCAATCCCACTCCTAGGTGTACACCCAAGAGAAACAAATGTAGACATGCACACAAAAGTTTGTATATAAGTTTTCACAGCAGTGTTATTCAAATAGCCAAAAGTACACGTGACTCACTCAACTAACAAAATAGATTAATATATATGGCATATCCATCTAATGGAATGTTGTTCTGCAATAGAAAGGAATGGAGTACTGATAACATGCTACAGCATGAATGAACCTTTAAAATATTAGGCCAACTCAAAGAAGCCAGTCACAAAAAAAGACAGGGTCTCACTTAAGGCCCTGATTTTACCATTGATGAAGAAAGGTCACTTGGCACTTTGTCCCATGTGCAGGCAGCCACACACCTCTCCAGGCACAGTTAGAGACAGGCTCATTGAAAAGTTTCTAGGAGAAGCCAGGTTTCACAGCATGCTTTGCATGGTTCCTCCTCCAAATTCCCTGGTGCCACAATTTATTTCAACACCTATTCCTCCATCAGGTTCTCCAGACAGAAGGCAGCATCTTCCAGAATATTCTTTGTCATGCCATGCCATTTTCCTGCCCAGACTTCTCCATTCCTGCCTTCTTCTGGACCTCACCAGAGAGCCAATTTCAAGTTTTCTCAGGGCAGATCTCACTGCTCTCGGGCAGCAGACCCTGCAGCCTCCAGCTGGTCTCCTTAGAGGCATGGGCTAATGGAAGAGAGGGGACTCAGGAAAAAGTGCATCATGTAATTTTTATCACAGAATTTTCCTATGAGTACATAAAGTATATTCATGTTTTGAATAGAGGTTTACTTGTCCCAAAAGAAGTTGTCATTTCTTATTCTCAAGAATCTGTCACTTTAAAACACTCGAACAATAGGAGGCCACACTTGTCATATTTTTGACCTTCATAAAGTTGTATGTTGAAAAAAAAAGACAAAAAAACAAAGTTGTATGTTGTCCTCTGACCCAATATTGATATAGCTAATGGCATAATGAGTCATTCAACCAAAATTTAGGCAAGGATTTATGAACAGCATGCCATCACCAACCAAGCCCCCCCAAATGAATCCTCAAATGGACACCTCACCAGACTGGATATCCCAGGATGTGGCTCTGTTACCGCTGTTTACCGATGATGAGTCCTTGCTTCCCCAATGTTGAAGTATAACACCAGAGAAGAACACTGAGACAAGTTTAGAGTGGAAAGTAGAAGCTTTATTATAGGACAGCAGAAAAGACTTCTCCCAGAGGAAGAAGGGGACCCAAGAGGTGGAATCCTTGGAAGGGCAATGTCTTCCCCTTTTTATAGCTAAGGTCTCCATTCAGCTTTCCCACATTCCTGTCGCATTCCTGTCCTTTGTTCTGTTAACTTTCAGTGATGGAATGCAGGTGGGAAGGCCCAAAGGGTGGAGCACAGGTGGGCCAAAGGAGTAATCTGGACAGGAAAGACTTTTGGATTAGCATCTCCATGTTTGCTGGGAGCTGTTTCATTAACATTTCTTTGGGAGGAGTTCTGGGTCTTGGGGACATTAACATTCCAAGAGTTGTTCTGCTTTTCTTGGACTCCATTCTCAACATGGCCTTCATTTTTTATTTTATTCGATATTAGACCCAATTTATCTAACTACAATGACTACCTATCTTTAAATCTGGCTTCAGCATCATCTGAAACACCTATTGAAATCAGGCCACATGCCGTCCTCACTGAGAACCCACTTGTCTGTTCCTTTAGACTCACAGTTCCCTCACTAGTATCCCTCAGTTGTTTTCCATTTTAAACATTTTATTGTGGTTAAAATATACATGATGTAAAATTTGCCATGTTAACCATTTTTTTAAAAAATATTTTTTTGTTGTTGTAGATAGATACAATACCTTTATTTATCTATATGTGGTGCTGAGGATAGAACCCAGGACCTTGCACATTTTAGGTGAGTGCTCTATCACTGAGTCACAACTCCAGACCTCAAATTTTTTTAAACACAATCCTTTTACTCAATATTGATACTCTCAGGTCAATAGCATATTTAAGGAATATTGATATCCCTGAATATATGAATTTAATTCATTTCAGCAAAATTCTACCATACCCATTTCCTCTATTGTAGAAGAGTAGATGCTGGCCAAGTGCTAGGAAATATTTCAGGCCTTTGGTAAAACCAACATTGAATCAAAGAATCCATTTGATGAATAGAACATTAGAAAATAATTCAGGTCTAGTTGTTGTTGGTTATCTATTTGGGGCTTTTATTTCTTTGATAATGGAGATATACTCATCTCCTTTTTAGATTATTGTTAGTAGTTATTAAAACACAATCATGGCTGGGGTTGTGGCTCAATGGCAGTGTGTGTGAGGCACTGGATTTTATTCTCCGTACTACATATAAATAAATAAAGGCCAATCAACAACTAAAAAATGTTTATAAATAAAACACCTAATCATATACCTATCAGTTTAATTCACTCATTCTATATGTAAAAAAGGCTATTCATTTAATTATAACAGCTCAAATATCAGGAGGATTCTTCTTTAGTTGTGGGAATTTTGATTTTTGCAATAACAGCTGAATTATTTAGGTAAAGTGCATACAAATATGTACTGTATATATGACTTCATTTTTGGATTTAATATTTCCTTATTTTTCTATAAATTGCCAATTTTTAATAGTTTATTTTATTTAACTGTCATTTTTTAGAGCTGTAAACAATGTTGGAACCTGATTCAATAAATGGTGTCATTTTTAGAAGGGCCTTTCAGGTTTTTCTTCTGAAGCTATAACTTTTTATAGGACTGTATCATGGTATTTAGGCATTTCAGTTCTGTTTTTAATCTGAAATTACCTTATTTCCAGTTTCTTGCTGTAAAACATGAAATATACTAGCAACTATTTTCCTGTAGTAGTTAGGGCAGAAGTAGTTCTGGATCAACATCAGTGGGGGATCATCAGTCCATTTTATACACACCATGGATGTAGACTACCATCCACTCATTTAGGGCGAGGAATGTTTTATGCTGGAAAGTAAAAAATTATTCATATGATTGATTTAACAACAAGTGTTACTCTCAAGGCAAAACAGATTAGATTTATTGAACTTCTAGAGTTTCTTTTTCAAGGCCCAACATTTTTCTCATTTAAATTAATTGTGGGCTCAAGTATCATTGAATGTCTTCACTGGCCATCAATTTTGATAAAGCTGCTGCTTATATTTAAGAATAAAGTTATATTATTGCATTTATTTTAGACTTAAATGTATACTCTTTACAAAAAACTGAAGAGCATATTTAACACTTGAAAAAGCTTTAACCACTAATTCTTAATCCTAATTAAGATTATAATTATAAATAAAACACCTAATCATATACCTATCAGTTTAATAAATGTTTTTAATAAATGTTCTTTCTTGCTTTCTATCAGGGAAACATTGTGTGAATTGTCATCTCTGGACTGGTGCAGTTTTGCAAATTGTTATTTATTTGCAATAATCTAGAAATTGAGATTAAAACTTGAAACACTTATAGTAGTTTAGCAGAGTCATTTTATAGCTATCAAATCTAACAATAACAAAATTTGAAGTTATGTCTTTGTTTTCATTTTAGTGTCCTAATAATCCATTTCTATTTTACAAATGTCTCCCTGAAAACAAAACAAAGACTAGGACACTCCACATATCAGTGAACCACAGCAAAATGGGTATAAAATAATGGGTATAAAATATAAGACTGTATATGTAAGGGAAAACAGGGACAGAGTGAACAAATTATGGTTTCCAATTTCTACAAGTTTTCTAAGAACTGAATTTTTTTTTGTTTGTATTTGAAATCTCCTATTTCCATGACATGTATAGTTGCTTTTTTTCTGATTTACTCTTAACAGGCTCTAGTTATTCTTTTTTTATGGAAAAAGTAGCTGATTTTTATTATTATTGCCAAATAAGACTTTAAATCAATTAAAATCTTTTATTATGCATAAAGTTACTTTCACTTTTTTTTTAAGAGAGAGAGATGAGAGAGAGAGAGAGAGAGTTTTAATATTTATTTATTTTAGTTCTCGGCGGACACAACATCTTTGTTTTGTATGTGGTGCGGAGGATCGAACCCGGGCCGCACACACGCCAGGTGAGCGTGCTACCACTTGAGCCACATCCCCAGCCCACTTTCATTTGTTACAATCACAGTAAATATGTTTCTTTGTATTAAAAGACAGCCTTTATTTGAAGTCTAAAATATCCCCACCTGCAAGATTACATATATAAAACTCTGTTTGTTTCTCATATAATAGTGCATTAATCAAATTAAATGTTATACTCTCTATAATAAGATAAAATGGAAATAATTTACTCATAAAATTTATATTTAAACCATCTTTATTTTCAAAATACTATCCTAAAAATTATATTTCCATTAAGCTTCAATTGGAGCAGAAGTATAATCACTTAAATAAAAGCAGTTACTTAAACTAAAAATGAGAGATAAAATACTTTTGAAGGCAGATAAAAAATATTGTCAGGTTTCTTGCTGTGCTTCTGGGTGTTCAGTAGCAGGCTCATTTGAAGGTGGAATCAATCCTAAAGGATACTCACTTCTACTTTCAGGATGCGGGGGTGAGTGGCAGGGGAAGAAATCCAACTCTCCGGGGGAGATAATGAGGAAAACACCGTGGTTCCATTGGGAATGGAGGGGGTGGTGGACCCAGTGGAAAATATTCTAGAGATGCTCCATACATGTTTCCTGGAGGAGGTGGAGGAAAAAGATGTCCTTTTCTCATAAACTGACTACTTGTATCCACTGGAAACAATGGACTTCTGATTGGAGGGAAAGGTGAGAAAGCAAAGCCAGAGCCAGTTGCTTCATTTTCAACAGGGAGAGGTGAATCAGGTACCTTGGACTCACCAAGATCAAATTTGGTATCATTTCTACTGGATTCAATATCTGAAGATGTAGACCCATCCATTTTATCCAAAGGCAGCATAGTGGAACTTTTTAATTCTGATCCAGATGGTCTACCACGATTAAAATAACATCCATCTTGCTTTTGTAGAGGAAGCTGTGGATCAAAATATGGTTGGCCTGGTGGAGGGATCATTATATGGGCCTGTTGACATGGAGGTGCCAGGGGCCCAGTGTCAGAAGGTGCTCTCTGAGGATCAGTTAACCTACCACAGTTTGATTCTCTTCTTTCATTGCTAGTCAGATGGTCCAGAGAATTCTCTGGGCCCCTTGAGGCTCTTCCTTCTCCCACTGGCACCAAAGGTTAGAGTCTGAGTGGACCATTCTTTTCCATAAGTGGAGATCTCATTTCAGATAAAGGTTGACCCAATGGTGAGGGACCATTTGGGGAATGCTGTCTGTCAGAATCTATATTTGAAATATCAAGTGTAGAAGGATCTTTTTTTGCAAGTTTAAATTTGAACTCCATTTCAGTTAATTTTTGTCTGTTGTGAGCATTTTGTTTTCTTAAATCATTGAGGTATCTTTCAGCACTCTGAGCTGCCAACTTATTACCATGTGCTTTTTTCTAATAGTATATAACATGCCCTTGATAAAAATGAATGGTTCTCTCCAATTATTCTTCAAGATCTTTGGCTCGCTTTCTATAGGTCTCCAGCAGTTTAGTTGTATGGCTGATCTTTTTTTTACACTTTGGAAAGTTTCTCCTCTTGATCTACCTGGTAATTTTTCTCTCCTATTAATTTTCTTTGGAGTTCCATTACGTTTTCTTGATATAGTTCCATCATGACTTTAAGTTTCTGCTGAAGACTGATGCTTACTTTCAAACTGTGTATTTTCTGCTTGCAAAGATTCTTGTTCTGTCTTAAGATTTTTAATATGTTTTATAACGTCTTCCTTTGTTTCAGTTACTTCAGATAATAAGGGAAAAATTTGATTTCTTTCTCTTTCCAAGGTGTTAAAAGAGGCCTTTAACTTAGCAACATAAATCAGTTTCTTCAAAGCCTCTTTTGGCTGATCTTCTAAGTGAGCACAAATTTCAGATTCACTCTCTATTTCCAACTCCAAGTTACCATCATTTGTTGGGACTTCTGCAAGCACAGGAGCCCAATCTTTTATCTGCAGCAAGTGTTCAGTCAGAGACTTAATGTGATTTTCTTTATCTCTTAGAACTTGTTCTGCATGTACTTTAGAGTGTTCAAATGTCATTTTCTGTTTATTGAGTCCATTCACTTTTTCTTTCCATACCTCAACTTCTTTTAAAAGCTGTTTCTGACTTTCCTGAAGTTGGGAATTTTCATTCAAAGCCTCTTTTATTGCTACTGCAACTGCTTCTTTATTCATTTTAAACATTCTCAAGGTTGTTTTAGCTTGAAATCTGAGGGATTTTGATTCATCTTCTAGGGACTTAATTCTTTTTAATATATCCACCATCAATTCATATTGTTAAAAATGTTTAGTTTTCTCTTTTTTAAGCTCTTTTTCTAAAAAGAGTATTTCATCCTCAAGTTTAGATAAAGACTTATCCAGGTTTTCATATATTATCTCCAAATTTTCTGTTTCTACTGACTTCTTCTCCAAAATGGCATCCTTTAAAGATGACTCTAAGCCTTCATACTCTTTTTGAACAAGGCTAACTTTTTCAAGTAGTTCACATTTTTCTTCAATTAGTCCAGTGTTAGAGTCTGTAAACAAGTCTGGATGGTGCCTGGCATTTTGCCAGAGGGAGTGGTTAATGTTAAGGTCTGTAAACAAGTCAGGATGGCGCCTGGCATTTTGCCAGAGGGAGTGGTTTGTAAAGTAACGCCAGTGAGCCATTAAGTGTGGAGATTCCTTATTGGTTGACTGCTATATCTAGTTTATGTTAATTAGATAAGCTGTGTGGAATGTATAAATACTGCTCCTGTCCTACAATAAACGGCTTCCACTCCTGCTGTATCAATGTACACAAGTTGTTTGTCACCCCCCCCCCCCACCCCGGCTATTTTGCTGCAGCCGGACTGCGGCAGTCCAGAAAGTTTTAGAGCAAGCTTTTCTTCTCTTCTCATGTAACACCTGCTTCTCACAGACTGATAACTTCTCCACAAAAACAAGAGAACAACAAAAAATACAATACCTGTACATATCACCAACTCCCACGGACAGCCATAAGGACTAGGGTGTGTTTCCATGTCTTCAGACAAGGCAGACCACAACCCTGCTTACTTCTTCCAGGACCACCTCCATGTTTGGCTGAGGGGCAGCTGTTGCCCCTTCATTACATTAAGGCTACTTTGGCTATTCCCTCCAGAACCACACCATGCCCAGCCAAGCTGAAACAGGCTGTGGACACTCAGGCCTTAGGTTAGGAACAAACCTGCACCAGGCAACAGAGCAGACCACTGTGAACCAGTGAGGGGGGAGGGGTGTAGGAATGGGCATGAGGAGCCCTGGTCATGGGCTCCCAGGGGCCTAGCACACTGCCTGTCAGAGAAGTCTTGGCGTTTTCACTATGTTGTGCATCTTGAAGCAGCACAGGTTCAAGCCTGCTCCAATCAAGACAGAGAGAAGTCCTCTCCAGGTCACCCACCCATTGGTTTGGTTTAGGCCAGGCCAAGGCAGAACTTCTATATAGTCATAATATCACCCAGTTTGATGTCACTAAAATTCTAAAGCTCTGTAAAATTTTTAAAGAGCTAGTACATCATATATTTATATTTGTACCATTTACCCTTGTGTTTCAATGTCTCATTTCTTTCCCTCTCCTCCTGTCACTATTCTTTTTCCTTCCTTCCTTATTTCCCCCTTTCCTTTTCTTGCAGTGTTGGTGACTAAATTTCAAGGCCTAGTACATACTGGGCAAGCTCTCTAGCACTGATCTACATCTCCAGGCCTGTTGACACTTTCTATAGAAGCCATGTGAATTATTGCCATAAAAAACTCTCGTGTTAGGCTATTTTTTTAAAATTTTTATTTCTTACATACATGAAAATAGTGGAATGCATAATAATCATAATTATTGTGTTAGGCTATTTTAAAAAGTAATTTTAGAGGAGTTGCAAACATGGGCACAAATCAGTTTGGATAAGTTATTTTTAAGTAGTATAGCATATGTAATGTTTCTAAAAAGAAGGAGCTTAAAACTTGAGTTGGTTTTCATGTCAGTTTTTGTAGACTACTATTTATTTAAGAATCTTCAAAATCTTTTTTCAGATGTTCTTTTCATTTCTCATAGGATGTAAACACTTCTAAGAAAGCTGGTCATTATAAATATATAACAATGAGAGGGCTAAGATAAGTGAGATCCTGCCTCAAACCAAACAAAATAAAATGTTACATGGGATTCTCACACAGACATGGAACACCAGGGTATTCAATAGGAAGCAGTGTTTATTTGTGTGCATCCAGCCTCAGTGGATTCTTGTCCAAAGGCATACTAACTTTGTCTTCATATGAGGTAATATACATTCCTGTTTGGGCATTCTATTTATATACTACAAAGTAAAAGAATATTCAAAACTGATTTCTGGAGGGCTCACAATGATACAGATGGCATCATGTTCTCTTTCCTTTGTTCTGAGAAATCTGTACCACAAAATGTAGCTCAGTGTTAAAACACCCCTGGCTTCTATTCCCAGTACGAAACCAAACAAATGGCAGATGCACTTCATTTAGGGCAGAGAATTTAGTATTATAATGAGCTTGATTGAGCAAAGTTTACCCTAGTGCCGCAGTCTGGCTGGGTACAATTCAGGAGCCACTTGTCAAAAGAAACTAACTTTATTTTTAGAACTACAAACGCCAAACAAAACAGCTCCTCAGGAAAAAACCCTCAGAGCCCAACTGCCACCACAAACTTCCACAAGCCTTTCCCCCACACCAACCTCCCCACCTCCCACAATCCTCCTGTTCTTGAGGCCGATTGGCTGGGTCGCGTGGGCGGAGCCAAAGAAGTCCCCCAATGAGCAGCTCCGTGGTCTGAAAGGGCAGGGAAACAGCCCAATGAGCAACTCCGTGGAGGAGCCAATCAGCTAGATGTTGCTGGGGCCGCTGTGAGCCAATCATCAGCTGGCAGCTGGAAGTTTGCTGGCAGCTGGAAGTTTGCTGGGGCCCCTTTGGCTGTGGCTCTCAACACCCTAGGTCACTTAGAAGAGGAGCTGTGTATCTTTGACTGATTTAAGCTGGTTCTTCCAGGCCTTTTCTAAGGAGCAGTTTCTGTAACAAAGAAACAACTTCAAGTGAAGTTAGCAATGAGCAGCTCTCTGCCTGCAATCACAAGTGTTCCTAAGTTCCTGCTTGGCAGCTGATCACTTTGCAGACTGTTTGCTGGTGGGAAGAAAAGTCTGAAGGGGGGCAGAACTTGACATCTGGATCCCTTGTGGGATGTCCTTCCTCTTAGGCTATTCTAACCAACTCCCTGGCAGCACCTCTAGTATCTGAGATGCAGAGAGTTTGAATGGCCTCTGAAGCTAGGGCTTTGAGCCCTGATCCCAGGACCTGAGCTCACTCCACATCCCTGGGGTTGTGGTTGTTTTCTGGGGCACCTCAAGGCCCTGATTTTGGAGGATTACACTTCCATCCCAAGTCTGTGCCCTCTAGTTCACTGAGGGCTTCAATTGCAGTACCTGGAATTGGGGAGGTTCTCCAGGCAGGGATTCAGTCTTCCTAGCAGTCTGTCTTGACCTTGACCCTACAGAAGGCAGTGCCCTTGGGGCTACCCAGTAGACCACCTTTGGGCTGTTACTTATGGGGTTGAGTCTTAGCAGTTGTTGCCAGACAGGCATTTCTCCCTTGTGCCCACAATTTTCCTCCCTGAGTTAGCGGTTACTCTTTGATGGAGGCTGAAGGCTATCTAGGTGCCAGCCACTCACTTTTCTCACTTCCTCTGCCCACTAGTATCAGAATCAGCTTTCTCTCTCACAGCCCATTGCCCAAGGCCCAGGAGACCCAGGAGGCTTTAAAGGCTAGTTGTGTGGGAGTGGGTGGGGCCACTCTGAATTCTGCAAAGGGACACCATGGTTTTTTTTGAGAGGCTGCAGTGATAGGAATCACCTTTATGTTTTCTTCTAGACCATCTTGACAGTGGGATTGTGATGGATGCAGTCAGGAATTCCTTTAAATCAGCTGTCATGTGGCTAGAAATGGAGCCAGAATCCTGTAGTCTGGGGCTAGAGAGGAGAAAGCATATTGGGGCACATTGTATAGGAGAGAAATTGCTGGTTAGCTTGAAAACACCTCTGAAGACCTTCCTGGGACACTTGGTGAGAAGTGCCGAGAGGACAGGCAGGGCTCCTGACCCACCAGTTCATCAGCCATCACTGCTCAAAAGCCATAGATTCAAAGCCACATCTTCATGCTGACTGCAAAATAGTGACTGAAGTACAGAAGGCCAGTGCAGTTCAGGTCTTGATGGGATGATTTCAGGGTCCAGCAGTGATGTCAGGCTTGCTGGCCACTCACAGGTATTAATCAAGAGGTGGTAGCTAAGTTCTCCAGGCCATGAGTGTGGATAAGGGCAGAGATACAGCCTGATACAAAGATCTCCTTCATGTTCTGGGACTTCTGACCTATTCTGAGTATCACAGCTAGGTTCTGGCATGAGCAGGATCTTATGTAACAGAAGAGAAGCTGTCACCAAGAGAGGACTTGTGAGTTGCCCAAGTCACAGATCTCAGGAGTGGCTCAACCCAGGTTAAATTCAGGCATTGTCTCTTAACTCAGTCCCTTACACACTCAACTCAGGGAGCTGCTGTCAGAGGGGGGTCAGCAGCTCTAGGGGATGGTCCTGGTGACCACTGTGTCCTGTCCCTAGTGGAAGGATTTTGCACTCACTGTGTTCTGTCATCCTCATAAGTAAAGGTGATCTTCATGGTATAGGAGAGAAAATAGAAGCCCTAAGGTGTGCTGGGATTTGGTAATGAGCACATAATTAGTAAGCAGCAAATAGGGACTAGACCAGGGCATCTACATGCTCTTTATTCATGGGCCTGGCCTCATGACTTCTTATTGATGAGGAAACTCATGGAAATCAGGACTAGACCTGCCTGTGTGGGAGGGAGATGGAGGTGGAAGGTGGACTCTGACCCACTTCCTGTGTCTGTAACACCTGTGAGATTGGCTTTGACTACTGTGGGTCATGTTCTGTGGCCTGATGGGGAATCCAGTAAATGTTTTTCTTTCCTTTTGATATTACCATAATGGGAGGTTGCTTAAAATTAATTTTTTTTGTAAATGTTTAAAATTTATTTATTAGTGCTGGGACCGGATCCAGGGTCCTTCTGCATGCTATGTACAGACTCACCACTGAGCCACTTCCCTAGCTCCTGATCAAATTTAGGAGGAAGTTTTCCTATTTCCAGAGGTTAGCCAAGATGAACTTAATGAATATAGTCAATTCCTGAGACTAATGGGAAAAGTATTTGCCAAAGAGTAAGATGTGTAAGTTTTCTCTATCACTGCCAATTTCTCTCCTCAGAAGGCTAGTGTTGATATACATCATGGCAGTGTGAGTGTATAAGAAACCCTCTTGAGTGCTGTTAATGAGCCAGAATGAGTTTCTGTTTCTAATGTCTTGCTGCAGGGAACACCCAGTTGCTATGTAATGACAGGACATCTAGTCCAGGGCTTCTCCTGTCTTCAGGCTAAAGAGTGACTTTTAAGCCTGTCCAAACTGTTGCACACCAACACTGGTGTCACATACAATGGAAGTGAGTAACTAAGTAAATGAAGTGGAAGAAGCCAAGGACACTCTCAAACCAAGCCTGTGGGCCATCTGCTGGATGGTCCTGTAGGGGTCCTGTAGAGGATCCTAGGTGTTCAGCGTGGTCCTCTGTGCTGAGCATTTATGAAACACTCATGGTTGTGGGGCAGCAGCACCTCAGCACCTCCTCCCAGATGGAGGAGCAGCCATCACCCATGTGAGTCCCCAGTATGCTGTTAGCCAGGCCTCAGACAGGTGGCTGCTCCTCCTGAACAGCCCCCTGGACAGGTACCTGATACAAGGTTCATCAGAGCCTTTTCCCAACACTGAGGGCCCCAAAGAGCTCTGTTTATGTGGGTGTCCTCTTTCATATTTGCCCTGATAGAAATTAAAACTGAGAAATTTAAACAGTAATGTGTTCATTTATGACTTCATTTGAAGGTAATATAAACCTATTAATGTTAACAAACATTATGTTTTTTTATTAACCTAATTCATTTATTTTAATTAGGTATATATGACAGCAGAATGCATTTTGATTCCTTCTATACAATTGCAGCACAACTTTCATTTCTCTGGTTGTACCCGATGTAGCATCGCACCATATGTGCAGTCATACATATACCTAGGTTAATGATGTCCATCTCATTCCAGCATCTTTCCTCTCCCCATGCTCCTTCCCCACCCTCCCTCCCCTTTGCACCATCAAATTTTTTCCATTCCCCCCCATTATGGATCAGCATCCACTTATCAGAGAGAACACTCAGCCCTTTTTTTTTTTTTTGGAATTGGTTTACTTAGTATAATATTCTCTGACCCCATCCATTTACCTACAAATGCCATAATTTTATTCTCTTTTAATGCGAGTAATATTCCATTGTGTGTGTATGTATGTGTGTGTGTGTATATATATATATATATATATATATATATATATATTTCATTATCCATTCATCTATTAAAGAGCATCTAAGATGCTTCCACAGTTTAGCTATTGTGAATTGAACTGCTATAAATTGGCTGCATTTCTAAGCCATAACCCCAGCCCATGTTAACCATTTTTTAAGTGCACATAGAATTCAGAAGTACTAAGTACATTCACTATCACCACCATCTGTTGCTAGACTTCATCTTTATAACAGAAACTCTACCCGTGAAATAATGCCACCCCACTGCCCCTCATCCAGTCCCCTGATTTCTGTTTCTGTGGGTTTGATGACTCTAGATACATCAACTACAGAATTACATACTAGGTGTTCTTTTGTGATTGTGTGATTATACTTAACATAATGTGGGGTGAATTACATTCCATTGTGTGGATGGACAACATGTTTATCCATTCCTCCATCAATGGATGCTTGCATTGCTTACACTCTTCAGTTCTGGGGAACTCCTACTTGGCATTTCTGGAAGCTTGAGCACTAGAAGAGGTGGAGAATCTACAGGAAATGAGCTGTGGTTGGGATCTCATGGGTCCATGACTTTCACCTCAATATAATCTGTAGGCAAGAGGAAATATGAGCTGATCCAGGTAAAGGCACTTGCAGTTAGCACAGATGCTACAGGCAAGGCCAGAACAACCTCTTCACTCTAAACAAAGAGAGGAAATAATGAAACTCAAAGACAGACTGATAAGAGGGCCCACACCTAAGGAAAGGGGAAGTGGAGCCACACAAAGAACCCTAAGAAGTAATGAATGTGAGTGAAGGATGAGCAAAGCCCAGGTACACCCTTCTTCCCAACATCACAGGTTGCACCTGCCATCCTTTTCAGTTGATGAACAGAAGGTTTAGTGTATACTACATTTAAACACTCCAGTTTCCAAGATCACTGCTACCTGCACCGTTTAACAGAGGAGTACCTTTTACAGACTTTCCTTTTAAAAAAGTTCCTTGAGTACAAGGGCTGAGTCTAACCTTTGCATGTCCCAAGGTGCCTGATGCATAGTCAGCACTGGGCCTTTCTGCAGTGTCAGACTGAGGACAGGGGTCAGGCCCAAGAAGCAAGATGTAGGAATCCATCAGTTGGAGGAAGATGCAAGGCACTGTGGGAATATTGGTCATCCTTTATTCAGAGGTGGCAATAGCCCCAGGGTCATTTCCATATTTCTTTTTAATATAAAGGCCAAACAAAAAGGGCACATTGCCAAGAAGCTGGTGCATCCCCACAAGCAAATGTTTATGACCTTGATTACATATGCTGAATCACCATGTTTCTGACCTTGACTACACACTGACCATAAAATAGCCCATTCATAGCCTCAGGCACTCAATAAAAGCATAACAGCTTACTGGAAGTCTGGCAAGGGAGCCATTTTGGCCCTGCCCCCAAACATGGCTTCAGCTTAAACACTGATCCCCTGCACACTGTTCGACAGTTTCCACACACAGAGGCAAGGACAACTTGTGCTTTTCTCCTTAGGAGCTGACAGCACTGACAGAGAGGATACAGCAGCAATAAGTTACTGGGACCAGCTCCTTGAGGGCAGTTTAGCATTATGAGGAGAGAGAGGCCTGGTTGCTGCTCACACAGAGAGGAAGGGCCTTGAGAATTGTGCTGGTGGTGGGAATGTGTTTTAAGACAGGATAAAACAACAATAAAAGCAAATGATTTTTTGCTTGCATATATTGTCAGAGGTTTTGATAATATAATAAGAAAAAATAATTATTTAAAAAGTCAGCTGACTGTTCTCAGGTGAGGTCTTCCAGGGCTTACTCAGGGGTATTTGCTATAAGCAATCAACCTTCTTCTTCCCTGATTATTAAGTCATCTTGAAAGCAAGACAAGGAACATCAATGAAACATAAATATTAGCTATCTGGCATTTCTTTTGAGATGATGAAGATTGGGGGGAAAACAGACACACTGTAATAATTCAATATAGATATTTATGTCAGAGACAAATAGGTAAGACTGGAAGATTCTCAATTTCCTTCAATGTTCAAAACCTCTGTTTTCTTTCTATATTTAAGGTCAATCAATAGCACTTTGAAGTGAAAACCACTTTTGTTTGATAGCCATTTTTGTATTCGATAGCCATTTTAGTCCAAGTTTCCCATTGAAGGGGGAAAAATTACAATTATTTTAAAAATACAAAAAATAAGTACATAGTTGCTATACAAACAAAGTAAAGGACATTTGGAGACAACAGAGTGTCCAATATGCAGGCAAATCAGAACACAAAGTGATGACTTGTTTTTACTCTTTAAAGGTCTGCATCCCAGCCACATGGTATGGTGAGTCACTGAAGCTGGGCTGACCATAGATGGCTGCACTATCCCAAGTAAATATAAAATTAAAATAACCAAAATATAAAATTACATACTCATCAGGGAACCTAAAACTATGTATCACACTGATAGTATAACTACAAAGATGAAGGGGGGAAAATAAGAATTAATTTAAGTAACTTTAAAACCAATCACTCTAGCAGGATATTACTGGTGACATTTATTTTTTTAAAAAAATAAGCAACCTTGAACTGAACTTAAAAACTTGTCTATGCAATGTTAGGGAGTATGAGTCCCATGTGTACCTGGGGTTCAGGAGATGATATTCTAATCAACCAGGGTTCTCACTGTGGGAGAAACAGATGCAATGTGGAGTGGGACTGGATTGGATTCAAAGTCTCAGAATAAAATCTCAGTCAGTTGATTGATCATGCAATCAGTAGATTAGTCATTCTACCAGCTCTGTTCACTGAAAGGGTCTAGAGGCAAATACAACCCAGTAGCCATGACGACATGACTGTTCCCCTATCATTTTGTTTCCAAATGCCATCCACCATGCAAGATAAGGATCCTTGGAGAAATGGTTGATTTTTCCAGGGCTGGAGCAAGGAAAGCACAAGCTAAACCCGCAGCATCCTGCTGAGGAAGAAAGTAAGAGCATATTCATCAACCCATGTGATATATCCAAAGGACTTGGGAACTGCTTCAATGGTCCCATTTGCAAATTATAAATGCTTTGAACACAAAAGGAATAAAATCATTATACAAAATTCATGTATAAAGATGTGAATTTGGTGTCAACATATTTTATATACAAACAGAGATTTGATAAATTGTGGTATAAAGATGTATTAAGAATTGCAATGCAAAAAATTATGAATGTAATGCATGTAATGTAACAAGTGAAAGAGTATTGGGAATGCAATATATGCAGACTCAGGTTTTGCTTCATAGATGGCTTACTAAATACAGAGGGAAGACAGGTAGCTTTGCAATACAGATGACATCTGGGTGACATCAGCATCACAGTGACAACACTGAACAGCAGTGGGCTGGGCAGAGGGAAGGGGAAGGATTAAATCAAGTCCCTCTGAGGTGGTACACAGGGACATAGCACTTCCCTAGTGGGAACAATGACCTAAATAAATAAATAAATAAATGCATAATCATGACTCCAGTCTCAAAGGGATCAATCAAAAGAGTACATGTTCATACTTTTTTTCAAAACAATTGTCAATGCCATAAAAGAGAACAGAAAGGTATGGAGAGCTTTTTCTAGAAAAAGGGCTAACTAAGCAACCCAAAGCCATGAATGATCTATGACAAAATCTTGGATCGAGAAAAACAAAAATTCCAGTCACACAGGATATTATCAAGGAAATTTGTACAACAGCTCTCCATTAGACACAACAGTGTGTCAGTCCCTAAGTTCACTATAAGAGCCCCCAAGCCTCCTCCACATGGTGCATGTCAGGTGCTACTCGGGGTCTGCTCATCCTTGTCTGCTAACCTTATCAGAGTTGAGATCAGCCTACCTTCTTCTGCTGTTCCCAGTAAACCCAGGGCATCTGGCACTTGGTTGGCTGCTGCCATGAACATTAGTCCTGTCCCACAGATGCTCCAGTACTTCCTTGGGGCACAGTTGGGACTGCAGTCTTCTCTCTTGAGGTCAGGTGTGCCATATGGCTTGCCCTGATTTCAATGTCTGAGTGAAAAGCTTATCTGCCACTTCCAGGCAAAAGGTCAGGAGTCAGTGCATGAAGCCACTCTTTCTGCCTCTGCCACCCTGTCTGGCAATGATTGGTTAGGGTCAGATGAGGAGGACGATAGAGCAGCCAACCCAAAGTGGAGCTTCAATCAGTCTGTGTCCCTACAGGCCTACAATGGGCTTAAATTCCTAATCATGTCCCTCAAGCCCCCTGACCGCACTCGACATGTAGCCTGAATAAGAGTAAAGTCAGAGAGATACTGAGTTGGCTGTTATATTAGCCCTCACCAGCTTATCTCAGGTGATATGTGTGTTCAACTCTTGAGTGCAAATTCAAATAGCCCAATAGGTTACCTAAACACCAAATAAGTCAGAGAGTTTACCTTTATATGTGGTGACACACCACATGGACAGGAGCTCTCTAGAGCCAGGAGTTCTGTCAAGTGGGAAAATAAGGTTGCACACCCAGGAACAGCTGAATATGTGCCATATTCTGAAGCCCCAGGACAGTTTATCACTATGTCCATGAGCCAAGAAAGCCCTGCTCTCCACCACAAGGACATAGGAAATGTGAGTCCCTTTGTGAGGGAGGAGGAAGGTGCCATCCTCCTACCCCTTCCTGCCTAGGGAATTCACTGAGCACTTGTATCTTTGATTACTTTGATTGCTGGGTAGAGCTGGACATTCTGAAATCCAGGTCAATTCTTTGTGTCTCTGAGAGCAGGAATTGAATGTGGGTGCCTATCACCACAACGCTTGCCCACATTTTGCACTCAGGGTAGGGAAAACCCTACAGAGCACATCAAATGGGACACTGGGTGACAAAAGTGCTATATGATCAAACCTGGGGCCATCACATGCAAACATCCACTCACCTGTGTACACAATGACATGGGAGGACAACACAGGAGGCTGTGCAGAGATTGCCCCTCCAGGGGCACACTGGGACCAAGCATGGCAGGAAAATTCACTTTCTGCCCCTTGTCAGTATTGTGTGTCTTCCTGCCCATGTATGCCAATACAAGCACATGCTGTGAAATGACCTGGGAGAGGTGGGAAGACTTGGTGGGTAAGAACTGCTTGGTGAGGGCATGTCTGCCTGTGCATCTACAAACATGTTAATTAACCTTTCTGTGCCAGTTTTATCAGCTTGAAAATGGAATATGGACAGGGCCTCCCCAGGGCATGATGAGGATGTGATGATATAGTTCACACAAAACTTTTTCAAAAGTACCTGCCGCATGTGTACTCAACAGGCATTATCAGTTGTTGTTACTGTCTCAGTAATAATAGTAATATAATACAATTTACAGGACAAAGGGGTAAGATCCATTAGGAAAAATGAAATCTAGCACCATGAAGAGCCACTCCATGTTTTGCTTTCATAGGGAGCAAGAAGGGATTTAGGACACATAAAATGGGAATGAGCCTGGGTGATAATTAGAGTTCATCATTTGAGAGATTAAAGTCAGAAAATAATAATCACCTGTAAGTACCTAGTACCATGCAAAAGAGATCAAACTGAGTGAGCTGCGTCTCCAGTTAAAACAAAATGATGGGGCACAAGAGCATTGAAGAGTACAGGAAACATAGTTTATCCCAGGAAAGCACTACCCAATCCATAACCAGTATCCAAGGGGGATCTCAGGAAGCCCCAGTAGGGAATGGGGTGTGGACACAGTTCTAGCTGCTAGGAACCTAGTGATGAACTTGTGCAACTACAACAGAAAGGAAACTGACCCATTATGGAGGGTGTTTCACCCAACCTCCCAATGCAGCAGGGGCTGGGCCCTCTGTGGAAGATACAGAAACACAAGCTGAGTGCAGAGACCCTACTGCAGATGTGCCTGGTCTATTGGGAGGGTGAGAGTACATGGGAGGGATTTTGTGGACTACTGGGTTCATCACTCACGGGAGGTGGCATCAGCATGAGAAGAGTGAAGATGAGTGCCCTGGGGACTATGGGTGAAGTTCCTCATCAGAGTGTGTACTTCAGGAAAGTGGATCCTGGCACAGAGCTGGCCCTTTGCACCCATATTCAAGCAGTCATCTAAAGCAGGGCATTTTAGGACAACTGTCAGAGATGGCATTCACCCCAAACCCAGTTGGTGGTCTGCACTTCTTGCAGAGGCCCAGGGACCAGGGAACAATGTCTTTTCTGCATTGCCCGGCTTGGAGCTCTTCACCTCAAACCCATCTCTACTTCATGCAGGGTAGGGCAGGATGAAGAAGTTGCCATGTTCCAGTGAATTACAGGAAAAGTGCAAAGGGTCAGGAATCTCAATGCAAGAGTAAATGAAGGCCTAGAGGTAGAAGGCCCAGATAATGAGGTTCTTGGAGTCCAGGGAGTAAAGAAAATGTGGAACACGAGATTCAATTACATCAAGAGGCTTTCTAACAGAGAAACTGAATATAAATGCTAGGAATGACCAAGATGAGAGGCAATCCTTTTGGAAACAGCAACGCATCAAGCAGTTGGTCAAAATAACATTGAGTGGAACAGGCCAGACTTGCTACATAATGGTGTGCAGATAGTATCCTACACAGAGGCCTCCAGATGCTGCAGTCAAATGTGCTAACAAAGGATAACTTTTGGTGGAGCCCTCCTTTCCATAATTCACACAAAGTCATCTGCTAAAGTTTAAAAGTCCTCCAAAGATCCATGTGCTTTAGACTTGGTCACCAGCCTGTGGTGCTACTGGGAGATAGTGGAACCTATAGGAGCTGGAGCCTGGTAGAAGGAAGTTACATCACCAGGGTCATGCCCTCAAAAGGAATATTGGGAGTCCAGTCCTTCCTCTCTCTTTTGCTTCCTGGCTGCCATGATATGAGAAGCCTCATATGGCCTCCACATTTGGCCATGGGCTCTCACCATGATGTGCTGCCTTGGCTCAGGCCCAAAGCAATAGAGCCAACAGACCAGGAACTGAAACTCTGAAACCATGAGACATATAAATCTTCTCTTTTAAGCTGATTTTTCTCAGTTGTTTTTGACAGAAATGGAAATTTGACATCTATGATCACTATGAGAAGTGGGGTGGAAGAAAGAATTGTTAAAGAAATGCAGGACCTAAGCAGAGTTGCTGCTGCTGCAGAATGAGGGAGTGGCTGCAGTCTATCATGAAAAAGCCAACAACTAGGTGTGAAAATAACCATTAGCCTACCCAGGGCTTGCTCTATGTCCAGGGCTATGCTAGGACTTGACAGAGTATCCTATCTAATTAGAATTATAGCAATTAGAAATAAAGGGGTTCTTACCAAGAAAATTTCCTAGGGCAAAATTCAAAAATCACAATTGGAAAAATAGCACATTTGACTCAAATGAAGGCACAAGAAAGGCAACAATGCTTCAGCTATGAGAAAACACAGGCTCTCTACAGGGAAGAAGGGGTAGCCCATCTTACCAGGCCTGAGCATCATATATGCTACTGCCTCATTGGGTCATGAAGGATGTGCATGCCCCTCCATTCTTCACTATTTGCTTTTCCTCTCTACTAAGGCTGACCATGATGCCCCACAATTGTCATAACCCAAACGTAGGTGAGTCTCCTGTTTCTTGGAGCTCATAGTGGTCTGGTGTACACCATGTCAGACAGCATGGTGTTGTGTAAGGCCAAAGACCTGGACACAACAGGACCTTGGCTAACATTCCAAGTCCTGTCACTTCCTTTCTATAGAACCTTGGGCAAATAACCAGCTCTCTTGGGACCTCCGATCAACATTACCAAATGAAACCCAGTGTCCCTGTATTACAGATGGTGGAACAAGATCTGAAGAAGTGGGGTAACTTACACAAGGCCATACAACTGATGAGCTGAAGACTGGGAAAAATGTCTCTGGACATGACAAGGCTCATGGAGCACATAGGAGGTCAGCATCAGGCCCCCAGTGATTCTGCTCCAAGCTCCTCCTGCACCTCTCTCAGTGGTCAACTTCAAAGAATACACACAAGATCATGTGCAAAAAATGGAAGTCTAAATATCTGTATATAGTTCATTTTTCAGAAAATTAGCTTGTTAATAAAGCAGATTAAAACCTGAAAATTGCCCAACTTTGCCTAATGCTTTAGTTTTGTATTTTTAGCATTAATCATAAACATATAAATCATTTGTAAACAAACAACTTATTTTCCATATTACCAACCAAATCTGAATAAATTATAGGGCTAAGAAGTGTTTGAATAATTAGTAATTAATAAAATTTTTACATAGGTATTCAAGGTTCCTATTTAGTTAAAAGGTGAATCCTTCCAACAGTGGGACTATCTTTATTTAAGATCTTTAAAATTGTGCAAAACCCACAAATGTTTAGGACATATTAAATAACAGAACTAAGAATATGTCCCTGCTATCAGTACACAGTCAGGTATTGTTTTTAACCAAATTTGTATCAAAAGAACAAACTGAAAAAGGTGTTAACAATCACAAGCAACACTGAAGTGCAGAAGAATATAGTTAAGGCTCAAGACCAGAGAAGAGAAGTTTTGGTGGGATAGGGACCCTTCTTTTATTTTTTATTTTTTACTTGTAGATGGACACAATACCTTGATTTTATTCATTTGTTTTTTATATGACCAAACCCAGTGCTTCATACACACCAGGTGAGTGCTTTACCACTGAGCCACAACCCCAGCCCAGGGCCCTTCTTTTTCTGAGAGCACTTTCAGAAACCAGAAGGCCAGAATAAGGATAGGCTGACAAGCATTGTTTCAATAAGATAGATGATGCATAAAAAAGAAGCCTCACAACAAACATGCCCACCTACAACTCCTCTCTAATAACTAAAATCACACTGGCACCGGGATATGAAAATTTTGGTATTGCTGTTTTGATTTTTTAAAGGTTCAATATTAAATTAGTTAGATATATTTAACTTAGGTAAGAAGTTCATCAACATAAATATTCAGCAAGAATTCACCTATCACAACCTCATGAAAGCATCAAACCCCAACAAGGGGCTGCAATACTTCTTTAGCATAAACTACTTTACATTGATCCATTACATCTTTCTACAGATCACTATCCCCCAGTGGTGTGGAAATTGAAAGGTGAGGAAGTGATCACTGAACCTACCTTCTCAAAGCAAAATGGGAAGAGTGGAGGGCCAACCACTGAAATAGGCTAGCTCTGACATTTTCTTTTGCCTTTTGGTTATCTTGTACAACATTTTATACCAAATACAGTCCCAAGATAACAAGCTATGAGGCCTCAGGTTATGCACCTACAAAATAGGGTCAACACTCCTGGTGACTAGCAGAGTCTGACTCATCCTTTCACCCAGCATCAATTTAATGAGTTCCGACCCCCAAGTCATCTTTATGTCTTTCCTTCCTGGTGAATCCCAGTGCCCCTGCACATTCTCTGTCCCAAATTCCAGAAGTTCTTCTGTTGTCATCTTTTAAGAATCATGACACCTCCCCCACACACCAGCTTTCTTCCTTGAGACAGACCTGGGTCTGTAGTGCCTTCCTACTCTTCCACCTACCCTAAGTGCTGAGGGACTCACCAGGTGCTGATGCAGCAGCAGCAGCAGCAAGAACAGTCCCAGGTAGAGTTTGCAGCTTTTGGAGAAACTTCCTCTACTGGTGGTCCTGGTACCAGCCCCTGTTGAGTGGGCCCCTCATGCGAGAGCAGCTGTTGCCCCTGGGACACCACACCAGAGGTGTACCCCGAGGGTTCCCAGCACTTTTGCAAGTTCCCACATGCCCTCAGGCCTCACATGCTCCACACAGGTTGCATACTGCCACTTCTGCACCTTCCTCCCCAGGAATGAAGTTCCAATTCATCTTCTGCCTGAACCTGTGGACTGTAGCACTAGTGCCCACAGCTACTGCTAACTAACAGGGTGCCACATCCAAGGGAGGAAAGATTTTCTTCTTGTACTCTTCTGTGGCTGTTTAGAGGATACTCCAAGGCTCCTCTCCATGCTCTGCCTGCACAGACCTTAAACCAAGAGGTAATTTTGTTGCTTAAAGATCCATGTTGCTCAAGAGTCTGCATTTATCCCTGGACCCCAGGGAGCCCTGTTTGCTAACTTTATTCCCCCGAGGCCTCTCAGTATAAGAAGATAAGTGAAATCATACCTGCTATAGAAATGAGTGATTTAGAAAATTTATCACAGAGGTAATTCTAACTACAGATGATAAGTCTAGAGGTCCTCATTCATAACTCTGAACAAAAAAATCAAAAAAATTTAATATAATTAAGTCTGAGACCTTGTGGTTGAGCTGCCTATAATTTCATTGACTCTGGAGGCTGAGGCAGGAGGATTCTAAGTTGAAATCCAGCCTCAGAAACTTAATGAGGCCCTAAACAAGTCAGTGAGACCCTGCTCTAATAATAATAATAGGGTAGGGGATGTGGCACATGCTTAAGTGTACCTGGATTCACACTTAATCCCAGGAATAATAAAAAAAAAAGTTGAAAGCTAAAAACCCTGAGAAAATGATCCCCATGAATGATGAATAAGAAAAGCAAAAGAAATGCTTAAAAATTATAATGATTGGTCTTCCTAAGATTTAAAGGACTGTTCCTTGGATTGAAAGTAGAATAACAGGCTGTTATTACAGAAGAGCAGTTGTTAAGTGAAAGGGAATTGTGACTCTTAACAGAGCTGTGATTCTCATCTGCAAACATTTTCAGAAAATAGGGAAGAAAGAACACTTGCCAACTCATTCTACAAGGCAAATATTCTGTTATAGAAAATCAAGAGCAAACATGACAAGAAAACCACAGACCACTTATTATCCCTCCTTAAGAAAAGCAAAAAACATTAATAAAATGCTGGTCATCTGAATGAAGCCACACTGACAAGGAGTATATAACATGAATAGGTAGAATTTACCCAAGAATTCCAGGTTGGCTTAATATCCCCAAACCAGTCAGGCACTGAGGTTGACATTCATCTGCACCACAGAGGGCACCACAGGCCTGCAACATGCCTGTCACCTTCCCTCAGAGCTGCATGAAAAGGAGACAATACTTTTGAGAAGAAGAAGTCTGAGACCAAGGAGCAAGCTGTGGAAACAGGAAAAAGAAATTTCAAAAAATTCCTTGAACCAAAACTCACAAAGAGGAGGCCTAGAGAATAACTACTCCTGAGAAGCAAGCAGGTAGAGTTTGAATGCAGTATCTTTAATGATTTTAGCCTATTTTAATATTTATTTTGTCTTTCGGAAAATGCATTTTTCTAGGAATTTTGTCCACTTTACAGGAATTTCCTGCTGTGTTACTATAAAAGTTTTCATAAATATATTTTTCTAGGAATTTTTCTTCTTCATCAGAGAGCCTGCTGTATGGATATAAAGTTTTCTATACTGTCTTCTTATGGAATTTTAAAATATCTCTGAGCCAGGCAATGATGTGAGCCTTTTCATCCTCCTTCAGTTCCTTGCCCTTCTCACTGCCCAGGATCAGTCATCAGGGATCCATCCCCTGCTTACTCTTTCCCTCGCAAAAACCTTTGGACTTTGTAGACCTTCTCCATCGAGTGTTGTTTTCTATTTGTTAATTTGTGTTCTTTGTGTTTCCGTACCTGCCACCATGTCTGAGCTCTATTGTTCCTCTTTTTCTTACTTCTTGAGACAGGTGCTTCTCTTCTGGGTTTGCCCCTCTGTCCACCCTGTGTACACAGGCAAACCTGTATGTTTTCCCCTAACAGTGGCATTAGGTGCAGCCTGCAAATTTTGATAGCCTATCTTATGGTTCAGTTCAAAATAATATCTATATTATATTGGGATTCTTTATATCCTTATGTTATTTGAAAGTATACTGCTTCTAAATAGGTACAAGTACACAGGAGCATTTTATAAAAATGTATGATTCCTCATTGAATTCAAAAGAACAAACTCTGAGTGACTGATGAAAATCTAT
The DNA here is from genome assembly GCF_045843805.1 of Urocitellus parryii. NCBI lineage: Eukaryota > Metazoa > Chordata > Mammalia > Rodentia > Sciuridae > Urocitellus > Urocitellus parryii. The sequence goes on along the minus strand of NC_135539.1, from coordinate 86,930,804 downwards.
GATGAAGAATATGATCAGTTTTGAAAATGTGCTTAAAAAGAATGGTTTATATGCCCTGAAAGGTTGCATTATTCTCTAAGGGTATGTATGGTTAAATCTGCTAAAATTTATTCCATTATTTATTTATACCAATTTGTGTTCTACATGGATGTGTCCATGTGCGTGTGTGCATGTGTGTGTACTGTTGCAGATGGAACCAGGACCTTATGCCTGCTAGAGAAGTGTTCTACCACTGAGCTACATTTCTAGACCTGCTTTTCTATCAGACAAAATCTTCTAGGGTTGGGGTTGTGGCTCAGTAGTAGAGCATTTGCCTAGCATGTGTGAGGCACTGGCTTGTATCCTCAGCACCACATAAAAATAAAAAAAATAAAATAAAGGCATTCTGTCCATCTACAACTTTTTTATTTTAATTTTTAAATATGAGAAAATCATCATACCCATAATAGGTATCTATAAAAATACACACATGTACACACATGCACACCAGGTTATTAGATAGACAATGTTCATTTGATCCACAAAACTTGTCCCTGCCAAAGGATAGGTTTATGTGTAATGACATATGTGCTGTATATGTGTAATAAGGTTACAAGATTACTTTAAAAAATCTTCTGAAGAACCAAGCCTTCAGTGATCATGCAGCATCTCTCCAGTAATATTTGTACTTAAATTCTATTTTGTGTGACATTTTGTAGTCAACCACTGGTTTTAGGTTAGTATTTGTATGGCTTATCTTTCTGCATCATTTTCTTTTCAATTTTCTGTGTCCTTTTATTCTAGGTTTTTTCATATAAGAAGCATGAGTTTTTATTTAGTCTGATTGATTTATGGCTTTTAATTAGAATATTTACCCTACTGCATTTAGCATAGCTCTTGTAAGAATTTTGGATTTAGTTAAATCATCCTGTCATATATACTCATCCTTCTTTTTCTTTGCTCTCTTTTGGCTTCTTTTGAATGGATTATTTTTTAATTTTTCAATTTTCTTTCCATCAGCTTGAAAGTCAGAAACCCTGAAACCTTTGTTAAAACCCTGAAACCTTTGCTTGTGGGACATATACTGTCCCACAAGCAAAGGTTCAGGAACTGAAAGTGATGTGTCTCTGATAGGCATAGAGCTGGAAGAGGATAGAAGTGTGACAAGTTTAATTTAGAAAATATTGACTTAGAAAATTATAACAGGAGAAAGGAAGAGTGTGGGGAGGAGGAGTGGAGGGAATAGTTAGTAAAGTTAGCCAATCCCAACAAAACAAATGCTGAACTTTTTCTATGATATACGGCGGCTGACTCATAGTGGAGTAGGGAGGGGGAGCATGGGAGGAATATACAAACTCTATATAGGGCAAAGGGGTGGGAGGGGAAGGGAGATGGCATGGGGTTAGAAATAATGGTGGAATATGATGAACATCATTATCCAAAGTACATGTATAAAAACACAAATTGCTGTGAAAATACTTTATATACAATCAGAGATGAAAAGTGTGCTGTATATGTATAATAAGAATTGTAATGCATTCTGCTGTCATTTATTTTTTTAAAAAATGAATTTAAAAACTAGAAAAAAAGAGAAAAAGCTAAAGGTAAGTGGCCTTTACTCATTAGTAGCACTAGAGGGTGCCAGAACACTGGAATTGAGTAACAGAAAGCCCATGATCTGCATTACAAAGAAAAGAAGGACTTCAAACAGGGTGAATTCAATACTCCACAAAACTTGTCTCTGCCAAAGGACAGCTTGGCTTTTGACCCAGTTAGTTTGCTCACATTTTGTGAATTCTATGTGTCTGTTCTTGGGGATTTTATTATTGACTTTTTTAGGTTATTGTTTTCTTAAGCTTCTATACAATAAGTGTCCCTGAAACACAGTATAGAAATAACAGAACTCAAGAAATACTCTGATTTTACAATTAAAGAACATTTGGAGAAATAAAAGAGGATTTTACCTAGTTATTAAAAGGGCACATCATGTCCCCACCCCCAAAGTTACAAAAACAGATGAACCAAAAACATTAAAATACATCCTAAGGGGGCTGGGTTGTGGCTCAGTGGTAGAGCACTTGCCTAGCATGTGTGAGACACTGGGTTCAATTCTCAGCACTGCATATATATAAATGAATAAAATAAAGGCTCATCAACAACTAAACAAAATTTTAAAAAATACATCCTAGGACAATGGTCATCTGTAAATAGAGAACAAGGACCTCGTAGACACATACTATCCCACAAGCAAAGTAACTACAATCATCCATTTCTGAACTGTGAAATTAACTGAGTCTGTGGATCAAATGAACATTGTCTATCCAAGAGAAAGTAATGTAGGTAAGACAGTGATGTCTTGCCGCAGTCTGGCTGGGCACAAAATAACCGAGCCACCACATAGCCTTGTAGATTCAAACAGCAACTCTTTATTCTCGAACTCTCACCGACACTCTACCCACACTTCCCGTGAACACCCTGCCTCCACCCGGCTCTGCGCACCAATTCTCTCAGAACCCCGAGAGAACTCAACAGGAACTCCAAAGGAGTGGGCGCCTGAGGCAGCAGGATCCGCCCTAATCCTGGAGCCGCCCTATTCCCAGCAGGATCCACCCTAAACCCGGAGCCACCCTAATCCCTGAGCAGGGTCACCTTTCAACCCAAAATGCCATGCATCATTCCTACTTGGCTATGGCTCTCAGCAATGTCTGTTACATCTTCACAGAGGCTTCCTCCTGTCCTCTCCATCTCAAGACCAGTAACCTGCTTAAAAAGTTATGAAAAGGTGTCCCTTAGAATTTAAGGACACTACACATAACTCGAATCCACACAGAGAAATAAAAAGCAGCAGCAAAGGCGGTTGGGCCCCTGGGGAATATGGAACAGGATGCACACATCATACCTGTAACTCCTTTCTTCCAATAGTTATTTTAAAAGACAACTGCAGAAAGCAAGAGTTACAAAACTGTGTTGAAGGACTTAAAATGAACCAAGAAAAAACTTGTTTTACAAAATAGCCCAAAGGAAGTGGGAGGAAATGGAGTTATATTGGAGTCTGTTTTTGTACAATATTGAACTTAATATTAATCTGAATTAGATTGTTTTTAAAAGCTCATAATACTCCCTAGGATAATTACTAAGAAGTTGAATTTTAAAATTCAATAAAAGAAACAAGAAGAGACTTAAAATAGTATACTAGAATGTACCCACTTAGCAGGAAAGAAGGTATAAGTGGGAGGTTGTGGCTCAGTAGTAGAGCACTGGCCTAGCACATGTGAGCCACTGGGTTTTACCCTCAGAACCACACAAAAGTAAAGGTTAAAAAAAGAAAGAATAAGGCATAAGTGGAGAAACATAGAAACATCATACACATGCCATATTGAAACATGAACCAGACGCGAATTATACCTCCTCAGTAATCATGCCAAATGGAAATTGACTAAACACTAAAATCAAAAGGTATAGATTGACAGAGTGGACTGAAAACAAGATCATGTAACATATTGCTATTGAAGACACACCTTAGATTCAAGAATACAAATAGGTGCAAAGCAATAGGGAGGAAAAAGACACGGCAAATAAGCAAAATTGATATGACTCCTTGACACAGAATAATAGACTTTGGAACATAGTTGTTTACAAAGAAAGAGAAGAACATCTTATGGCAAATGGCCAATTTACTAAGAACATAAGTAGGAATAAACAAATGTGCATAAAACAGCAGAGCACCATTAGGAAGGAAAAGTGAGAAGATTAAGGGAGCAACCAATCATTCAATGTTAACAGTGGAGACTTTGAAATCTCACCCTAAGTAAGAGAGAGAACAACCAGGAAGATCCATGAGGAGTAGAATCCTGAGCAACAGCATGTGGGCATCTACAGCCACAGCATGGACCCCGTCCAGAGCCTAGCTGGGCTGTGAAGTCCTGTGACTAGGTAACAATAATACAGGTGCCATCACTGCACTCTTGGGGGAGGGACCACCTGTCCAGAGATCCTCAAAGGTTTGGAGGGCACAGAGGCACAGAGGTGTGTCCTTGTGGCAAGGAAGTGTGTGCCTTCAGGGGTGATTTGAAGATCTGATGTTTGAAGATCTGACAAACTTCACATGATAGTGAAGAATTAAACAGCTAAGATTTTTTAATATCTATGTTTTTAGTTGTAGTTGGATACAATACCTTCATTTTATTTATTTTTATGTGGTTCTGAGGATCAAACACAGGGCCTTGCATGTGCTAGGCAAGACCTCTACCGCTGAGCCACAACCCCAGCCCAACAGCTTAGATTTTTGAGGTTTGATTTTCCTGGGAGTGTTCACCACATATACTAGAGGCAGGTCTACAAACTTGTGATTTGAAGTCCATGTGGGGGCTTCTGGTATATAAAGATATTCCCTATCTTTTCCTGGGTCCCAATTACAAGGATCTGTGTTTTATAACAAGTCATTAAGCTGCATGACTTAAGGTTCAGTTCTCCTTTCTGTATCCATTGAAGATTACATAAGTACAAATCATTACCTAATATTAAATAACTATACACACACATATATGAACAGTGTACCCATTTATATAGAATGTCCCATCACTTCAAACATTCTCAAGGATTCACAAAATCAGGCAGGTCATAAACTCCAAAAAAGCAAATCTCAACTCACAAGAGAAGAAACAATACAAATACTATGTGCTGATCATAATTTAATATAAGTAGAAGCTAATAGCCCAACTAGAAAATACAACTTTTGTTCAAAAACCTTTTTTAAACTCGATAAAAACCTAGTATTTTTTTAAGTGCTAAAGATTAAAATAATTGAACACCTAGAAAATAATGTATGCAGTCTATCAGAACAAATGAGATACAAGAAAAAAAAAAAGAAAACGGTTTCAAGGAAAATGTGCAGCCCCCAAAGACATACAGTAGTAAAAATGTGCAGAGGGGCTGGCGATGTGGCTCAAGCAGTAAGGTGCTCGCCTGGCATGCGCGGTGTGCTGGGTTCGATCTTCAGCATCACATAAAAATAAAATAAAGATGTTGTGTCCACCAAAAAACTGAAAAATAAATTAAAAAGATGTGCAGAGGATAGCACTGCCTGTTCACTAAAAGCCACTGTCCCCTTATTCATGAAGAACAGTGTGGGCTTCATCCCCCAGAACTTGTGGGTTGGCTATGGTGGATGACTCAGCTAGGGAATGCCAGTGGACAAACTTGGTGCCACCTCAGGGCTGTACTGCCACCTTCTGGATATTCCTAAAGGTCCTCTACTGCCTTGATACATGTGACAGTTCCATGTTCCATGACTTATTTAACTAATTTTCTATTAATGGATGCTGATTCTTTATCAGGGGTTTATTTTGTTGTTTTTGTATGTTTGGTTATTTGGTCACTAGAAACAATGCCATAAGCCAGGTTTGGTGGCACACAACTATATTCCCAGTTACTTGGGAGACTGAGGTAGGAGGGTCACAAGTTTGATGCTAGCAAGACCTTATCTCAAAATAAAAAGTGGTGATGATGTAGCTTACTATTAGGGTACTTGTCTAGCATGCATGACCCAAGGGTTAGATCTCAAGTACCACAAAAACAAAGAAAATAAAGCTGTAGTATAGAGTCTTGTACATACACTTTAGAATACATTGGGAAATATAGCTTTAATTTAAATTCACAGAACTGACATTCAAATAAACCATAATAAGAAGGCTGTTCAGGAATTGAACACAATCCAAATGTTTCCCTTTAGAGTTGATAAAATACATAGAAGTCAGTACATAATTTCATAAGACTCCATAATTTCATAAGACTCCTTGTTAGAACTGGCACATGTGACTTGGACAAGTCACACATTTATAATGGCAAAGAACTCATCTCCCATTTATTTTATTATCTCATTTAACCTGCAAAGCTTAAACAAAGAAAAGCAGGTCATCTTGCATTGTATAAATCATCTAACTGAAGAGAAAGGGTGAAAAACGACTCCCGAGGAGCTTCAGATGATCTAGTTTTAAACATACTTGAGGCTGAACTCCAGATCATGTGTGTGGCTACTCCCTCCCTGGGGAGCTGGGGCTCACTTCACTCACCATCTTGAGAATGACCTGCTTCTGAGGAGTGGGGAAAGAAGTGAGGAAAGTATCTTCACAGTGGAGAAACCTGTGAACAAGCTTATTCTCACATGTGATGAGTCATGTTAACTGCCTGTGTCCTCCAAGGAATGATGAGAATATCACCAGTAGGCTTTTCTTACCCAAAATCCATAATCAAGAGACTAAACATTATGTACATTATATATCATACGTATTATAGAACTGGGGCTCCTGTTATACTTGCCTGGGTACAACTCATAGTAGTTTCCTCACACATTGGTCCCAAAGACCTTTTTCATTTTATAATAAGAATAAGGAAGGACTTCAGAAGTTTCTGACTTCAGAGGGTTATAGAGGCTGATAGTTACCCATTTAGAAATTAAGATCTATAGGAGGCTTCAATGGCTCTTCCATTCCAAGTCTGAAAATCTGTAATGACTTTTGTCTTTTAAAGAACTGATCATACCTACACTCAAAGTGTGCAATTTCTTTTTCTTCCAAATCAAAACAATTGGTGTCCAAAGGATGGTAGTGCTTCATTCACATCCTGACACTGGCACAAATGCTTCATTACCTAAGGCACTGCAGGCCATGTTGTTCACATCTGTGGGACTGAGAGGAAGGGTACTTGGTTATCATTTCCTCATAAGGTCCTCATTTCTCCTCAGAACTCTGAAACACAGAAGACATTAGGTTGAAATATTCAAAGTGATAAGAGACAAACCTGTCAGCCAAGAATCCTCTGGTCAGCCCATGTGTCCTTCCCACAGCAGGAAGCATTGAATGGATTCACTGTTCAACTATGTCAGACAAGGGAAAAATAAACTTGGGTGAATTACAAACTCAAATTCAAATTATTACCAAAAAATCATATATGCTGAATGAGAAATGAAATGAATAAGCATTATGCAATTAAAAACAACCAGAAATAGAATGTTGACAGTGAAATAAAGAAATGAAACAAGACACAAGAAGAGACCCAGCTTCTGGTTCTACCTAAAAGAAGATTGGAAGTTGTCAACCCTTGTAATGAGTCAAACACTGAACTAACCCAAAATTAGCCACTCTTCTTACATCCATCAAAGAATTGAGATGTCAGTGCAAACTGTTGGCCAAAAAAAAATGGTGTATATAAGGGCTGAGGCTGTAGCTAGTGGTAGAGTGTGTGCTTAGCATACATGAGGCCCTGGGTGAACTCTAGAAAGACACATTGATGGGGAGAATTACAACTTACCACAGCCGTAATCTATAAGCACAAACTTGGGTAGAGTTTCTACAAGGATAGGAAAACCCAACCTATAATAGACAAATTGCTGGAGTCTCAAAGGTGACAAGTCCCAGAATTAAAATCTTCAAGCTGCTTACAATGAGAATAGGTCCCACACATTTTCAGGTCATCGTCAGGAGCCTACCAGGTCCTCAGAGTGAAATGTGGAGAAAAAAAGACTTCTTGAAGAGCAGGGTGAACAACTGTTTTCAAATATTCCCAGAACATTTGTTGCTTCTCAATGAGGCCTGCCATCAAGAGAAAGTATTTGGACTGACCTCACCTGACTGGGTTAAATCAGGGAAACACAAACACAGTTTATTTCTGCTCCTGATGGGGTGTGGATTTTCCTGACCAGCAGTCACAGGTGGCTCAGCCCCTGGGGCTGAGGTGGCTGGTTTCAGAGTACCCTCTCCTGTGGACCAAGTGAAGTGCAGTTTTAAAAAAATTAGTGTTCCTCTGGGTGAGGGGTTCAGAATTCTTGGAATTCTTTGATATTTTCTGTTTCTGTGGGACTCTTTTTTTTTCAGACCCTCTCTATTTTCTCTATCAAACCTCCAAGAGCCTTTTTCCCTTTCCACAGTGTCCCTCTCTGACCTGAAAAATGTCTTTCCAGCCTTAGGCCTCTGTCCCCCCAAGCTTTCCAAGTCCTCTCCTGTCTACAATCACCCTTGCTCTAACAGCAGGTCTCACGTGAGCTCATGCTGCCATTGGAAGAAGAGAGCCCTATAATTCATGCATGAATATACTTTTTCAAAACAATTGGAAGTACTTTTATAGGTTTTTTGTCAAGCTAAATGTTTAATATATACATTAAAAGCCATTGCTTCAAACAATTTTTCAAACGATGGATATATGAAAATGTATAATACCACAACTCTGACTATAGCCACTGCTCCCCTTAAGGAGTACAGCAGTCCCAATGTAAGTGAAGTCTCCATGTCCCAGTGACATGTCCGCTCTGTCTTCACTCTTGGGCTAAGTTGCCCAAGCTGGCATCAAAATTTCAATCATCCTGCCTCAACCTCCCCAGTAGCTAGGATTATAGTTGTATGCCACTGTGGCCAGTTACTCTTGTTTTCTTAAGTGTGCAAACTCTTTAATATGATGTTCTTATTCTTCTCCTGGGATGGATGGATGGATGGATGGATGGATGAATGGATGGATAGATAAATATATATATATTTAACTCAGGGGCACTTTACCATGATAGCTATATCCTCTGACCTTTTTATTTTTTATTTTTATTTTTTTTATTTTATTAGATAATTATAATTATACATAGAATTTGAGTTCATTTTGACAAAATAATACGTTCAAGGATTTTGATTAAAATCTTCATTCCCCTCACCCTTTTCCTTACCTCCTCCTTCTCCCTATTCTCCTTCTTCTCCTTTATTAATCTTACTTTCACTCCTTTATTTAATTTTGCTTGATATTTTCTACATGTACATACAGGTGAAATTCTTTTTGTTACATTGATATATGTATATAACATGATATTGTTAAATTCATTTCATATTTCTACCCATTTCCTCTCTTTCTTCCATCCCTCTTATTCTTCTCTACTGATTGACCCTATATCTTCATTATATCTTATTTTTTCCCCCACCACCTTCTTTCCCTTATTTGGCCCTAGCTTCCACATATGTGAGAAAACACTGCGTTCTTGATTTTCTAAGTCTGACTTATTTTGCTTAGCATGAATTTCTACATTTCCTTCCATTACCTGCAAATACCATTACTACATTCTTCTTTATGGCTGAGTAAAACTTCATTGTGTGGATATATCTATATCTATATATCTTTATATTATTATATATAGATATTTTCTTGACTCATTCATTTGTTGATGGGCATCCAGGTAGATTACCTAATTTGGCTCTTGTAAATTGTGCTGCTTTAAACAATAAAGTGGCTGTATGGCTATAGTGTGCTGATTTTAGTTCTTTTGGACAAATATCAAGGAGTGAGATAGTTGACTCATATTGTACTTCCATTCCTAGTTTTTTTTTGTGTGTCTGTTTTTGTTTATTTGAGGAGTTTCCACACTGCTTTCCACAGTGGTTGTACTAATTTTTAGTTTGTATTTTAAGACAGTGTCTCACTAAGTTGCTGGGGGTTCTCACTAAGTTCTAAGCCTGGCCTCAACCTTCTTGCCTCAGTCTCCCAAGTCACTGGGGTTATAGGTGTGCACCGTTGCAGCCAGCCTCTTATTTTCAAGTCTTTTGTGTTGTTGTTCTGATACTAATTACAGCCATTCCATTTTTTTAAATTATTGTTTGCATGGTTTATCTTATCCCATTCTTGTACTTTTTCTCTGTGATTTATACTTAAAAATGTGTCCCTGTTGACAGCATGTAGATAGATTTTGCTTTGCAAGTCAGTCTAGTCATCTTTGCCTTTCAGCTGTAGTATTGAAATATATCATAATATTAATTATTAATATGGTTATATTTAAGTCTACCATCTTGCAATTTGTTTTAAATTTGTCCCATGGTTTTGTTTTTCCTTTTAATTTTTTAAAATTTTTACTCCTTCATTGGGTTTTTAGCTATAGACCATTGTTTTATTCCTTAGGTGTTTGTTTAGAATCCAAAACATGCATCTTTAATTTACCTCAATCTACTTCAATTTATTTTACCACTTCATTTTTAATAAAAGTACCTTACATGAGGGAAAAGAAGGTCACTCCATTCCCTATCTTGAACTTTGTGCTTTCATAATATACAAATTCTACATATTGTTTTTGTGTAGTCACTGGTGTTTTATAGTGACTTAAAAATTAGAAAAATCCTTTTATATTTATATATATATATATATATATATCATTTTCTTTGTTCAAGTAGATCCAAATTTCATCTGATATTTTGTTCTGTCTAAAAGAAGTTCTTTTTAATATTTAAGTGCAAGTCTGATGCATTGAATTCTCTTGGATTTTGTGTCTAAAAATGCCTTTAACTTTCACTTTAGAAATATAGTCACAAGTTATAGAATTCCAGCTTGACAATTGTCCTCCCCCTATATTGTCCTCTGTTTTTTTTTTAACTGTATTTTTATCAATTTGATTACAACCTGTTTCGATATATTTTTCACTGCTTATTCTGTTTGGGTTTCTTGAGCTCCATGGATGTGTGACTTTATAATTTTTGTCAAATTTGGAAATATTCAGCCATTATTTCTTCAAATGTCTTCCTATTTTGTTCTTCTCTACTGTCCTGGGACTTGAGCTACACTTTTGTTGAACTAAATGGTATTATACCCACAGGACACGTTTTTTTGTTTTGTTTTGTTTTTGTTTTTGTTTGTTTATTTGTTTGGTTTTTGGCCATGTTCCCACTATGCTTAATTTTAGGTGGTTTCATTTTCAGTATGCTCCAAGTTCACTATCATTGTCCAACCCCTGTCAAAACTCTAGCTGTTTTTAGAGCTTCTTTGTGCTCTCAGCTGCACTCCACTTCCTTAGGGAGACCCACTTTCACCCTAGCCTTTCCCCACTCCTGTCCCATGCTCTCCAATCTCCTGGCTTGGTAGTACTTCTGTCTATCTTCCATTGTCTGATTATTTCATTCACATCTCTCTCCCCAGCCAGTCTGTCAGATGTAGGAGGGTGGGGCCTGTACTTGTATATTTGCAGGTCCCCAGCACCCATGATCCTGCTTAGTAAATATATCTGTGCTGTTGTGGTGAAACAGAGGTCGAACCCACTCTTGTTCTTTACATGAGGACCTTCACTGGGCCATGGATAGAGCTGGGACAAATCAGGGAGGTCATATCTGGGCTACAGATATGCTACAGATATGCTAATAGCATGGGTTGAAACCAGCCTCACCCCGACCCTGGGTCCCCCAGCACCATCCTGCTGCCAGCTATACATTCTAGAACTTAGATGAGGTTGGAAAATGGGACTTGAGCTATACTGGATCACAGTGAGACTCAGGCAGTTTCTGATAGAAAGAAATGCCCCAGTGAAAAAATGTTTTCACTGTCAGAAGAGCAAAAGATGAGGCCTCCTGTTTCATGTCAGTGGTGCTATTAACAGAAAAAGGTTCTGGGGTGTTGTTTAACTAGCTCTTTCTTGCTTATAGCTCTTACACACCCTCTAAGGCCATTCTTTCTTGTGACTTAACAGGATTTATTGGACCTAAAGACCTCACAAAGGATGTAGCAGGGAAAATTACTTTTATAGTTTTGGGTATTTATTAAAATGTGTGTTTTATGATTTTCAGCAAATATCAACTAATAGTTACTGCATGAATAGAGAGTTCATCCCAGTTTTATGTAGTGTAAGTGGTGAAATACTGATCTCATGTAAAATAAGAGAATATGAGTAAGACTTAGGTTTCTCTTAGACTTTGGTAGGTCTTAGAGAAATTAAAGATATAGGACACAAAGAACCTGACATCTTGAAAATAACTCTACCACTGGGTATTAGCACCTAGAAAAATAATATGTGGAAAAAAGTATTTAGTTGTACTAGTAAATATAATTTATTATCAAATAAAATTTTATTTTAGTCTGCAAAGAGGTAATCATTGGAAATATGATACTCATGTGCTGTCAGGAGATCACTTTTATCTTCTGGAACTTGACAATGAAAACTTCATCAAGAACTACATAATCAAGTGTCTGGAACTATGATTGCTTGCCAACTTTGAGGTATTTTTCCTTTTGGCCTTACAATACTTTTCTTGTTTATACAGATGTAGCTCAGCAGTTTTAGAGATTGGGAGTCACACATTTTCTACTGTCAGCGTGATTTATTACATATGAATAAATGTATATCTTCATGGATTATTTATGTATCTGTATAATTTCATATATAGCATACAGTCATTTTTAAAATTAGCAATGGATCAAAAAATACAGATAATTTTTTTTTCTCCTGGGAAAGACTGGCTGCCACATGGTTCTATCTTTCCTGGTTATTTTCACATGGGTGCCTGGTGGCTGCCAACCTTCTGCTCCTTGGAGACTGTGATCATATGTAGATTCTTTATCTCTCCTGATCTCTGCTTTGGCTGGTGGTCCTCAGCTGGTGCTGCTCACTCCAGGTCCTGCTCTATATTGACCTGGTCTTCTTCTCTGTCTGCCTGTATCCTCTCCTTTACTTAGAAGGTTACTAGTCTTTGATTTGGGGTACACCCTTAATCTTGATGATTCACCTTATTATCCTTAATGAACTACATCTGCAAAGACCATGAACTTCACATTCTAAAGTTCAAATTGTACATGAATTGGGGAGTACATCATCCAACCCATTATAAAGACCAAGCAAAAATAAATTACTAAAGGCACATGCTCCAAATATAATTCTTGCTGCAAATGAAGAAGGACATGGGTTAAACGCAGGCCCACTTGAGAAAACTCTAAAACAACACTGGCCATACACACACACACAAACAAACAAACAAATAAAAAACCTGTTTAACTTTTCCAAAACAACCAAATCAATTCTGGTGTGATCTATGTACCAACCACCTATAAATCTAAAGATGTACTCATCAATATGAGAACTGAATACCTTCATGATTTTACACTGTTCCAGGTATATTCACTTGTAACAGAAACTGAACCTTGACAAGAATCAAGTTCAACAGAAAATAATCTCATTCACCTTCCAATTGGCAAACAGAAACTTTGTTATATAATGGACAAGGCACTAGCATAGTATTTGTAGGTATAATTATAAAATATGCTGTAAGTGTACTATTCTCTTTGAAGTCATGTGTATGTCTGTGTGTGTGTGTGTGTGTGCGTGTGCACATGGGGGTGGGTGAGTGGATAGATAGATATTGAGGGACATTGGACAGAATCAAGGTGTACAGCTAGGTGGGTGCTCTCAAGTCCTGCCATCTCTCTCTGCCACAGCTCCCTTTGAAGTTGGGCTGGGTGCATGTGACTGTGTCCTCACAGTAGATTGGATGGATCACTCCCTCACTTTCAGGCATAGATCAAATTCCTCCTGTTTCTCTCTTCTGAAGAGAACACCCAGCCAATGCACCACAGGTGACTGTAGTGCCAGACAGAACTAGCATGGATCCCTAGGTCAGCATGGGTGGAGAGACCACAGAGCCACTAGACTTGCAACTGGGATGGGAATGAGAAACAGCCGTGCTTGTCCATTTCACAGATCCTTTAAGTGTCTTTCCTTGCTATAGTCTGGGTATTGACAGATCCTCCAAGGCCCATTTACTAAGGTCTTGTCCACTGGGTGGTGCTACTGGGAGAAGGTAGAACCTTTGACAGGTGGGCCTAGTGGGAGGTCCTGAGGTCCCTGGGGTGTTACTGTTTAGAGGAGAGTGGGATTATAGTCATTCCCTCCTCCCCTTTGACTTCCTGGCTGATGACAGGATCAGTTCTGCATTGCCACACACTCCCACCATGATGGGCCATCTCACAACAGTCCCAGAGCAACAGCAACAACCCATTGTGGACTGGCATCTCTAGAACTATGGACCCCCAAAAACCTTTCTATTCATAAGCTGATTAGCACACATATTTGTTACAATGAAGGAAAGTAGACTATCAGAATTATCAACTTTCTAGAGATTCTGAAGCAGTCACACATGCCCTCCTCTTTGCTCTTACAGCCCAGCCTCCACAGTGCCTCCTAGCAGCAGGCTTTGGTCTGTGCATGGCCTGTCTCCCCTGTAGATAGAGCTCTTTCATAAGGCTGGATTCTCTGCCTTAATTGTTGTTATTGCCCAGCCCCAAGAATAATGAGCACACAACTTTCTGATTTGTCTTTCTGCATGAAAGAGGAAGAATTTGTCAAAACATCATTTATAAGCAAAATTTCAAGAAGAATTTATTATAAAAGTAGACATTTCTCATGGCTGAGTCATCACAGGCTCAGCTGGGTTTTTAGCCCCTGACAATGCACTGTCTGCACTGGTTTCCAGTCACCTCCTCTCTGTGCTTCCCCATCCCAACTCGTGTCTGTCCACCTCTCTCGGCAGACATCTTTCCACTTCTCATGAATGAAGGTGACCTATTGGGAATGGCCCTTTCCCATCTTGGCATACACAGTTGCAGGAAGTCACACTCCTGTTCAAGTCACTTCCTGCAGCTTCAAGAATTCCACCTCCTATCTTTACCAGTGGCCTCTGCTCTGTAGAGTCTCTTGCTTGACTGTTTCTCCATGGCAGTGTGAAAAAATTCTCAAGATTTTCATTTCTTAAAGCAAAATCCCCCCCTCTAGATCCTACGGGTGACAGGAAGGACAGGGGAGCTACGCTTGCCCCAGCCCTCAGACAAACTTATGGGTACCAGGACAGAGAGAATTCCCTTTTGGCTGGGTCCTCTTTTCCAAAAGGTTGCTGTTTAGCAGATGGAGAAGGCCAGTGGACACTAGAAGAGGTTCCTACCAACACTGGCTTGACCACAGTCAGGGAGACTGACAACACTCAGAAACTTTCCTAAGCTCACAGGCTCAGATTAATCCTTGTGTTCACAAAAACCTTCCTACTTCTTTCTGCACAGCCTATCCCCTAATAGTGGAGCTGCAAGGAGAGTGGAGGGTAAAATAGGCAGCCTCCAGCCAGGCCCTCTGCCTAGTGGTCACAAAGCCAACCCCTGCTCTTCATGACCCTCACTCCTGTGGTTAGAGTGCACACAGCTCTGCTGCTGTCTGCTGGCCAAGCTTTTAATCCACCTGTGCAGTTTACCCGGATTCGGTAGCTCAAATCCTTCTTCCTTCCAGTTACATTTTGTATTTTACTCCTGGGTGATCAATTCCCCTCTTGGACTATGGCTTCGATAAACATGGTATCCCAACATGCTCTTGCCACCAAAGCACCTTGCCAAAAACCTATCATGTCCTTCTGTGGTCTGAATTCCTCCTTGGAATGTGAGACCCCTGAGCTGGGTGTGACAATATGCTAGGTTCCCAGTGAATTTTTGGTAAGTCAGTGAATGAGTGGAAGGAACAAAATTACCCCCTTTTATCCCCACAGCTTTTCACTGAGTTTGATCCATTCTGTTTCCTCAACAACTCTCAAGTCCATCAGCTCCTCTCCTTGCCTGCCTGGAGTGACTTACCCCAGGGCTCATTTCTTCCTGCTGAGCTTGAAGTACAGCTGTTGTTAGGCCTGTCACTCAGCATCCCATCCTCCTTCTCAACACCACTTCAGATGGCCTGGGACATAACACCCATCACAATGCTGTGCCCCTCAGAGCCTCTGCACAGCTGCCAATGTCCAAACTGAGTGGAGCATGAGGCCAAAGCTGGCTGTGAGGCCCTGAGTGATGGGATCCACTCCTATTAATAGTGTCTCCCGCATCACCTCCCACTCACTCTTGTTGCACCAGCCAAATGAAAGTATCTTCTGAGCCCCATGCCCAGGCTTCTTTTCTGAAGACAAACTTTTAGTTTTAGTACAGTCTTAGTTTATAGAAAAACTGAAAGGCGGTACAGAAGGTTAATGATAACTCTCAGCTAGTTTCACCAAAGGTTAGCATAGACATGGCTTTGAACATCTGTGAAATTAATGAATCTACTCTGACATATTGACTAATGTCTGTGCATTACTCATCTGTAATTCTCCCCTAACTGTTGAGAGCCACAGCTGAAGGGACCCCAGTAAACTTCCAGCTGATTGGCTCACAACAGCCCCAGCAAACTTCCAGCTGCCAGCTGATGATTGGCTCCTCTGCGGTGATGCTCATTGGGCTGTTTCCCCACCCTTTCAGACCACGGAGATGCTCATTGAGGGACTCTTTTGGCTCCGCCCAGACGACCCAGCCAATCCGCCTCAAGAGCAAGAGGAGTGGGGGGGTGGTTAGAGAGGCTTGTGGGAAGCCGGTGGTGGCAGTTGGGCTCTGAAGAAATTCCTGAAGAGCTCGTGTGGTGCAGCGTGTGTGTTCTAAAAATAAAGTTCGTTTCTGCTTGATAAGTGGCTTGTGAATTGTGCCCAGCCAGACTGCGGCATTTCGCCTAGCTGTCTCCTTGCAAAATTCCTCATTGGCAACCTTCCATAACAGGTATTGTCCTCCATTTAGCACAGCTTTACACATACTAGTCCAATATTCTGGCATCATGTTCAAGTTGGTAATGGATTCGACCATGCTTACAATGAAGGGTGCTTGAGGACCATAGGTTGTTACAGCCTCTTTTAGCTGCTTCACTGTTTTGAAATCTAAAGCATGGTGAATTCGCTGCCCTCCTGCCTGCTCAAATACAGGGCATACTAATATTTGAAGTCCTGTCTCAGGATCCCATCTATCAACTACGGGGGTTCAGGGCCTCCCAGCATATGGAGGTGGCGCTGTTGGTTGGACACTTATGCCCTCTGATGATACAAAGGTGTTAGTAGCAGTCTCCTGTTGTAACTTTTCCCCTGATGGCTTTTTCTGCTCTAAACTGTCTTTCTGTGTCTGACTAGCTTGAGAGACCTTCTCTTTTACTTGAATTTTTTCCTCTGTCTGACTAACTTGAGAGATCTTCTCTTTTACTTGAATCTTTTCCTCTGTCCAAAACAGTTAAAAACAGATAATGCCCCTGGTTATACTTCTACCTCTTTTAAACAATTTTGCTCATCATTTGGCATTACTCATATAACAGGAATCCCATACAATCCACAGGGACAAGGAATTGTTGAAAGAGCTCATCAAACTATTAAAATGTACTTATTAAAGCAAAAAGAGGGAATTGGGGAGGGGTATATATTCCCCAAAGATAAACTTAAAATAACACTTTTTACTCTAAACTTTTTAAATTTGGATTCATCAGGGTTTAGTGCTGCAGAAAGGCACATGTGTCCAAAAAATGTACATAAGCCCAAGGTACTTTGGAAGGATATTCTAACAGGACAATGGAAAGGTCCTGACCCAGTAATTGTCTGGAGTTGGGAGTCTGTTTGTGTGTTTCCATACGGAGAACAGCAGCCGATTTGGATTCCAGAGAGATTAACTAAGGTCCTGACCCAGTGATTGTCTGGAGTTGGGGGTCTGTTTATGTATTTCCACAGGGAGAACAGCAGCCGATTTGGATTCCAGAGAGATTAACTAAAGGGATTTCTACAGTCCAAAAAGAAGATGATTTGGTTCAAATCCATAATAGCTGATATCCAAAACTCCAGTTTGGCTATCCTTACATCTATGACAGAACCAGGATGCTTTTTTCAATATCTATTTTATTATTGCCCTTTCCCACATCATGAAGTTCTATTTTGTTTTTTAAGCTCATATAGACCTAGGTTAATGTTTTGCTGATCAGTTCTATTTTTTGACTATAGAGTTTTTAAACATTGCAATGGAGATTTCACCTGTAAAAAGTTATAAGGCCTTTACTATTATGTTATGTGTTGTATGTATTATATTATGTGTGCACACTTGTGTTTTGTGTTGTATGTTTGTATGTACATATATCCATATATCATATATGATGAGTGCTCATGAAAAAATGGATCCAAAATTTTTTTTCTTATTCACGTGATTTAAATGGTTTAATTTAAATTGGGTAAACAGCTGTAGAGGATTGTTTTAATATGTGAACAAAAAAAGGAGGTTAACAGATCTGTTTGTTTACTTTCACCTTTCCTTTTCATTATATTTAATAATTCTATTCAGGATAATGTAAATTGTTCAGAAAATTGTTTTCTTTTAGTGCCTTCTGGAATGTTACATAATTTTTTCTTTAGCCATTATTGCCAGAATTCCTATCCTCATCCCAGTGCTGGTGAAGACAAAGATAAAACCAATCTACAGCTTCTGCAATAGCTATCACTGAACTGCTTGCAGAACTTTCCTGGACTATGTATCACTTCTATGCATTGTGAACTATCTGTTGGTGCAGCAACTTGTGGTAGTGTTGGGATATTTTAGCTGATGGTGTCATCTGTGGTACAATTTTCCCAAAAGGAGCCTTCAATTGGCTTGATGTATCCTCCTCCCTTCTGCTTGTGATGGTCGTTCAGCTAAAATTTGGGGGCCAACAGAGATGAGGCAAAGAACCTCACCCCCCGGCTGGTACAAAGGCCTATCCACAGGTATGGCTGTATGCTGGACTGGTAGTCAATGACGGGCAAGATCCAATTGCAATGGTACCAACTTAAGACAGAAGGCTGACACCCTGAGGTCAGCACATCTGATGACGGGTAAGAACCATATGTAGTACTGGACAACCTAAGGCAGGCACGGTCCCTAAGCCACATGCTTGTTGTTTAAACAAAGAGGGGGAGATGTTGAGAGCCACAGATGAAAGGGCCCCAGAAAACTTCCAGCTGATTGGCTCACAGCGGCCCCAGCAAACTTCCAGCTGCCAGCTGATTGGCTGCTCTGTGGTGATGCTCATTGGGCTGTTTCCCTGCCCTTTCAGACCATGGAGCTGCTCATTGGGGGACTTTTTTGGCTCTGCCCATGTGACCCAGCCAATCGGCTTCAAGAGCAGGAGGAGTGAGGGGGGGTAGAGAGGCTTGTGGGAAGCCGGTGGTGGCAGTTGGACTCTGAGGAAGTTCCTGAAGAGCTCGTGTAGTGCGGTGTGTGTGTTCTAAAAATAAAATTCATTTCTGCTTGATAAGTGGCTCATGAATTGTGCCTAGGCAGACTGCAGCACCTAACATCTTTCTTCTGTCTGGAGAACCCAAGTAGGATGCTATGTTATGGGATGTGGTCATGTTGTGTAGGCTCCTCTGGGCAGTCATGGTATCTCAGACTTCTCTGGTTTTGAGGACCTTCCCAGAAGCATTTAGAGGCACTGGCCAGAGGTTTGTAGAACATCCTCAACTGCACTGCTTTGAAGCCATTTCCCAGCCTACAATCTTGGGCTTTTACTCTGTACAGAAGAAAGAAATTAACTCACAATAAAAATAATTTCTGTAGAATTTAATGAATTTCTGCTATTTACAATCTTCTCAACCTAATGATCCTGGGAGTTATTTAAAGAGAAAGAATGAAAGTCAAGAATAGTTAGAATTTTAGCTAATAGCTAATCCTCCAACTGCTAGTTTAAAATCCAGGAAAAGTACAATTTCTAAAACATGAAAGAATAAAAACAAAAAGGAAGGAAAGAAAGGAGGCTGTGAAAGGGAAGGAGGAAGAGGAGGAAAGAGGAAAAAGGAGGTATACCACCTCCATTGAATGTTATAATTTTCAATTTGGGAAGAACAAGAAGAACCTGGACTTGGTAATAATAATCCACTTGTGCCCATGATTTTATGGAGACTTCTAAGTACAAAGACAGAAGTTTGTCATGACAGAAGTGGAAATCCATCTGTAAAGGCCTTCATCCAGGGATAAACAAATAGGAACCACAGAGGAATGTGGAGCCTTTGAAAAAACATGTTAAAAGTTAGTCAGAAAGACAGAAACTGCACCACTGTGACATCTGGATAAGAGTAAGATAAAACCCCCTTGTAGCTAGGGGTTCAGTCTTGCATGTGGGGGAGGCTGCTGTGTAGAAGCTTACCCAAATGGCTTCAGAAGGGCCCTAGAGGCACAGATCAACCCTGTTTTCTGACTCAATGTCATTGTGTTAATCTTTTGTTCCTGCTTGACAGTTTCCTAAAGCAGCAGATACCAGGCTACCTTGCAAGTGAATCTGCACTTGAGTGGACCAGGGAATCTATCACTGACCCACTCTCCTCTTCTTGGAACTACAGACTTCACATCCCTCAGGTCAACCATCCACCCAGCAGGAGACCTTGATGCCAATCACAGTGGGAGTGTGTGTGTGTTTTTTCTGAGGCCTGGGTTTTAATCACAGGCTGATCCCTGGGTGATGGGTTTGAAGATACCTGGAGAAAGGCAGGGTGTGTGATGGTCAATCCTGTATGTTCACTTGGCCAGATTATGGTGCCCACATGGTCAGTCAGCCTGGATGTTGCTGCAAAGATATTTTAAAGATGTGATTGACACTGAAGTCTGCAGATGGAGAGTCAAGCAGATTGCCTTCCATAATGTGAGTGGACCTCAGCAAATGAAAGGTCTTAAGAAATAAGACTGGGCTTCCCTCTGGAAAAGAAACCTCTGCCCACAGACTGCTTCCAGACTAAGCTGCAACCTCAGCACTTCCCTGGGCCTCCAGCCTGCAATCTGCCCTGCACATCACATTAAACTTGCTACTTTCCACAGTTAGTGAGCTAGTTCCATAAAATAAGGCTCTCTCTCTCCCTCTCCCTTTCAGTACTGCAACTCCACATTTCAGGAGATCCATCCTTTCTGACATGTGACCATTGTGACCCTACAGGTAGGTTGGGACATGCTACTGACAGGTAGTTCGCTATGGTGCAGAGGCAATGAAATAAGCAGAGGTCTCTTCTCAGGCCTGGCAGGAAGTCACCTTGCCTCGGACTCTGGTTCTGGCAGGCCTACACTGGGCACACATTCTGGTGATGTTGCACTTGCTTCTATCTGGCCAGGTTGGGATGTGCACAGGAACAAAGATTTTGCTCTTCTATCATCTTCAAACCTTAGGATGCTACTCTTTGAACTATCAATGTAAATGATGCTTGCAATTCATCCTCTCCAGAAAGGCAGTCCATCATCCAGGAACACAACCAACAAGGAAATTACACTCAGAGAAAAAGTAGATGATTAAGAAAATTTGTGAGAAAATCAAAGAACTTCCCAGGTGGCTCCGGACATCTGACAAGGTGGGATCTGTGTTGAGGAATATCCCCAGAATTGAACTCTGGCCAGGGCTCAAGTTTCTGTACATATGACTGAGTCTCTTGGCCAAGCAGGACAGGGAGGTCAGCAGGATGATGTGGGGATCTCCACCTGGGCTCAGCAATATGTCCACAAGTTCACATGTCTCCTGCAGCTTGGCAGTGGCATGACTTCTTATCTTCCCAGCACCTGGGAGATGGGAGATGACTTGTGTTCTTTGTAGCCATTGTTCTACTTTAAGCCAGACCCTTGTAAATGGCAAGAAGTATGGAAGAAAGGGAAGGAAAAGAGAAAGTATAGGAGGAAAGTGGGGGATGGTTGGTGCAGAGCAACCTGGAGATGGATTCCTATTTCCCATGCTCCCCTGGGGCATCCTGTAGAACTGCCAGATGAAAGGAAGGTCTCACAATGCCCCTGTCATTTAGTGCCTTTTTGATGAGAGCAGTGGTAACAGTGAACATTTTCCAGAAGTTACCACCTTAGGTGTAGCCAATATTCATTATTCACGTCCTGTATTTGCAAGTTTACTGCTTGCTAAATCTTACTTGTAACCCCCAAATGAGTGCCCACGTGCACAGAGCCACCTGATATCTATGCACCAGCTGAGGCTGAATGAGACCCCTGTCTTCCTTTTTGTTCTTGCACTGTAAACAAGTGTATTTTTCTCCACCTGCCCAGGGCCCTGTTTTTTTTTAAAAAAAAAAAAAACCCTCCACACATCATGCTGAATGCTCTTGCATTCCTGAGCAAAGGAAGGCTGAGATGGCCTCATGGAGAACAAACACATCACAGAATCTCTCTTCGAGCATAAGCTGTGGCACTGCTGGCCCTGTTTCATGCTAACCAACTAGCAGCATGTATCAGTTAAGGTGTCTCAAACAGAAGCACACATACCACAAGGTGATATATTGTTGGGTGGCTGCAAGCAAGTGCAACCAGAGACTGGCAGGCACCTGGCCCTGCTGCACCTAGGATCAGCACCCCAACATTCCCCAGTTTAGGGTTAAAGGTGACTTTACATAGCAGAACTGCCATTGGAAACAAGAACTATTATGCAGTTCACTACTAATTTGGGGCATCCTGATCCTGGATGGGTGCTGGATCCCATGGGCAGCGGCTCAGTGCTCAAGGGGACGTGATGGAGCAGAGTCATCCTGAGTAAAGATCAAGTGCTTCCCTTGTTGTTCTCTATTACCCTCCTAGGCAATCCTGAAAAGTACACCCTGTTGTTGGTCAGGACTTGAGTGGGGTTTCATGGGTTTAATTGTTTGCCCAAGGTAATCACAGAACCAGTGACTCCTGGGTCCAGAAGTCCAGCCCTGGCAGTCAGACCATGGAGCCCTGGGTGAACCCTGAGCGATACTGCCCACTCACCTTCCCTTCCTGCTGGGGCAGAGTTGTGGGTGTCGGGGGACTAAGACAGTTAGTACACAGAGACCCTAGACTGATGCTCCCATGCAAATGACATGTGAACCCTTGGGGACATACTAGACCCACAGCACCTGGTGTGCTTAGGCTCTCTTCTATTTGTGTTTTGTGCTTCTGAGGTAGATTTTTGCTTTGTGGTTACCACAGTTTATATAAAAATCTTAGGCTTTATGCAGAAAACAACTTAATTTCAATTATATACAACTCTGTGCATTGATTATGTACTTTCAAGACAAATTTTATGCTTTTGATGTCAACATTTCCATCACTTTGTACCAAGTATCATGAAAATCTGTTTGATCTACAGTTGTCTTAAATATTTTTCTCTCTCCACATACTAGAGAAAAATATTGACTCAGTATTACTTATAGTATCGGTGTCTGGGCTTTTATATGTTTTATGTTGTGAATTAGTAATTTTGTTTGTTTGTTTCAACTTCACTCCCTTCAGCAGTTGCAGGGACAGACCTTGTGGTGGGGAACTTGGCTTTTCTTTAGGAGAGTCATCACTACTTCCTCCTCATTTCTGAAGTGCAGTTTTGCTGAATAAAGTATTATTGGCTGGTGAGTTTTTCCTTTTTTCCCTTTAGCACATTGAGTTTATCCCCTGCTCTTGCCTAGCCTACAGGGCTTCTGTAGATCAAGTCCTTGAGTGCCATCTTGGGGCTCCTTTGTCTGAGATAGAGAAATATTTTTAAAGCACCACAGTTTCTGTGCACTGAAGATAAGCGTAGTCTCAAAGAGTAACAGGGTTCTTCCTATACCTGAACCCTGCCAGGTAAGGACTGTGCTGGAGCTGCAGGAGTCTTGTTTGGAGCAGAGCAGATGTTATGACTCAGCAGAGCAGAGTGAGGTGGTTGGGCTACTCCTTATAGCTCCAGCATAGAGGCAGGAAATGTGTTCCCTCTATCTGGCACTCTCTCTCTCTCTCTCTCTCTCTCTCTGTGTGTGTGTGTGTGTGTGTGTGTGCTTTTTTTTAATTGTTGTTGCTCTGATCAAAGAGACAGAAAATGATCTTAGTCTGGGATAAGCCAAAAAAAATGTAGTTGGAAGGAACCCTATGTGATGCCATTCCTCTAGCCAATGTGAGACAGCCACAAATTTAATAGAATTAGGAGCATTGCACTTGAATCAAATTAAACTTGAAATAAATTTGTAGCAGGATACTAAGAAAATTAAGCACAAGAATCCTTACACAGAGTTGCCAGTGACACCCAGCATGGACCTCTGCAATGCTTCCTAAGACAACTGAAAGTCTGAAAAAGGAGAAAAGGAATCTGCCTCTGCTTCCTACTCCAAGGCCTTTTTTTATTTAAGAAAGTGTATCAAATGGTCTGGTCTGCTTTTGTCAGGAGACAGAAATTTTAAGAAACACATAAAAAGACATCCACTGTGATTCTGGCTAACTTTTAAGCACACCACAAAAGCATAGTTACATAAAAAATGAAGAAAAATACATTTTTTAGAGTATTAGAATATTTACTTTATTTAAGCCATGTAAATGATACGTGTCTGTGGATGCAGGTGCTGTGGCTGCTTTGAAGCAGCAGCAGAAGGGCTGAGGGGTTGTGGTAGAGATGCATGGGTCACAAAACAAAAACAAAACTCAAAACATGGTTTTAGCTTTTACCCACATGTGCCCCACTTCTTAATAAATGGGGTGAGAAACATGAGGATCAGTCTGAAAACTGTAGGAAGACTTTTGATTCTCTTTCACTCTCCATGTCCATCACAAACTGGAACAGCTGTCAACTAGGCAGCATCCAGAAATCCAAGGTCAGTTTAGAGCTGACCAAGAAAAGATGAGATAGAGGGTCTGAGGGGCAGGCTGGTGGCCTGCAGTAGATGAAGAAGCAAGAGTTGTCCTAAGGAACATAAGCAGGACAGAGCCAAGACAACACTCCTCCTCTGCTTGCAGCTACCGCCCTCAGAGCCCAGGGCTGGCTATCGCTCTCCAAGGCTTTCCCAGCTGTCACCTTCTCAGCCCCTTAAAGTTGCATGGCTCATTCACTCCAAACTCCGAATCACATTTCCTTTTCATTGTAATCCTCTAATAATATTGTAAGCTTCCTCTTTGTTAAGTTTATTGTCTAGATCAGAGATCAGCAAAGTACAACCCTCCAGCCAAATCTGGCACCCCACCTGCTATTAATTAACATTAATATTCACATTATGTTTTGCTAGAGCACATCCAGGCCCATTTGTCTGTGGCTGCAGGGGCTGTGGCTGCTTTGAAGCAGAAGCAGAAGGGCTGAGGGCTTGTGGTAGAGATACAGGAGTCAAAAAGCCAAGGATTTGCACTTTCTGGCCTTTGCAGAAGGTCTCCCTACCTTTGGACAAGCTCCATAAGTTCAGGAAATGGGTTTTCTCAATCCTGTGTCCCAAGTGCTGAGCAAATAGTTGAGGCAGGAATGGATGAATAATGCCTTAGGCAGAAGGTGTTCTGTTTTGTAGCTTTAAAAGAGAGACAGGCAGGGGAACCTGAGTCACCACATCTCATACTAGTATTGCAACTGGAACACAAAGTTCTTTGCACCAGCAGTGAAACCTTTATGTCTCTACTAATTTAGAAAACACTGGGTGTTCATGAGAGTTTTTTCCATTCTTCAGTTCAAGAACTACAGGAATAAGGGGTCAGTAGAGCAGGTTGATGAGGTTTGCTCTTGAGAACTGGGAAGCTGGAGAAACCATCCAAGTCCCCACTTCTCCTGGATTCCTCAAGAGGCTCAGTTCCGGTCCTCTCCCAGCAGTAGAGGTGCACTTACATATTTCTGTAGCTTGGTTCATAGGTCATGTTTTCCAGGGGAAAGAGGCTCCAGAACAGCCAGGTCATTGTCCCCAGCCTCTATGGGAGGAGGGGAGGAGATGGTGGCAATAAGCTCAAGTCTTTGTTACTCAGAATCCAAGCAGAGGAATGTCCTGATTCCATTTCTGCTAGAGGACTGAGGATACCTGTTTAATTTCTTGCATAAGATTTTTTTCCTTATAGTCCTATAAATAGTCCCTTTTATCTGAAGATTATTGCTTTTATAATCAATGAATTTTCATCTTAATGCATACTGAAAAAATTGTGAATCTGTAAGCAAGAGGATAAATCAGAAAGCAGAATCGAGAAAAGCCATTTGAAAAGGAACAAGAAATGAAAACCACAGTGATCCATGTACTACAGGCATGAAAGGTGTGTTTAGCAGAAAATGACCTGACTTCTAAACATAAAGGGTATTTTATCCTCAGCAATCAATGGCAGCCTTTGGAATTTTGGCAAATATGGTTAGAAAAAGATGTTGCCTTTGTTAAGAGCTAAAACTTTGTGTTTTTTCATTTTTCTGAGATATCTATAATATATATTTTCTTTTTTTCAAAATTAATTTTTAGGGATGGGGTTGTAGCTCAGTGGTAGAATGTTTGCTTGCCTTGCATGTGTGGGGCCCTAGGTTTGATCCTCAGCACCACATAAAAATAAAATCAATTTTAAATTTTACTATTGATACAGGAATCCATTCTTCTATTGCAGATGAAATCATCACAATATGTTATTCTGCATTTCCAAGCTTCCTCCCTCAAACATCCCCAATTATTACCATTACTATGGTATCTTGAGTGTTATCCACATTAAAAATACTATTATAACCACATGGATATACATATAGAAAATACTTTGCATTATTCCATGTTTTATCACACAGAACAATAATAATTTATAATCCTATGTTTGCTTCATTCCGCACCTTGTTTTTCAGCAGAAGGATTTTTGAGAGAGATTCATTTTGTAAAGCAGATAGAAAAGAGATGAAAATATAGTTTATTAAATCTTTACGAAGCTCTTTAGTTCCCCTAGAAAGCATTTGCTACTTGTTGTCCATTCATCCTTCCCCCAATAAATATTAGTGAGAATGTGGTGAAAAAGGTACACTCATACACTGTTGGTGGAACTGCAAATTGGTGCAACCACTATGGAAAGCAGCATGGAGATTTCTCGGAAAATTAGGAATGGAACCACCATTTGACCCAGCTTTCCCACTCCTTGGTGTATACCCAAAGGACTTAAAATCAGCATACTGTAGTGATGCAGCCACATCAGAGTTTGTAGCACCTCAATTCACAATAGTTAGACTATGGATCCAACCTAGGTGTCTCTCAATAGATGAATGGATAAGAAAATGTGGAATATGTACTCAGCTTTAAAGAAGAGTAAAATTATTGAATTTGCCAGTAAGTGGTTGGAGTTGGAGAATAGCATGCTAAGCAAAAGGAGCCAATCCTAAAAAACCAAAGGCCTATTTTTATTAATATGCAGATACTAATTCACAATAAGGTGGGGAGGGGCAGTAAGGAAGAATAGTGTTACCTTAGATTAGGTAGAGAAAAATGATGGGAGGGGAGGGGAGGGGATGTGGAGATAGAAAATATAGAATGAAACAGACATTTTTACTGTATGTATATACATGACTGCATGACCAATATGATTCTGCAACATGTACACTCAGAAAAATGAGAAACTATATCCCATCTATGTATGATATATCAAACTGCATAAATGCATTCTACTTTCATATATAACTGAAACAAACCAACAAAAAAGAAATAGAGCAGAGCCTGTAACCTCTAATCCCATTTTCCCTTCCTATCATAACCCTCTGAAAATGACCCTATTAGCAATATAGGAATGCATTTCTTTATGTCCATTTTATATTTTATGTATATGGAATTATATAGTGAAAGAAACTTCTTAACTTCAATGTTGTTTGTGAGAATCACATATCCTATTGCCTGAAGCCCAAGTCTCTTCATCTCCTTTTGATAGCCTCCTATTGTGAGTGTGTGTGTGTGGTTTTTTTTTCCCCTATGAATATGTGGTATCTTGAAGAGTTTTACCACCTGTGGGTATTTGGGTTATGAAGAAGTATCCTCCTATGATTGCTGTGGTAAATGTGTTTAGGTAAATTGCATGTAAGTATTTTTTTTATTTATATCCTAAGACTAAATTTCTGGATCATCAGTTACACATATTTGTAATTTAGTATATATTACCAAATGCTTTCCAAAACAACTGTATGAATTCAATCCACTAGTAACATGGAGACACTCTAATCTATCCATATCCTCACTTACATTTATTACAGTCTGTCTTTTGTTATCTTAGTGATTCATCTGGGTGGGCAATAGTGACATATTGTGTTTTAATTTGTGTGTCACCAATGACTAAGAAACTTCTGCATTTATATAAATTTTTTTAAAAAATTTTAAATGGGTCTGGGGATGTGGCTCAAGCGGTAACACACTCACCTGGCATGCGTACGGCCCGGGTTTGATCCTCAGCACCACATACAAACAAAGATGTTGTGTCGGCCGAAACCTAAAAAATAAATATTAAAAATTCTCTCTCTCTCTGTTTAAAAATTTTTTAAATGGCTAGAAAATAAACTCTTTATTTCTAAAAAATATTTAAAATGTAACATACTGTCCATTGCTTCTAAAATTTTTCTTCAACTGAGATGATAAATACTGTTAATCACATTTTCCTAATATTGTTATTTTAATTAAAATACATAAATAAATTTAACATAATTGTGATTAATCACCATAAATATGGTTTCTTAAATAATCAAATTAGAAATTACAACTGACACCCAACTAGTTTCTCCCTTTTTGTTCAGTTGTTAAAGAAACAACAGGATCCTACCTCAAATCTCTCCACAGCAAACTGAATTAACCACCATCATCATGGCACTGAGATTATTTTCTACTACTTTAAACCATACCACAGATTCTGAATATATAGCTAGACTTGGTCCTTATATTTCTGTACATATTTATCCCCTTGTTTGGATTCCAGTTTACTATCTCTTTTTTAACCCTTCAGATTCTTTCACAGCATCAAAAGTCCTCCATTTTCCTTCCTCATATGCACAACACACCAAGATTCCTGGACCTCTGACAGAGAATAATGCCCACACATATACAGCTTTGAGGTCCCTAATCTTTTATTGTCAGATGCTGTAAAACTCATGGTTTTCTCATCAAAAAACTCATGGATTTTCTGCTCATGAATGAAGATGTTTTCCATTTCTTCCCCCAAAGCTCAGGCCACTGTCAATAACTGTTCTCACTGTACACCCTTCTGGGCCCCTATTTGGGAATCTGTAAACCTACAAGGACTACATTCTAATGCACTTAGGCAAATAGGTGTTAACACATTTCCCCCCATTTCATTCTTATTTCTTTCTTCATATTTTCACTGATATCATTCTGGGTTTATTTGGGTTACTGCACAATGATCTAAAAATTTACCTTCTTACAATTCTCATTTATTACTCTGCTTTGTCACTACGGGCAAGCCTACTTATTTAAAAACAGATGACATCCCTGCATATATATTCTGTGCTTTTGCACAATTTGCTACTCATTGGAATATCATTATAACCCATGGAATTACTCATACTCTTACCAAACAATCATGGCTTGAACCAGCACATTGTATCCTAATGACATGCCACTTATATAAAAAAATTAAAAGGGGACTTAACCCAGAGTAGAAAAATTTTATGAAATTATTCTATTTAATTTTATGAAATTGGGCATCAAATAAAGGATATAAGGGACAATGGGGATCAAGTAAACTTAAGTGGTGGCTTATAATTCCTAAAAGTTTTAGTGAGAACAGGAAATTTCTTATATTTGAAATATCCTGTTTACATGACAGTCATGTTTTCTTGTTTACACTTAATATACTCTGGTTATTCTAATTTATGGGAAAATGAGCTGATTTTTATTATCATCAATGCCAAACAAGGCTTTAAATCAATTAAAATCTTTCATTAAGATGAAGTTACTTTCACACATGCTACAATCATAATAAGTAAATTTCTTTGTATAAAGGCATATGCTTTGTTTGGATTTTAAAATATCCCTGACTGCAAGATTTTGTATATAAAACTCCCATTGTTGCTTATGTAATAGTAAATTAATCAAATGAGGTCACACTACCTACAATCAAATAAAATGAAAATAATTTACTCATAGAATTAATTTTCAAATCATCTTTATTTACAAAATACTATCCTAAGAATTATAATTCCATTAAGCTTCAACTGGAGCAAAAGTATAATCATTTAATTAAGTAAAAGGAGATACTTAAACTAAAAGTGAGAGATAAGTCAAATTCCTTTTGAAGAGAGATCAGAAACATCAGGTTTCTTGTTTTGGATGTTCAGTAGCAGTCTCATTTGAAGTGGAATCAACCCTGAAGGAAACTCACTTCTACATTCAGAATGTGGAGGTGGGGGAGGAATGCAGCTCTTGGGGGAAGATAATGAGAAAAACACCTCAGTGAATAGACATTTCCCATTAGGAATGGAGGGGGTGGTGGGCCCAATGGAAAATAATCTCCAGATGCTCCATAAATGTTTCCTGGAGGAAGTAAAGGAAAACAAGCTCCTCTTCTCATGAACTGATTCCTTGGGTCCACTGGAAACAATGCACCTCTGACTGGAGGGGAAGATGAAAGAACAAAACCAGAGCCAGTTGCTTGGTTTTCAGCAGGGAGAGATGAATCAGGCACATTGGTATTACAAAGATTGACTTTGGTATCATTTTTACTAGATTCCATTTCTGAAGATAGAGGCCCATACACTTTATCCAAAGAAGGCATATTAAAACTTCTGTGTTCCACTGGTCCAGAAAGTCTACCATAATTGAATAATATACATCCTGCCTTTGTAGAAGAAGATGTGGAGCAGAATATGGTTGGTTTATTGGAGGGATAATCAGCCTACAGGCATTTTCCTATGGAGGTGAAAGGGGCCCAGTATTATAAGACACTCTCTGAGGACCAGTTAACCCAACATAGCCTGATTTTCTCCTTTCATTGATAATCGGAGGTCCCAGAGGATTCTCTTGGCCTCTTGAGCCTCTTTCTCCTCCCACTGGCACCAAAGGTGAGAATATGAGTGGACCCTTCTTTTCCAAAAGAGGACCTCTCATTTAAGATGGAAGTTGACCCAATAGTGAGAGACCATTTGGGGGAATGCTCTCTGGCAAAGGCTGTACTTGAATCATCAAATGTATAAGCATCTTTTTTCCTAAAAATTTAAATTTAACCTAATTTTCAGTTAATTTTTATCTGTTGTGAGCATTTTGTTTCCTTAAATCGTGAGATATCTTTTAGCACTCTGAGCTGCAAGCTCATTATCATGTGCTTTTTTTCTCACATTACATAATCTGCCCCTGATAAGAATGAATTGTTCTCTCCAAATCTTCTTTAAGATCTTTGACTTGCTTTCTATAGTTCTCCAGCTGTTCAGTTGTATGACTGATGTTTTCATCTACTTTGGAAAGTTTCTCCTCTCACTCTAACTGGTAATTTTCCTCTCCTATTATTTTTCTTTGGAGTTTCATTACATTTTTTATATAGTTCAATCATGACATTAAATTTCTGCTGAAGATTCTGATTCTTTTAAATTGTGTATTTTTGACTGCAAAGATGCTTGCTCTATCTTAAGATTTTGTAATATATTCTATAAGGTCTCCTTTACTTCATCTACTTCATTTTATTTCTTTCTCCTTCTAAGGTTTTAAAAGGGGCATTTAATTGGCACCATAAACCTGTTCCTTCAAAGCTCCTTTTGGCTGATCATCTAAGTGAGCACCAATTTCTGATTCACTCTTCATTTTTAATTCCAAGTTACCATCATCTATTAGATCTTCTCCAAGTACAGAAGCCCAATCTTTCATCTGCACCAAGTGTTCAGTCAGAGACTTACTGTGATTTTTCTTTCTCTCTTAGAACTTGTTCTGCATATACTGTAGAGTCTTCCAGTGTTATTTTCTGTTTATTAAGGTCATTCACTTTTTCTTTCCATACTTCAGCTTCTTGTAAAAGTTGTTTCTGACTATATGAATTTGAGAATTTTCTTTCAAAACCTCTTTTATTGCTAACTTAAATCCTTCTGCATTTATTTGAAATATTCTCAAGATTATTTCAACTTTGGCTATTAGTAACTTGAGGGGTTTTGATTCATCTTCTAGGGACTTAATCCTTCTTGGTATATGTGCCATCAATTCATCCTGTTGAGAATGTTTAGTTTTCTCTTTTTTTAGCTCCTTTTCTAGAAAGAGTATTTAATCCCCAAATTAATTCAGACCTATTCCACTTTTCATATATTGCCTCCAAATTTTCTGCTTCTATGGACTTCTCCAAAATGGCATCCTTTAAAGATGACTCTAAGCCTTCATACTCTTTTTGAACAAGGCTAACTTTTTCAAGTAGTTGACATTTTTCTTCAATTAGTCCACCAGGTTTTAGAGCAAGCTTTTTCTCTCTTCTCACATAACACCTGCTTCTAACACATTAACAACATGTCCACAGAAACAAGAGAACAGGAAAAAATCCAATAGCTGCATATATCAACAACTCCCAAGGATATCCATAAGGATGAGGGCCTGGTTTCATATCTGCAGACAATGATACCAAAGCCCTGTGTACTTCTTTCAGGACCAGCCCCAAATACAGCTGAGGGGCAACCATTGGCACCTCCATCATGCTAAGGCTGCTTTGCCTACTGCTACTGCAGCCACAGCCTGCCCAGCCATGCCCAAACAGGCTGTGGACATTCAGGTCTTTGGTCAGGAACTCAAACCTGTACCAGGCAATGGAGCATATCATTGTGAAGCAGCTGCAGAGTAGCGGGGGTGGAGCTGTGGGCATGGGCATGGGAAGCCACAGTCATAGGCTCCCAGAGGCCTAGCACACTCAAGTTCCTGTCAGGGAAGCTTGGCCCCTTCACTATGCTGTGCATCCTGAAGCAGTGCAGGTTCCAGTGTGTCCCAATTGAGCCTGAGAGGACTCCTCTCCATGCCACCCACCCTTGGTTTAGTTTCAGCCAGGCCAAGGCAGAACTTTTTATGTGCTTCCATTCAGTCATAATGTCAGCCAGTTTGATGTAACTAAAATTCTAAAGCTTTGTAAAATAATTTAAAGAGCTAGTACATCATATATTGGTACCACTTACCCTTTATTGTAACAACTCATTTCTTTCCCTCCCCTCCTGTCTTCTCCCTTTTTACTTCCTTCCTTCCATCTTTCTCCCTTCCTTCCCTTTCCTTTTGTTGCAGTGTTGGGAGTTAAACTCCAAGTCCTTCTCCATGCTAAGCAAGCTCTCTATCACTGAGCTACATCCGCAGCCTGTTAACACTTACTATAGAAGTAATCTGATTTATTTCTATAGAAAAACTCTCATGTTAGGATATTTCAAAAGTATTTTTTAGAAGAGTTGCTACCATGAGCACAAATCAGTTATGACAAATTGCTTTTAAAAGTACAGCATATTTAATATTTGTAAAAAAAAAAAAGGAACTTGAAACTTGAGTTGGTTTTCATGTCAGTTTTTCTAGACTATCACTTATTTAAGTTTGCAAAATCATTTCTTTAGATGTTCTTTTGACTTCTTATAGGATATAAAAACTTCTAAGTAACTGGGTCGTTATAAATATATACAAAAGAAGGATAAGATGTGACTCTTTGAAATGGCTTTTGCTCCTGAAGGTGAATTATGTTGTTGTTAAGATAGAGTTCATTGCTTGATGTAAATAAAAGACATATAATATATTTTTGTTCCTAGTTATGCTTGAATTGTTGATGAGTCAAATCTAATGTTTCAAGGAATGCATTCACTAGTAGTCTTTGGTTTCCTAAATATCTCTAAAGTTCAAAGGCATTATGCCACCATGTATGATTAGACCAATTTTATTTCTATGGCCAGAGTTTTATCAATGTAAACTAAAACACTTGTCTAGTTCCATAGGGTATGAATGTTTAGAAACTTTTTAACAAATGTAATTATGTGAGGTCACAAATATGTTAATTAGTTTGTGGTGAATATTTCACAATATACATACATATATCAGAATCAAATTATCAGCTGGGCATAGTGTCACACACCTGTAATCCTAGTAGCCACTTAGGAGGCTAAGGCAGGAATATTATAGGTTTTAGGCCAGCCTCAGCAATTTAGTGAGACCCTATATCAAAAAAAAAAAAAAATGGGCCCTTCAAAGGACATTTCAGATCCATTAAACTGTAACACCCTGTGCTATTCTCTGCCACCTCATGACCCAGAGGCCTCACCAGATGCCAGCACCATGCTCTTGAACTTCCAGAGCCATGAGCTAAATAAATTGTATTTTCCCTATAATTTACTCAGGGTGATATTCAATTATAGCAACACAAATCATACTGAGTTTCAGAGAGATTACTGGTCAAGGCACATAACTAAAAAGCAACACGTTTGGGACTCAAATCAATTGTCTTCAGTTCTAAACAAAATAGAAGCAGTTAGTCATCAAGTAAAACACACAAAAGCCAGACTTAAATTTCCTTTTTGCTTGCCAGAGCTGTTTCTGTTTGGATGCAAAAGTCACTAAATGAGAGTAGCTTGTTTGCAACTGCAGCATCTGTATCAAGGTATCTGCTTTCAAGTGAACTTCCTGAGCCTTTTCCTCATCTGAACACACAAGTCAATAACACTTTTATAATAATAATAACAATAATATTCACTATAACAGAGTTATTCCCATCATTAAAGGGACAAACAAAACAGACAATAAATGCTGTTCAATTCCTTCCCATTCTCCTTTTTCCATTTCTTAGTAGAAAGAATAAAAAGTGAGGATTCTTAAAAATCATTTTTTTCTTTGAAGAATTATAGGATTTTCAAATGGTACAGAAACTATGATAGCATATCAAATAGTAATAAGATACCAAACCATACCCAGCTAAAAAATTGAAGTCTGGGGAAATTAACTTTGAGACTTTCCACTCTGAGACATGGGCACCTGGCCTTCCACTTATTTAAATGTGAGAAAGTTTTGCACCATTCATGTCACCATACCCCAGATCACCAGAGATGATGATGACAGTTGCATTACCCCATGTGTTTCCTGAAAATTTACAGAGTTCAGGAACAGCAATCCGTGCACTTTCCCTAAACTTATAATATCATTTTCTACCAAAATTCTACTACTCAAAAATTTTTCCTTGAAACATGCAAGCATTGTTTTGTAGAAAATCAGTAGCATCCTATAATTAGAAACTGGTGAACTGGGTGTGGTTGCACATGCCTGTAATCCCAGTGGCTCAGGAGGTTGAGATAGGAGGATCATGAGTTCAAAGCCAGCTTCAGCAAAAAGCAAGGGGCTGAGCAACTCAGTGAGACCCTGTCTCTAAATAAAATACAAACTAGAGCTAAGGATGTGGCTCATTGGTCTAGCAACATTGAGTTCAATCCCTGGTACCTTCCACTACCACCAAATAAAAAGACTAGTGTTTCCTTTCTGAAACATTACCCTAGGAAATGGGAATTCTCATTCCAGAGAATCTACTGTGTATAACTTATTATACACAGTAGAGATATATAACTGAGACATGTCAATTAG